>NC_054834.1:87953402-88263715 GCF_018345385.1 Vulpes lagopus | reverse complement strand
GAACTGAATCACAAAATTAGTGAGTGACAGGAGGCTATATCAAGTGTAAGAGCACAAGGAAATCTTGATTTCAGTTTATGAATACTTCTGAAAAGAATAATTTTGGATCAAGTAGCAGTGATTTACAATTTGCTAATAAGCCTGCTGTGGGAGTGTTTAAAAAGGTAGTGTGGTTTCCATTTCTGCTCTCTGTATTCTTATTGTCTGCTTTGCCTTGTGTAATGCATGAACAGAGTAAGTGCTTCCTCATGTTACACAATGACTGTTAATAGCTTCTCCACAAAGAAACTAAATATTCCATATCATTTGGACATATTGAAAAGTGGTATACATATTAATCAAAATGCTTGCTATTTTATCAAACACTCTCAAAAACAGGCAGCATAAAAGCTCATCACTTTTTGTCTCACCATCTTAATATGATTTTACAATACAGTTTTTAATTGATCCTTGTACCACATTATTTTCAAGTTAATGCCACTAAGTTGTAATATTTGGAAATTGTCCAAGAATTAAATTATCAGCTTCTACTGTATTTTCCCCCAACACATTTACAAGACATTTTTTTTTTTTGTATCTTTCCATATCTACTTGTTACCATTCCTGACCTCACCCATATGCACATAACACACTTTATGTCTCCTTTTAAACTACCACTGTGGTGCGAGAGAACCCTCTAAGAACAGTATACCATAGGAAGCAAATGGCTGTTTGCCACTGACTGAAGATAATACAAGGTAACTACATACTCTTTACTCCTCCAGCCCCATCTAGATACCATTAGCTTACTCTGCCTCTGTCTTTTTAAAATCTCCTTGTCCTAGGGCAGTGGTCCTTTAATGCATAAAAATTAACTGAAGGTGCCTGTTTAAAGTTTCTTGGGCCCCACTCCCAAAGATTCTCACTCAGTAGACCCAGTAAGACTCTACTTACATTTCTGTCAAGCTTACACATGAGGCCAAAATGCTGGTTTGAAGACATCAAATCTAGGGGAGTAGAAAAGTTTCTCCCCACAGATCTCCAGTGGGAAATTAAAAAAAAAAAATGCCTGGGACTGAGTTACTTGGTTCTCTTAGTGAGCTAAAAGTGATTTAGCTACCACCTAGAAATTAAAAGGAAAATAGTGCTGTAAAATTCATTTTAATTACTTTTAAGTCATTGTTAGCTCTAAACAATGACTTAAGCAGAGAGGTTTGAATTCCAAAAAACATTGCTACCAAATGCTGTGCAACTGAATTTGAAACCAGGATCTTTAATCAACGCCATAAAAATAAATAAAAATCATCGAGGTGATAAAAAGATAATACATACGTACATGATTTAGATCATCCCTTGTACCTTCACCCTTTCTTCAATTTCAGTCCATTTTTTGTGAATATCTGCAATTAAAAAATTTATGAAAATATAACACAACCAATAAAATACCATAATGACATCTACATTCACGTTATATTAAATACCTAATTATCATATCACCTGATGTTTAGCCAAATTATCCCAAATAATGCCAGAAGACTTCATTTAAATACAAATCATATTAGGTAACCAAATATTCACTCAGTTCACTATAAATGCATTTCATCTCTCAGTTCTGTAAAGAGTAAATAATAAAGACACATGATTAATTCAGCGGTGATTGTGAGCCTTAGAAAATTTCTACCAACTATAAGGTAACCTAAGTCTACAATATATTCTAAGACCCTTGTGTATGCTAGTTAAATGACCTAAAATTAAGCCAGGATATATGGAAACTCTGTAATTTCCTCTCAATTTTGCTGGGAACCTTAAACTGCTCTAAAAAAAAAATAAAGCTTGCATTAAAAAGTTGTCTGGATTATTAATAAATCAATACTTTGGTAGTTAAGTTTTAATTTTAAGTAAGTGATCTTCAAGTCAACGGCTAAAATGATAAAATTGTTTTTCCTGACCACTGAGATGGAAAGATTATCTAACCTCTTCCTTTTTTTTTTAAATTTTTATTTATTTATGATAGTCACAGAGAGAGAGAAAGAGAGAGAGACAGAGGCAGAGACACAGGCAGAGGGAGAAGCAGGCTCCGTGCACCGGGAGCCCGATGTGGGATTCGATCCCGGGTCTCCAGGATCGCGCCCTGGGCCAAAGGCAGGCGCCAAACCACTCTGCCACCCAGGGATCCCTCTAACCTTTTCCTAACAGTGACGTTCACATTACCACTTGGTGCTGGTTGCATTCCAACCAAAGCCATACAGTTTCAATGACCTATTCTCTAGGTGGCTTGTAAACTTAGGAGGATCCATATCTACACATTTCCTTTATTTTTAGAAAACATAACTTCCTTTCTGATAAACACAGGTGGATGATCAGATAAGTGCCTCCTAAAGGATTGAATTCACACAATTAAGTAAAAATATTCTTATATATATTGGATGAATTAATTTTATACTGTGTAAAATCCAGTTGACCCAATATGTATGTCATCCATACCAATTCGGGGGGGTGGATTCATCATATCACTGATACTTTATATATATATATATATATATAGATAGATAGATAGATAGATAGATAGATAGATACTTTACTCTTCCTGGTATTAAGTCCTGGACTTTAAAGAACTTTGAAGGAGGTGGAAGTGGGGGTAATAGAGAGTGAGGATGGTTAGAAAGAATAGAAATAGACTAAATGGGCTTTATCATGGAGTAAATGGTGTTTTATTTATTGATCTTAAAATTGATCTAATATCTTTATTTTCCCTAAAAACAAACTAAAAAATATGCTTAATATTTCAGAATAACAATGCAAACGAAACCGCTTATGTGACAATGAACAACACTAAGGAGGTAGAAGAGTGGTAGTAGGCAAAATTAAATACCCTTTTGAAATGCTTTGGTAAGTGCAGTTTGATGGAAAGTCTACTAAGCTAGTTTCTCTCCTCTACAGAATATGAAAGAGTTGTTAAATGTCAGTGATGGGTGTTAGGTTTTTGGAATGGCAAATCTAATAAATACATGTTTCTAGCTGGGAATCTATAATTTTAAGGGTTTTATTGTTTATAAATTCATAGTCTCAATGAATGAAAGGCTAATTATTCTTAGGGGAAAAAAGTCATAAAAATTAACAAACTAGAGAAGAGAAAAATAAGTGGGTAATACTATTTCCACTACAATGTCTCACAATGCTTAGATTTAAAAGAAATTATTTAAGAATCCAATGAAATCAATTATAAACTTCATGCTTGGAAAATATGGATTATTAGTAGGATGCATTCGTAGATATTTAAGAATCTCTCTACTATAAACAGCTATATATATATATAAAATCAATTTGATTCACATTATTTTAAAAACTCATGATTTTCACAATTCAAAGTATTTTCATTCTTGCTAAGGAAAGATGAGGCAAAATGTGAATCCTCCATTATTGGAGATATGTATATAAAAAGGTGAATTTACCATGTCATAGTTATACTAATGACAACTACCATTTTCAGACATGTACTATGGACTTGGCACAGTGCTGAGCGCTTTATCTATCTCACTGTATCTTTTCTACAGCCCTGTGAGGCAGATGTTTATTTTTGCAGAGGACAAAACCGAAACTTAGCAAATTTAGCAGTTTATCCAACGTGCAGTAGATAGTAAATAGTGGAGTGAGACTTTTAACTCAGTACATTGATTCTGTTCTTCACCACTACATTACACTGTCTAAAGTCCCAACTGACCTAATACATATGTCAGAGTGATTAACTATACAGATGACTATTAGGCGTTCAAAAACCATGACAGTGTCCTTAAAAATTAGAGTGACAATATACCACATTGGGTGCCAGAACTTTCTGGACTTCACTTTTGACCTATTGGGCTGAGGCAAATTGTCATAGTTGTTAAATTTGTGATAACGCTTTGCATTTAGTGAATGCCATAAGGGTGGTGTTGACTTTACTCGCCAATTATTCCCTACCACACTACCTATGAGTTACTGTATTATCATTATTTCCTGTTTCTAGAAGGAAGCAAACTTTAAAACGAATATTATAAAGATGAATGAACCTTTGACAACTGCTTAGAAGAAATACGCTTTCAAATTTCTCCCATCATCTTCAACTATTACCCAGCCCTCCTTCATTATGAAATACTATTAAAGGTCTAAGTTATATCATAAGAAGATACTAATTTCTGCCTTCAAGAAACTCATCTGGGATACAGATATTCTCCAGTTTCCAATTACAACAAGCAATTCCATATCAAAAGGTAAACACAGGATAGTATGTTCAGAAATGTGCATCCCTGCATTTGATTCTCTGATACAGTCAACTCTGTTGTGAGGTCACTTATTTCTGGCTATGGTCATTTTGACAGTGGTAGGAATCTGGAGAACATGGTCAGCAGAGTCAAAGAATGTGTGAAGCCTCTTTCAAATGGGTGTTAAAGGAACACAGTTAAAGCTCATGTCCAAAAAATAAAAATAAAAAATAAAAAAAGAGGAAAGGACGGAAATCAAACTGAGAAATTATCAATTGATTTAACGAAATGCTCAGTAATGCAAAGAATGCTGCCAGAAAAAAAAAAACTTCTTTCGTTTCTATTCAATATGCTAGAAGCAGCTACGAAAGACTTCAGTTGTGCATGACCTCTGGAGAACTGTGAAGATCTCTTAAAATTTTTCTAGTTTTTTTTTTTTCCAGAATTTACTTAATTTTTCTCCATTGAGTATTTTAGGTAAGAACAATAAGCAAAAAGAACACATTTCTAAGACATTGTTTTGAAGGTAATAAAAGAAAAACCCTTTTATTACTCTTTAAATGATGCCGTATAACATTTCAAAGTTCAGAAAACAAAGATTATAAACTAAAAGTTGTCTCAGGTCAAAATGACGGTAGGTTTCTTTCTAAATTATCAGTTAATATCTTATACTAACCTTTGGTAGTCTCTGTAACGTGTTGTTTTACATTACTTTGCCATACACTGATAGTTTTTGTAAACTAAGACCTACTTCACTTACTTTTAAAGACAAATGTTTGCTTAGTGTCTACAAATGTGTGCTAACCGTAGTCCCTCAGACATTCATTAGTGTTAAGAATTTGCACTTAAGGAGGACAATGGCATTGTAAATGAAAATGACCAGTAGCCAAAGGGAACATATAATTGTTTGTAATTAAACAAAAGTGTTGCTGAGTTAATCAAATTCACATCTTAATATACTTTAAAGCATTGCTGTCTTGTCAAAATGAAGACTTCAGTTTTCTCTTTGGAATTTTTTTTTTAATTGGTAATGAAAACTAAGCAAATTATACCACTGAGATTTTTTTAACCCACTTAAGTACGATAAATAAGCCAAGTATGTTTTGATCAAAGTTTTCATTGGAATCTCCTTTTAACTTTTTCACCAGTTCCATAATTAACAGTTTGTACAAGCATGAGCCTATTTATAGCATTTGCTCTGCAATGCCCTGTGCTGTTGATCTCATCTTTTTTGAATTACAACATAAACACTGAAACATTACATCCTTCCCTTGGTAACTGAATCATTCATTTGAAACACCATGGACTTGATGGGATTCTTATGGGGGAAAGAGTTCTTACTGTAATTTTTACCTGAATTTTTCATTTCATTAAAGGTGAGTTCAAATTAAACAAAAGAACTTCAAGTGTTGACCGCCTTCCTAAAATAAAGGAACTGACAGGATTTTGCAGCAAATCATACTTCTAGAACCTGTAGGACATTATCCAGTTTCAGTGGATTGTCTCTTAGTTTTTCTAAACCTAAAGGACTTATCAGGGTTTTTTTCTCTTAAAAAGAAAAAAAAAAGCACACTGATAAGAAAATCTAAAGTTATGTCAAACAAATTACGTTTTCGTTATTAGTGGCTAGTTTGTAAATATCAAAGATCCACTTATTGTAGTGCTTGGAGCTGCATTTGCATGCTGATGAAATGCAAGTGGATGGCTGTGAACTGTAGGGTTATCTCTAGTGCAGCAGTGGGGAGCTCCAGAATCAGACAGTTGAGCATCTGACCGACTCAAGAGTCCAAGCTGCAGACCTCTTCTATTCACTTTCTTTACAACAATTAAAATATGCAAAGTGATAATTTTCCTTAAGTAGCCTTAAATGTGCGATCTATTTAAATGTGAAGAAAATTGCCTGAAGCTTCTGGTGTGAGGGACAAAAAAGAATAAATTATGCAAATAGCAGAAAAGGACTCTACCACTTGAACGCCTAATTTTCCTGTAATAAGCATACTGTTTCATTTAATTTTTTGCCTCTTATTAAAAGTGACAGTTCTTTTGCACTGTCTGATGGTTATATCTGACACAAGCTGGGGAAATGACTGCTAGACTAAATGCTAAAGCATTTTGGTAGCTTTTTTAGATGATGGTTACATTCACAAAGTAATTATGCACTGAAGAGTAGAGAAATAAGGTTTAATTACACAGTAATCGCTTCTGATGGACACCGCAGAAGTGTGAACACCGCCAGACTGCAATCCATCAATGACAAACCCCTGGCCACTTTTAATTCCTCCTCATTTGCATCATAACCTCCGCACCAAGTTGCACAAATGCTGTTAAATGTTAATAGGAGCTGTCTCTCCACTCAAAATGAATGCTTAAGCTGTTTCATTTTTTTTCTCCTCCACCTCAGACCTTCAAAACCAGCTCCTCTCTGAGAGCAGGCATTAAGCACAGAGCATGGTGCGTGGTCACTGTTGTGCTAATTGGGAGCAACACTTAAAGTTTTATCTCTCAAGCGCTAATAATGCACACTGCTGACAAACCAGTGAATAAGTAATGTACTTGGAGGAGAGGAGGGGGAAGAAAGGCATGCCTAGAATGAAAAATGCAGTTGGGACCGTTGTTCAGTGACTAGCTATTTGATTAGGCCCTGTAGTCATATTTAATCCAGATCCTTAGGGAACATAGACAAAATTACATCTTCATCTCATCAAACATTCAGCCATATTTAAGCATTCAGCTGATCAAGCTTTTATTGTTTCTCTTGCAGCAACATGGAGACAATGTTGTCCTGCATTCTTCAGTTCCAGAAGCCGGAGGAAGAAAGGCCCTCTGAGCTGTGAGCCCACGTTTCAGGGCTCACCAAGGCCCTCTGAGCTGTGAGCCCACGTTTCAGGGCTCACCGTGGTTAGGGATTCCCAGAAGCAAGGGAATAAAATAATTCTAGGTGCTATGTACTAACGTTTGAGTTGATAAAACCTCCAGCCTTCGATTCCAATTGTATGGTCCTTGATACTCAATCTTATTTTCCCTATTAAAAAGAAAAAAAAAATGTTCTTTGCTCTACTTCGTCTTTAAACTCAGTCCATTTCCTGGGACAGGTCTACATCATTAAACTGCAGATGGTTCTATTTCTATTAAGCAGCAGGTATCATTCTTGTCCTGTCAGGAGGAGGCTCCACCTGCTGCCGGCCCACCGATACTTCCAGCTGACTGCTTTGCAGAACAGGAAAGGTAATTTGTAAGCAGTGTGCTAAGTTTAACAGGAGTCTGTAAGAAGTGACAAAATAGCCATTTTCTGCATGAAGATTGAGAATTATCAACACCTTTCGGTGCATAATAGTTAAGCCTTTATCACTTGAGGAACTGCTGATAAGGTTAAGAACACTAGACAAACTGCTCATTAGTGGAAAGGTTTGCCTTTTACATTAAAGACTGCTGGGTACTGAAGTTCCTCTAGTGAGCAATACATCCCTGGCATTTGAAAAGAATGAGCCGATCGGTGTACATAAATGAATATGGAAAAGGAGACCTGGAATGTTCTAATGATATTAGTGAGGTTTTTCCTCAAGCTTAGGAAATGATAAGCCTGTTAAGTGTGTTCAAAAGCTGTGTGATTTGGTAGGTAAGGCCTGAGATTAGAAGTCATAAGACCTATATTCTATTCTATACGCTAGCACTGACTAGCTGTGTGACCTTGGGTAGGTAATTTACATTTGATGAAAGCTAGATCATAAGATGACTGAGATACAGAATATCAGGATTCTTTAGGCTGCATCAATAAATAGTCTGAATTAGCTGCAAACATCTCATGCAATATATTGGTAATAAATACAGGAAAGGTAATAAATACATCTCTATGCAATATACTGGTAATAAATATTTAGGGCACATTTATTTTATGCTGGCGAAGTGGATTAAGAATTAGAAACTGGCACTGATCTCATTCATATTTAGAATCCCTGTGTGACCAGGGGAATGACAGTTGTTTCTGTATCCCTGCTATATAGTTTTCCTACAAATAAAAACCAGTAAACGATGACTTCCTTGGGGACTATTTATATACACTGCATCTCTAGTTGAAGCCTCCAAATAGTCATATCAAATAGGTAATATTAACCCTATTTTATGGATGAATAAACCAAAGCTCAAAGTTTAAGTCGCTTGGACTAGGACACATATGTGAGTAGCTATAGTGGGACTGAACCCAACTCTGTGTGGTTTTGAAGTTGGCATGTTTAAGCTTGTTTTGGGATTGAGTCCCATTTCTACAGAGCACCGCAACACAAACTGAGTCTGCTTCTATTCCATTTCTCTCTGGCTACATGACCTGCGTCCTATTCATCAATCTCTCTTTCTTTGGCCTACTTAACATGTTTATCAAATTCTGTAAAGGAGAGCAAGGCTTAACTTTGATCACATTAGAAACTGTTCAGCCTACTGATGATATCAGGCCAATACCGAAGAGCTGTCCCTAAAAACAAATACAGCTTTCTACTTAATTTGTTGAGATGAAGTGTAACATTGAAAAATCTCTGCACCTATGTGAAAATCTGGGCATATCAACAGAGATGTTCTTGCCACCTCTCAATGAAGTATATTGTGAGCAACGCTCCTTTCAAACGTATGTGTACTTACGTATCACCCCAAGTCCTCTTCTGCACAATTAAGGCAAAGTGTGGTAGCCTGAAGCAAAACTCTTCTGGAACCCACAACCACGTCTTTAGAAGACTCTTTGCTCCTTCAGTGGCAATCCTTCTCCCGTGAGGGATGAAAGAGTTAATATAAAGGGGAAAGGGGTGGGGGGGCAGGAGCATTCAGCACCAGCTCCTTAATGTCTGATCAGGCTGCAGAAGGAATAGATGAAGGAAAGATTCAGAGAGGAGACTCCCAGAAAGCAATGATGAGGGAAGACAGTGTGTAAGTCTAAGAAGAAGCAACTGTACTGGCCGGGAGAGGTTTTCTGCAAGTATGCGTGCATATTGAAAGGAAAAGAAAAGCAAAAAAATAATTTTCTTCTCCTGTACCAGCTTTCTGGTATTTTAGTTATCTACATTTTGACACAAGCATCCCACCTAGCTTCCCTCCAGGCCCATCTTAAGTACTTCTGAGATACGTCAACCTACCAAAGCCTGTCCTGTATGACTAAGCACGGCTCCTCCACCCTGCTGGTCTCCACGCCAAGGATCACTTTTCAGAATCTGTCGACAGTCATGAAGTAATCAAGGTATTTTCTTTTACCTTGAATCACCACTACAAGGGTCTCACAATTCCACTTCTCTCTTAAGTGAGGCAAATACTGTGCTGCCAGCCTGTGGGTTAACCATTTACAGACTTCATTTTTTTCCACAGAGATTTTGCATGGTCATGTAATTAACACAGTTACAACTTCCTCTTTAATGTCTGTCTCCACATCCACATGATAAGCTCCTTTAAGCCCACCTGTCCCATATACCAGTGTTCCCAGTGCCCAGCACAGGACCTGGAGTCCTTCAGGACACAAAAACTATAAACAACCTTTCTCAGATGGGGAAGCAAGGAGGCAGAAGAATAATACTAAAGGATCCCGCAGTAAATTCCAATAGTAAAAAGAATGAGAAGAAAGTTATATGAAGATGTACTGGAAACGTGAGCGCTGGTGTTTTTACGAAGAGATCAGTGATAGAGAAAACTCTGGCTGTGGGTGACTCAGATCTAGGGCCCCTGTCTGGTAACCGTAGTGAATCCTACTGCAAATATGTGAATATCGAGGACTGAGCTCTACATAGTAGGAAGATATTAAAACTGGTTTAGACATTAACAAATTTAACAAAGCTGATGAAAACTATAAAAATACATGATGATGCTTAAATAGCTTATTTTCTGTTTTTCCTACACTAATGCGTAGAAAGCATACAGCTACAAACCCGGTATCATGTCATTGTATGTTAATTACTTCTGAAGTGCTATTTTTTATTTTTTTTATTTTTATTTTTTGAAGTGCTATTTTTTAAATGCAAAACACAGTTTTATATAGTCTGTTGCCCATGTTGCATAATTACCTAATCATACCTAGAGAGAAAAGTAAAACTAGAGAGAAAAACTAAAGAGAAAGTTAAGGATAAATGTGAATTCACGATTCCCAATTAAACTGAAAACTATTTGAATGTAACTCAATAGTATCTATTGATCTATACTATGGGGGTGATTTCTCAAACTACATATTATTTGGTAAAAGTCTGCCAGGAGTTAATCTATAATTCTGTGCTAGTTCTGTTCTCTACTGGCATCATAAAGGTTCCAGCGTACTTAGAGTTCCCTGAATCAAAGGCACCGTACAAGTAGAAAGTGGTGCATGTATTATTAACCTTTCTGCGCTTGTTTCCTCATCTGTAATACGGGGTTAATGATATTTCTGTACCTCACAAGAATGTTGTGCGAATTAATGTTTGTAAAGCCCTTTAAGATCCACGGATGAAAGATGCCATAAAAGTCCAAAGGTGATAATATTATAGTTATTGAAATTGGAAACACCAATAATGTTCGGAACTGAATATATATTTGTTGCAAGGCATCCTGTGTATTATGAATTCACAGGCACTTACAGAACCTTACTGTTTCAAAATTAATGTTTTGATATACATAGAATAAATCCTGAAGAGATATTACATGTATGTTATAAGCCAAATGACTGTAATTTGTTCATAAGTGGCAAAAGCATAGTAACAGTGTCCACATTTTTCCATGTTTCTTTATAGAAAGTACTGCAGTAGAATTCACTGGATCTGCACTTGAAATTATGTAACATGAGAGCAATCTACTTAGACCAAGGCAGTAAATGGCATGCTACAAATGCTAACATGATTTAATGAAATCATCTGTATCTCTCTTAATACTCCTGTATTTTTTCACTTATACTTTGAATCTAATTGGTTTATAAATATTAAGCAAAAGACACCTAATATTCCTGAAAATGAAAAATACAAATTATCATTTGTCACCTGTTCGTCTGCTTAATTTCTAATGTGGGCCTTAAGTATTTTTTTAAATGTTTAAAAAACCATTTTACTAAATCACTATTACAAAAAAAGGGGAGAAAATAAGTTACAGTATATGGTAGCTATATTTTAAAATACTCAAGTATTTCATGAAATATATGTATATTTATTATTTATCCACCCATTCATCCACTCAACATTTCACTCATTCTGAATAATAGTGTTTAGTCTTGCCATACACAATAATTCAAAAATACAAGCTGTAGAACACACGTGAGCATGAATGTGAATGTATGCTTTTTTTAAAGATTTGAGAGTGAGAGAGAGAGAGAGCATGAGTGAGAGGGAGGGGCAGAGAGAGAGGGAAAAGCAGGCTCCCCACTGAGATCATGACCTGAGCCAAAGGCAGACACACTTAACCGACTGAGTTACTCCGGTGCCCCTGAATGTATGTTTATATGTAGAGAAAACAGGCTAGAAACATGACATCATTCCACTACCAAACTTCAGAAAAACTCCTTTTATTTATTTATTAAATATTTATTTATTTATTTATTTATGATAGACACACAGAGAGAGAGAGAGAGAGAAAGAGAGGCAGAGACACAGGAGTAGGGAGAAGCAGGCTCCATGCCTGGAGCCCAACACAGGACTCGATCCCGTGACTCCAGGATCGTGCCCTGGGCCAAAGGCAGGCGCTAAACCGCTGAGCCACCCAGGGATCCCCAGAAAAACTCCTTTTAGGAAGTGGTTGGGATTAGACAAAGTGCAAAAGAACTTTTGTGTTTTATTTAAAACAATCTCTATTGATCTATTTTGTTACAAAAAAGCATGTGTAACTTTTTTATTTTTAAAAGCCATATTCACAGAATGAAAAATAGATTTGAAAGACTAAAATATAAAAATGAAGATCGATGAGATAAAACTAAAGAATTAAAGTCCGAATTTAAGCAACATAGTAAATTTATTGTCAAACAGACTGAAAAGGAAGGACAAACAGGTAAAGGAGGGATTCATTATCCTTTATCATAATTTAGGAGAATTAACATACACAAATGTTTTTGTTTTTTCAAGACACACCTTAAAGACTTTTAAAGATTTAATTAGAAGAAATGCAATTTTGTCTTTTAATCCATTGAAGCATGATTTTCAACTGAGTAGAAAAAAGGTTAACTTCAAATGATAGTGGCAAACCAGTCAAGGAAAAACAACAGAGTTCACAATTAAGTCAGGGAGTCAAACAAACGTTATATTTAGAAAGTCAAGAGCTTTGTTTTGGCTCTTTTAGAGGTTTTCTCCAATTTATGGGAGGTTCAAGGTTACCAAGCTCAACATCCAGAGCTCAAAGTCATTCCAGAGTTTATTCAATATTAGAGTTCAAAGATTTAAATGTGTTACAATAAAAAAAATGGGAAACCTGGGACTACCGATTTTATAAGTAAATTATAGTAACAGGTCACATGGGCCAGCATACCTCCAGACACCTAATAAGCAGCTAATATAATAAGCTAATAAGCAGAAAACTTCTATATTTAGAAGTTTAAAATCAGAGAACACTAACACATGTTTAAGACCTTAACAAAAATTATAAATTCTTATATGCATATTTATAAATAAGACACTTCCTAGAAAATATGAATAGGTAAATAGAATTAAGACAGCATGTGACCTGAATTCCATTTCATCTACTCTAATAATTATTATATGATTTTTTGTTTTACTTCTACTCTTTTCTTTTTGCTTCGTCATATCATTTTGGTTTTGTTACTGTCGTTGCTTTTACCTACAAACTCCTTGGTTAATATCTGGAAAGACTGTGGTGCTCAAACATAAAATACAACAGAAACATTAGAGGCCGGTGATATTTCATTTAACCTTTTTATTTTGATTAGTTACACAGATATATTGACCTCTTAATTTCCTTGGAATCTTCCAGAATTTCCTGTAGATAGGTAAATAGCATTGCACATCACTGTCATTACCGATCTCCAGCAAAATGTGTTGAGCTGTAATGAAGAGATCAATTCCTGGCAGAGTTTTTAGCAAATATGAATGGCCAATGAACATTAATGAATTAATAAAAATACTTAAGTAGATATTATGATTATAATGAAATTAATTCATTGGCTTACTCATATGAAGCAAGCTGTAGAAAAATGTTAATTCCTCTGAGGTCTACAGCTTTCCACTCACGTTACCCTCCCATCTTTTTCGTTTGTTTTAACAAAGTAAAGTTTTCTTCTGTAGAAAAATTATGTGATTAGTCCATCATCTATTGAACTTCTCTCTCCAAGGACATGAAAAATATAGTAAATACCAAAACACGGTGCTTTCTCATTATTCCTTTTCTACCAACTTCACTAATTCCTTTTTGTCTGTAGACCCTTGGTCTGGTTATTCCTAATGTTCTAGCCATAATTTTTCCTTCATTCTATACTTGCCTCTAGCTTCTATGATTTCCTCCAGACTCCCCCAGTTGGTATTTCCGATCTCAAATATTCAATTTTATGAAATGTATCCTTAATCATATTCATTTGTTCATTCACTCACTTATTCATTCAAAAATTATTTTTGACTCTAACCTTGCCCCCATTGATCTCAATAAATCCTGCAATTCAAATCATGTCAGTTCCTGCTCAAAACCCTCTTATGATATTCCATTTAATTTAGTTTTTAACAGGAGTCTATAAGAGCCTCAGTTATCCTTTTCCCTGTTAAATCCCTGATTTCATCTAATATTACTTGTCTTTCATTCTGCTCAGCCACCTTGATATATAAACACAAGGTACACTCTTGCAAGAACTTTTACACTGTTGTCTCTTCTCAGAACACTCATCCACATGGTTTAGTCCTTCACCTTCTCTAAGCTTTGGTTTAAATGATATCTTCTCAACATGACCTCACCAGCTCATTGCATTTAAAAATAAAATTCTAAAAAAAAAAAAAAAAAAAAAAAAGAATCTTCAACTTAAGTACTTCCTACCCCCTTCTGTGCTTTCCTGCCTTCATTGCAGTGAAAACCCTCTAACATAGAGGATGGCAAACAATGGTCTGTGGGCCAAATTCAATCTGCCCCTTGTTTTTATAAGATTTTATTACAATAGCATCCTCTTATGTATTGTCTATGGTTTGTTTTGTACTACAAAGATAGAGTTGAATAGTTACAACAAAGACCACCTGGCTCACAAAGCTTAAAATATATAATATCTGCCTCTGTACAGAAAAAGTTGGCCAGCTCCTGTTCTAATGTATCAAAGAGCAGGCAGGGATCTTTCTTCTATTTTTTTTTTATTTTTTTTTTTGCTTCTACCTGCAGTGCCTAGAAGGGTGCTCAGCACAAAGTAGACACTGGAAAAACATTTGTAAACAAATAAATGAATCTCCTGATATGTACCAAGTACTGAGCAAGGCTCTGAGCATGCAGTTTTGCTCTTCGTACATTGTCCATGCAATCCTACCACATTTTCCTGTTCAATTTTTTTTCTCCCTACAACAAAAACTCAAAAACAATGAAGACTATTTCACATCTCTTCACTCCTAAAACCTCAAACACTCCTTTCTTTTTTTACTTTCAACTAATGACATTGCTTAATACTTGAGCAAACAGAAGCAGTGAGAACACAGCCACATGATATTCCAACAACTATATATGCCAACCTATTTGTATTTGTCCCCATATGTTTGTCTTCCTCCATGTTAAGTGAACGACTAGTTCCATATCCCTCAAGTTAAAGCTCCTTTATGCCTCTCCTCTGAATAGCAAAACTCGTCATAAAAGCATTTTATATTTGCTGTCATCACTTAATCACTTCTCATTGTTAACTCACTATAATAAGATTTTTATCCCAACAACTCCAATGAAGGCTCACTTATCAAAGTTACCCACAATATCTATTTTGGCAAAGTCAGTGATTAGTTATCAGTCCTCTACTCGACCTCTAAGCATTTGATCATTGCTTCCTTCTTTAAACATTTTTTTTCTCTTTCTATCCTGGACATTACATTCTTCCTACTTCTTAAGCTAATACTCCTCAGTCTCTTTTACTGTTCCTTCCTTCTCTTCCTGATCTCCAAATGTTCTGAGCATCATCTCTCTTCTTTTAACTCCTTGGGATTATCATCTATTTCTATAAAGTTGAGAGTTTAAATAAGGAACTATTTATAAAGTGTAAGCAAGATACAAAATATCATAAGGGATAATACAGTACTCTTCAATAAAGAACAGCAGAACTCTGTTTTATAATGGTGTGCTGGACCCCAAAGGGGCTTATGAGAATAGGCTATTATATTTTTGGCAATTTGCAAGCCAGTTGTCAAATGCAGCCATTATTAAAAATTAGCCTATATAAATTCATGATTAAATAAATACTAAAAGTAAAAGTAATGAATATTGAAATCCATTCTTTCTCAATTATTTTACTACAATTTTCTATCACATATGTTTCTAGAGATTTGTGTCTATTATAGCTGTATGACAGAAATAATAGATAATTGGCTGCTTCAGATCTCTTCTCAACTTTACATTCAATGATATCACATTGGTAGCTTAAAGTCAGCCATGGATGGAGAACTTACACCACAGAAGTTAGCATAGACCTAACAAAGTGATCTAGATAATGCAGATTATACTTAAAAGTGTTTCGATGTCTGTGACCATTACATTATAAATAATAATTTTAAAACCTGGTAATATACTCTTCTAGTAGTCAAAAACTATTATCTAATTTAGTTAAGAAGTCATTCATATCATTTACAAATTCCCAAACCTGTTCCTTTTGTCTCACTTTCATTGTAAGCAGTAATAAAAATGAAAGCATCAACCAAAATTCATGTTGGATCTATAGTTGGCAATCATAAGAGTTTGGCAAAAATCAACAAAAGCATTCTGTGAAAATCAATTGGCTATAGGAAATTTATTATACCACATATTTTTTTTGGTGTCACATATTTTATTTTTATTTGCAAATTATATTCTATGAATCCTTCATATTGGAAAATTTATAACAAACTTACACACTTATAAATCTGTTAGAGTATGTATACATATTGTTTTTAGGGACCCAGCTGTTAAGTATCTGCTGGCATACCACTCTTTTGTAGCCTTCCTGAGGCCTGAAGTAGCAAGAAGAATAAGTGTTGAAAGGGAACTCAAGAAAAAAGAACTATGTAGAGAGGGCCATCTAATAGGACCTATAACTTTTGGTAGAGAGTTGCAGAAACCCTCTTTGGTGAGGGGTTGGAAATAAGAGAGATAGGAAAATAAATACTTTGACTTCATACCCCTTTCTCCCTTCCATCTCTCACCAAGGTTTCCCATTTGGGCTGAACTCAAGTGTAAGCCAAAGGGCAAAAGAGCTTGTAACATAGTCTATACAGTTTAGCTTCCTAGAGCACAGAATGCTATGAAAAATGGTAGAATGGATGTGGAGGAGCAGATGGAAGTTATTTAGAACATTCCACACCATTTGCATCTCAACATACATAATTGTGCTTAAACAGCTGCAAAACTTGTGGCCCTGAGACAGTAGTGAAATGTAGTGGGCTAGATTAATAGGAAGTAGGCCCTAATTCCTAGAAACTATAAATGTTACCTTATTTAGAAAAAGAGTCATTACAGGTGTGGTTAAGAATGTTATTCTGGATTATCTGGGTGAATTCCAAATGCCACCCCAAGTGTTCCTATAAGAAAGAGGGGCAGAAGGAAATTTGATGGGGGAAATTTGAGGAGCAGAAGAGAAAGTGATATGAAGTGATATGAAGACAAAAGCAGAGATTGGAATGATGCAGCCACAAGCCCAGGAAAGCTGGGAGTGACAAGGGCTGGAAGAGGTAACTAACAGATTCTACTACAGAGCTCTGAGGAAAATATAGCTTTGTCAACACTTGATTTTGCCCCAGTATTATTTATTTTGGTCTTCTAGACTTGAAAACTGTGAGAGAATAAATTTCTGTTGTTTTAAGCCACCCAGTTTATGGTAATTTGTTATAGCAGCCCACAGGAAATGAATGCAACACACTAAGTCCCATCAGATTCCATGTTATCAATAGGCTCATATCAGTTGGGTCATGTTCCCAACCTGAAATCTAAAACATTAGCCATCACGAGTGCTATTCATATAAAATAGTAAGGGGGTATGAAATACAGCTAATTTACATAAAACAGTTGCTACATTCTCACTTTTGTAGCTACATCTGAGGCCTATGTTGGAACATGCCATAAGGAATCTTCCATAGGATCATAGGTGTGAGTTAAGGAAAAGGTGGCAAAGCAAGTCAAGCCCATATGATAGGAATCTGAGCCATCTTCTTCTGCAGTTTATCTCTAGATATACATGGTATCATTTATGGCATTTTCATTTTATAATAGAGTTGCTGTGTGCATTTTCAATTGTATGGTCCTATGAATTAGGTAACACTAATTAAAGATGAGCAAAAGGGTTGCATAGTCCTTTGGTAAGGTACTCAGTTTCTACCAGGTCCAATAGCAAGTGAGTGACTGCTTATCTCTTCAGAGATTAGTTTGTTAGCAGGAGAGGGCGTGGCCTTACTCCAAAATTCTATGGTCTACACTATTTCTCCTATTGGAAATTGCCAGAGGCTCCATATTGAAGGCAAATGACCTTGCTATTCAGTCCATGTAGTTTAGCCTCTCGGGGTACAGAACAAAGTAGACAATGGAGTGGATGTGTCAGTCTGCCACAGATACTTCTAATGCCATTGGGTTTGTTAGGCCATAATGCCAAGTCATAGAGCTTTTTCTTGCTACAGGACCCACTTAAATCTTGGAACTTTAAGGTTACTCTCTAAATACATGACAGTAGCACAGTAGCATGCCCAAATGTTTCCTCCAAAAATCCAAAAAGGCCCACCAAGCACTGTGATCCTTTCATTGTGAAGGGCAGTGCAGCAAATCAGCTCCATTTTAAAGAGGATCTCCTGACATGATGGGAGACCCACTAGACTGCTAGCAACTTCACTAAACTGACAGCACTTTCATGAGATCTATCTCAGACTCTTTGGTACACATGTTGCTTACTTTTCTTTTTCTTTTCTATTTTTCTTTTTTCTGAAGAATGTATGCAGCAATCAGATGTTGCTTACATTTAAAGTGTCTTCTCATTTAACAATTTCATATTATTCTGTGAAATAACAGAGCAGTCAAGTTCTCTCCTGACTATTTTGTGACACAGAGATGAGCTACATAAGTTGGGCCAAGAGAGTAAAGGAATATTGATATCCCTGCCTTGTGAAGGAAACTGCTTCTGTTTATGTTTACTAACAGAGGAAAGGGAAAAAATGCATTTGTTAAGTAACAGGTATCAGGGGCCATACTGATTTCCTCTGGTGAAGCGACTACATTGGGAACATCAGATATGATTGGCATTATCACTTAATTAAGCTTCTGATAACTTATCCTCATTCTCAAAGACCTATCTGACTTTTGCACTGGCCACCCAAGTAAGTGAGTAAAACAGGGATATTGTCGGATTCACCATTTATGTAATTGTTTAAGTATTTGGGTGGCACATCCCCTTTTTGATGAAGTATTGCTTTTGTTTTACCTTCACAAAGGAAGACAGTGCCAGGGGCTTTAACTTTGTCCCTGTTCTGCATTAGAACTTATTTCTACCAGTGAATTCTATCATGAAGTTTTTCTATATTCACTATGAATTTTTGGCATGTAGGGGGAAATAAAAGGTCTGAAGTCCCTCTGGACACTTTCTGAAATGGACTTGAGCCATCTGATAACAGAGCATTTATACCAGATCTTCACAAATCCCAACTCTGACCAGTGGACCTCAGTGGTTATTTCTGTTCTCCAGGCATTAGAATTATTTAAGAGGAAATACGTATTAATGACTAAAGTCTTATCTACTTACTTCCCCAATGCAGTGGTTCTCAAAGTGTGATCCCTAAACCAGCAGCATCAACATCACACTTGGGAACTTGTTAGAAATATATATTCTGGTGTCTCTACCCCAAAGTTATTAAAGAGTAGGACCTAGACATCTATGTTTTAAAAGCCCTCCAAGTGATTCTGATTCATACTTAAGTTTAAGAACCACTGCTCCAGGCACAATCATCATTAAATAGCTGCACTTACCTCTGGGGCATATGTGGAGGAAGAGTCATGTGACCCTATTGCCAGGTCATTCCTTGCAAGGTCTGACCTTCTCCAGGACTCCAGACCTTCACCAGGACTATGATTTTTCTCCTCATATATATCAAGTAGCATCCTAGTTGGATGCCCTCTTATATTGTGTCTAAAAACTTCATGATCAATTAGCTGCTGCCAAAAACCCTCGAAGGTCAAAACATTCTGATTATTACTCCATCTCTGTGTCTTACTATGGTAATTTTGTCTACTTCATTTATAATAAATTAGCACTCCTACTTGGCCTCTAATTCTCTGGTTTCCTATTATTCCCACTGTCATCACGAAATGCAATTCCATCATTCCATATCCTACCATAAACTCTGGCCTAGAGAAAACAGTCACCAAAGAACATTACTTTAGTTTTCAAGGATACTGGCACCCCTCCTTATCAATGGATTCCTTAAGGTCTTGATAAGGAGTTCTCGGGGCCCTCTTGGGTAATTCAAATAAAGATTGGCTGATTGGGTTACACATAATCAACCCATTCCAGTATTCCCATTTTCCCAAGACTTGATTCTTTCCCCTATATTGTACCAGAGAAGTTATGTTATTCAACCTTATTGAATGTAGGCCACAACTGATCGAGTCCAGGCTTCAAATAGCCAACCTAGAAGACTATAACACCACTTCTAAGTGCTCACAATACATTAAATCCCAAATCCTGAGTGAATAAATAAAATCGTGTCAACTTAATCCAGCCT
The DNA here is from genome assembly GCF_018345385.1 of Vulpes lagopus. Classification (NCBI taxonomy): domain Eukaryota; kingdom Metazoa; phylum Chordata; class Mammalia; order Carnivora; family Canidae; genus Vulpes; species Vulpes lagopus. The sequence continues at coordinate 88,243,668 of NC_054834.1, read as the reverse complement.
TATATTTTTTTCATCCTTTGATGAAAAGATTTTTCATCCTTCTCATATACATTCTCCAGACTCCTATCAGTAGACCTCAGTGAGATCCTGTCTTTCGTTGTTAGGATATTTCTTCCTCTTAAACCCAGTCTTCTACTTCTCCTTCTGGCTACATTAAAGTCTAATGCTCATTACCAATCTGGAGGCTTTTGGGAGAGTCAGAAGGTGATCCTAGGAAGATTAAGCATCAGGTAATGAAAATAATACCCTAGAGTCATTCACTAAAAGGCTGGTTCCCTCAAATACTGAACAAGAGGCTGCCTCTGCTGGAAAGAGATATAGGAATTCAAAGTTCCCAGCTCTGCTTTTTTTCTGCCCAAATATCCCTATTCTAACACATGAGAGCCTTCTTCCCACCAGTTCCTTTACCTCAGTATAAAAGACTTGATGCATGTCATTGGTGGTCAAATCTTCAGCTATTATACACGAGGAACAAGCTTGATCCCAGCTGTATTTTATCAAGAAGAGGAGGGGCTCCGTCAGAGCTGCTGGGACTTGATTTTTCTAGACGTGATCTCAGTTGGTATTCAATTTCTGCTTTTCCTTTTGTATACTACCTTACAGTTATCAAAAAAAGACAGTTGATGTCACCATCTTTATAATTACTGCTGTTGCCATAGTGATAAGTGCTACAACCACCTCATTGCACAACACCTTGACCCCTCTACTGGTGATAATTTAAGTAATCATAATGCCACTGCATGTCTTTGGATTACCCATGTCCCATTCCCCACCTCTCAATCCCAAAGAGAGTTATCAAAGCACTACACAAATATGTAAAACATAATCCCAGAATTCCATTTGAGAGTCAGTTTGTAGAGCCACTTCTAGTAGCAATTACTTTATCAGTCTTAATAGACCATAAGGAAGCTGCCTGGGGAATGGTGTATTATTTTTTGTCCCAGCAGAAAACACATGGCATACTAAAATTAGGATAATCAGAGGAGGATTTAATGAAGGGACTTTTACAAAGGTGTGAGCAGGGTGGGAGGAAACCACAAAAGATAATGTAATATACTAGAATAAGAAACACTAAGGGATCTGTTATCAACCCTATGACTAAAAGGGTAGGGAGAGGGGTGTGGACTAGGAAGCAGGAGAAAGAAAGCTGGGTAAAGAGGGACACATGACAAGAACTATGGCATTTGGCTGAGGGAGTCAGACAGCCCATTTTAATACCTTAGAAAAGAGGCGAAGGTAACAAATACTTTAACGACTCCTTCCTTCTTCCTCATTGTGAAGATTTCCCAGTGGAAGGACCTAATCCATTGTCATCTCTCATGACTAGATCAAGGGGAAGTGGAGAAGAAACAGAAGGTATCCAGCACAATATTGATTATTTCCAACTATTTCCAGCCCTAATCTTTCTAATAAGGATCAGACTTTTATACCCAACTGTCTGCTCAACATATTCCCTTAAAGTATCTATCAAATATCTCAAATTAATATTTTCAAAATGGAAGTCACAGTTTTGTCCTCCTACCCTTACTTATGCGTCTCCCTCTCCTGTCGTCTCCATCGTAATAAACGTTACATTTCCCCATCACTGAGTTCTAAAATCTAAAATCATTTTTTATTTCTTTCCTCACACCAAATCCATCATGAAATCTTGTCACTCTTCAGTCTAAAATATATCCCAAATCAGAACACTTCCTATTACCTCAACCACTACAATTCTATCTCAAATAATGATTATCATTCACCTAGACTACTGCAGTAACCTCTCAACTTGACTCCATAGTTCTGCTCTTGCCCTCGTATACTTTATTATCCAAATAGGACCAGAATGGTCTTTTGAAAATGTAAATCAGATCCTTATTACTGTTTTGCTCAAAAACATGTCATTAAACTTATGAGTAAAACTCCAAACTCCTTATCATGGCTGAATGCCCCATATCAGCTGACTCCTGTATACCTCTCTCTACTCCTTTCCTAACACTGGCCTTCTTAGTTTTTCTTAGAAAATACTAACTTTGTTACTATATTAGGGTCTTTATATTTACTCTTACTGCTTTTTAGAATGTTTATGCTCCAGATCTTCTACTGATTCTCCTGTATCATTCAATTTTATAATATTATGTCATCATGTCATCTCATATTATATCCTCAGAGATTCTCCTCTAACCATCAAATCTTAAGTAGTACACTTATTTTGCTTTTTTTCCACTATCTGAGACTATATTCCTTATTATTTTGTTTATTCTCTACTTCTCTCACTAGAATATTAAGTTCTATAAATATAAGTCATGTGTCCATCTTGTTCATTCTTTATCTTCAGTGCCTGGAACCGTGTCTAGCACATAACAGGTACTCAGTGAATACAGTAAAACACATAATGACATTACACAGGTTTAAAAAAGTCCAATCTCATAAAATAAGCACTTACTGCTGGGTTAAGGAAAGGACCAAGATAAGCTTGGGTAGCTTACTGATAAGAAGGCCCTAACAGTCAATTGCATTATATCTGATTTTATCTTATTGTGGAGAATGTTATTGGGTCTTTGTGTGTATTCTGAATACATGAATAAATAAGTGCATGCATAAACAGAGTATCAGTTTAGCACTCTCACATAACTATTCTATAACACTGTTACTTAACATATAAATTCATCACCTCCCTTCCATCCAAAAGCATGCTACTTTCCCTCTATGTATTTCTTATCCTGGTAATGGTAAAACAACTACTCAGTCATTAAGGCTAGAAATTTTCTAAACTTTTAAGCTCTACCCAGTTAAGTAAATTCAATGTTAATAATATGGCTCAAACCTGTTTCTTTTCATTTTCTATGATATTTCCCTGGCTTACAGCCAGCCTCTTGTATTAATTAATATTCCCTAATCTTATCTATTGATTTTTCTCTTTTTCTAAAATTTTATTTATTTTTATTTCTTTTTTTTTAATTTTTTTAAATTTTTATTTATTTATGATAGTCACAGAGAGAGAGAGAGAGAGGCGCAGAGACACAGGCAGAGGGAGAAGCAGGCTCCATGCACCGGGAGCCTGACGTGGGATGCGATCCCGGGTCTCCAGGATCGCGCCCTGGGCCAAAGGCAGGCGCCAAACCACTGCGCCACCCAGGGATCCCTATTTTTATTTCTTATAGGAGAAAGAAAGAACATGAGTGGGGCAAGGGGCAGAGGAAGGAGGAAAGAGAGAATCCCAAGCAGACTCTGGGCTGAGCCTAGAGGCCAATGTGGGTGATCCCACAATCCTCAGCCCATGACCCGAGCTGAAACCAAGGGTCAGATGTCCAACTGAGTCACCCAAGCGTCCCTTATCTACTTTTTCTAATTTATCTTTAAAAACCATTGTTGCAGTGTTTTCCTAAACCCTGGGTTAGACAACTCTGCGTCTTCAACTTAATCATCCAGATCTTTACTACTTGCATCCTCACATCTTAATTTATTGTGCATATTCTTTGCTATACTTCTTCCATCTTGCAATTTTCTCCTTTCCTTCTTTCCAATTTAGTTTTTCATTCAACCTTCAAAGATAAACTTTAGTATTTCCTTTATAAAGCACTCCTTAATTGCCCTAATCAGACTTAATTGCTCTTCCCCTTTGACTTTGATGCACATTGATTGTGCCTCTTTCTTCCTTGAATTATAGTTATCAATATGTCTAACTTTGCTGCAATCTTGAAATTATCTTGAAAGACAGGATTGTCTTATTCACTCTTTAATTTTCCCAGATTCTTAGCATAACACCAAGCAATATATATATATTAGAAATGTAATACGTGCTTGCTTAAATGAAATTACAATTTAAAATTGGCAATTTTGCTCTATGCCATTAAAGATGATTTTTACTGACAAATTCAGAGAATTTTTGCTACTTTTCCAGTGACCTCCAAAGATGAAACATTGAGTCAAACCTCCAAAGTAGATTCTTATCTTTTAAAATACTTTCAAAACTACACATTGAAGATCTACAATAGCCTCTTCAACTGAACTGCCATTGATCTCAATTTTTCAAAGTTACTAGTTTTCCAGCTTTATTGAGATATAACTGGTGCATAACACTGTGTGAATTTAAAGTGTACAACATATTGATTTGATACACTTATATACTGTGAAACGATTACCACAGTAGGGTTAATTAACACTCCCATCACCTAACATAATTACCATTTCTCTTCCTCCTCCTTTCTTCTTTCTTCTTCTTCTTCGTCTTCATCTTCGTCTTCTCTTTCTTTCTTCTTCTCCCCTTCCTTCTCTTCCTCCTCCTCTTTTTTTTTTTTTTTTTGGTGAAAACATTAAGATCTCTTAGCAACTTTCAAGTATATAATACAATATTATTAACCATAATCATTATTCTGTCCATTAGCTCCTTATTCATCTTACAATATGAAGTTGGTACCTTTTGACCAACATTTCCCCGTTTTCCCCATCCCCAAGACCCTGCAATCATCATTCTACTCTCTGTTTCTATGAGTTTGGCTTCAAGATCCCACATATAAGTGATAAGATACAGTATTTGTCTTTCTCTAATTTTACTTAGCATAATGCCATTAAGGTCCATCCATGTTGTCACAAAAGACAGGATTTTCTTCTTTCTTATGCCTGAATAATATCCCATTGTCAGAGTTACTAGGCTGACTCTTCTGATTCTTCATGGCAACTGAGACTGGCTTTAACGCATAGGCTTATAGACATAACGATGATGGTGAAAGTTATCAAAAATGGTAACAATCAAATCCTAATAAAGAAGGATGATTTAATGGCATATCACCTCTCCTACAGTTGAGAATCTTAGTAAGTTACAGTATTTAATCAGTGGATTAAAGTAGTTTTTTAATAACTCTGTCCTGATCCCATAAAACTTGTTTAATTCACTGATACAGTTGATATCTTGGAAAGGTTATGCTTTAGAGATAATTTTGGTTAGGTTAGTAAAGCTCCTCTGATGCAAGTTATAGATATGGAAACACCTCATAACAAAATTAAAGACGAAAACAAAACAAAACAGAGAGGTTAATAAAGAGTCCAAGAGTTCATCTACAGGTGAAATAGGTGGACAGGTAAAGTGGTAAAGAAGAAAGGAGAAAAGAAGACAGAAATAGTGCAGATGAAGAGATGAAATTCCCTAGGAATGTGTTGAGTGTTAGTTTTTGGTAATTTGAAAAATATTAACAAAACAGTCAAGCACTATGAAAAAGAATTGTGCAAAGCAGACCCATTGTAGGAAATTTAGAATATTAGAACAGCATGCCAGCTCTAGCATTGCCAAGAAAGCTGGAAAGGCAAGTCTAACAAGTTCTGGAATGCCAGGAATTAAAAAGAGCAGAGAGTAAAAGGACAAAATTTATTACCAGTTTTCTGAGAAGAGTGAAGACAGGGTTAATACAGAGTTTTTTTCCCAGGTAAGGGGCACCAGGCTAGTAACCCTGATTTTACTACCAAATAGATCTAGCAGAGGAGTGATAGTACAGGCTTCAACCCTAGAGACCCACTCTAGGAGTGGCATGATAGCTCTTTAGAGTTAAGGGAATAGTTGATGGGATGCAAATTATGATGGCTTTTTGTGTGTGTGATATAAAAACTATACTGGGACCACCAAATGGGATTTAAATTGAGCCAGTGCTGCTTAGAGTTGTTATTCTAATTTTTTTAACGTGAGATATAAGTTAGAAATGTTCCCTTTGACATGAGGAAAATGAAGAAAAACATATGAAAACATGTAATACAATAAAAATGTTCAATATATATATGTAGGGTTTTCTAGCTTATATGTTATATTCACAAAATTACTCTTAACCATCAAAAAGCTGTGGCCAACTCATCTCAAATAGGTCTGATTTTCCCCTTCAGGAATTTAATTGCTAACTCGGCATATTCAGGTACTCTGCATTTGCCTCTTGCAACTTTTTTCTCCCGTTAACAAATGCATTTCATTGTGACTGCTTTTATTCCTTCCTAAATAAAATGTTTGTCTACATTACTGCTGACTAAATTACAGCTTGCTTTCTTTTGCTAAAGTCTGTTACCATACAATGAGAAGAGGTTTGCCAATTCCAATGATGTATAAAGCATTGTCTTATTTTATATTGTAAAGAATTCTAGGATTTGAGTAGAAGCAATAGAAACAAAATGATAGAACTGAGAGAGATGATTTTAAATAACAAATAGCGTTCTAAAAAGCCATGGTATAGATAAAATTTAAGTTGATAATACCTGGCAAAAAAAGAACACAAGAACAATGTTAATCATTTTCACTTGCATTTTTGAGCAAAGATGAAGCCATTTAATATCTTATATTCTTAAGTATCAAATGACTAGTCTGTAAAAAGTTCTTTTAAGAAGTCAGCCTGAATGAGAACCATGCTCTAATTTTATGTTTCTGCCATACCCAAAGAGATCTTTCCATAGCCAAACAGTATTTGTGTAAGATTAGTGTATTAGTGGTTGGAGAGCAAAATGAATATTTGGCTAATGGCTAGCTAGCACATTCCTTAAATCTATAACTGAAACTGAAGAGTTATTTTGATACTGGATAGCCAGTGATAAACATATTTACAGCATAATCCACAGTGAAATAATTATTGCAGCATTATTAATGTCCTGCCATAGTACTTTACATTTATGCTCTACAATGGCTTCCATAGCACCATGAACAGAGAGTCACTGAGTAAACAATTTTTTGATGATGGAAATGATCACATGCTTGATTGGCTTTTAGCTTATTTCTTGTACAAGAAAATGAGTCCTTGCATCAGATGCTTCTTCGTCTAGGAACATATATCCCCAGATAGTTACATGGCTGATTCCTTTGCATCATTAGGGTTTCAGCTTAAAAGCTGCTTTCTTTGGTCATCAATCTAAGCAGTCTCCCAGTGACTATTTTCATTTTAGTACCTATATTAGTTTGCTAGGACTGCCATAACAAAATACAAGAGATGTAGTGACTTAAGTAACAGAAACTCCTTTTCTCACAGTTCTAGAGATTGGAAGTCCAACATCAAGCTGCCTGCAAGACTGGTTTCCTCTCAGGCCCGTCTCCTTGGCTTGTAGATGGTCACCCTCTTGTTGCCTTTTCACAGTTGCTCTTCTGTGCACACAGGGTTATCACATTGTGTCCTAATCTCTTCTTATAGGGGCCCAGTCAGGTTGGATTGGCTCCCACACTAAGCGTCTCATTTTAACTTAATTACCTTTCTAAAGGCCCTGTCTCCATATACAATCACATTTGGAGGTACTGGGGTTAGGGTTTCAACATGTGAATTTTGGTAGGACACTATTTAGCCCATAACAGCCCTTAAAAATACATGAAGTTATACTGTTTCTATATATTTACGAGTTATTTTTTCTCTCTCATTACAACGTAAGCTCTATGACATACCTCAACCGCTCATTTCTGTGTGCTCAGCACTTAGATCAGAGCTTGGCACATGGCAGGCACTTAGCATGTATTTGCAGAATGAACAGACATATAAATGAATGATAAAAGCACTTAATTATCAAATCTTTCATATCTACATTATTACAATTTCAATAATTTGACATTCAAGAGTTGTGAAAACATTTAGTTTTTTTAAATAAAGATGTTCTTTTCCACAATACCCAAAATTCTTAATTTATAATGAAAAGATATCTTATGTTTACCTATTATATCTAGGACTCATAAAGCAGTAAATAGGCCCTACTTTCAAGACAGATGGTGTGACAAAGATTTCAATTTGCTCAAAAAGGAATGAGTATCACTGGGAAGGTTGAGACAGAAAAATTATATATATTATTTTCCCCCCTCTAATAGTGATTACCACCTCTGTGGGCCAAGAAAACTCATTCATGACTGTGACAGAGACTACCAGTTGCTTCCTAGTATCTACTTTCCCATTATTCTTTCTTAACAGAATTTCGTGTTTTAGGTGAGAACATTGGTCACTCCTCTAAATGACTACATTTCTCAGCCTCATTTGTTGCAGACTTTATGGCCATCTGATTTAGTCCTGGCCAGTAAGTTGTAAGGGAAAGTGTGCAGTGATACATCAAGAGACTCTCCTTAAAAACAAAACTGAGTTGGGCCTTTTTTTTCTTTATTCTTTCATCTTCTTGCCCGGAAGATGGACGTGAAAGCTGGATTCTAACAGCCACCTTGGACCCTAAGAATGAGGACCACATTCTAGGAGTGGTGAAGTATTGTGCTAGAGGAAAGAAGCCTGAATCCGTTATGACTTCATAGAGCTACTATAGCAGCACTGGACTCTTAATCTTGAATTAATGAATACGAGAGAGAAATAAGATTGCTTAAACTACTATCATTTTCTGTTATTTTAACTAGTATAATGATCAGCATGCCTTTCTATACTATTCATTAAAAGACTATCTAATCTGCAATTGGGTAGTGTCTATGATCCCTGAAATTCTTAGCTTGCCTGAGGTTTTTTCTTAAAGCCACTCCTTTAATAACTGTAACACTGAGGCACAGACTTTCCTAAAATTCCCAGATACACCACATTATATAAAACTGTTTAAATTTAGGGTTTGCTTGCTTGTTTATTGTCCTTGAAGGCGCTCTTAAGCACTCCCACGGCATCATAATTTACTCTTCAAGTAGTACTTATCACAGTGTAGTGTAATTGGCAGTTTACATTTCTGCTTGCCTCACTACACTATACATTCTTTGAGGACAGGAGTCTTGTTTACTATTCTATCTCTAGTACTTTGTGCAGATCCTTGCCAAGTATTAAATGCTCATTTAATGACTAGATATGCTTGCTAATATTTTGCCTATCTATTCATCTATTTTCTTCATATATTTACTCCAGGAGAGATGACTTTAAGGCGGGTTTTATTGTCATTCAGTAGATTGCTTTGAACCTTGTTTATGATACTATAGTGCTATTTATAGTATTCCATACCTTTTATTGAATGTGTAGTGTATTAGCAGTGGTTCCCAAAATGTCATCCTGTACTAGCATCAGCAGCATTACAGTTTTAATGAGACTGCTTAAGAGGCTAGATATAATGATGATGATAAACAATGTTATTATACAGTCATGGGGAGTCAATGTAGCATAGTATTTAAGAACACAAACTTTGAAATGAGAAGCTCTAAGATAAAAATTCCAGTCTAGCTACTTACTATCTCTGTGAATTCTATTTTGGAGAACTGTTACCAGGATTAAATGATTTAATAATTAAGTCACAGATAGATCATTATCTTTTAAGAGTGCCAAGTTCTTAAGATGGCATATGGCACATAGGAAATGCTCAATAGTTATTAGCCATATTGAGGATAGTTTCCTACTAAGCCTTTGACAGAGAACTCAGTGTCACATTTATTTCGGTTTTCCATCTAGTACAGGCTGCTGTCTTTCTTGTTATTTCCAATTTTTTCTCAGTAGTGTGTCCTATGATGTACTGTGGTAAGTGGTAAACTGTGGCAACACCTTAGACTTAAGGATGAAAATTAATGACCTATTATAGGGTCACCCTTGTAAAAGAGATCTGTATCGAGCTACGTTGACTTTGCAAAGCAATGTGTTTGTTTTCATGCCTAACTTCTGCTAGCAAAAAAACAGGATTATAGAAAAACTTTATATTCCAGATCTTGTATTTTGAACACATACTTATGTGTAAACTATAAAGTTTGGGCAGCCCCGGTGGCTCAGAGGTTTAGTGCCGCCTTTGGCTTGGGGTGTGATCCTGGAGACCTGGGATCGAGTCCCACGTTGGGCTCCCAGCATGCATGGAGCCTCTCTCTCTCTCTGTCTATCATGAATAAATAAAATCTTAAAAAAAAAAACAAACCTATAAAGTTCATATTTCTTCCAAAAGGACTTTTTCCTGTATATTAGGCATTCATTTTCACTATGAAAATAAAACCATTCTTAATAAATTAAATCTGCAGAGGAGTTTTCACTTTTTTATTCCTCAAAGACCAAGAAAAATAGCTTTCAGTTAAGTGGCATGTTAAATCTCATCGTGAACACTGTATTGAGTGAATATCAGTCATTTAGCACAAATCTGTTTAATGTAACTCTCTCAGTGATACCAAAAATGGGGAAACTAGAAGAAAACTTCTAAATTTAACATGACATGTGTATAAATATCTTGTATTTAATTTGTAATTGCTTTTATGCCTTCAACTTATCCTTCAATGATACTGTAATCCTATATTTTGGGAATCCAATCACTATGATGAAACATCCAAAATTCATTTGCATGACTTTTCACTAAAATTGGTAAATAAATATGAAGCAGGATAACATTTTTTTTCCAAATTGCCATCATAATTACATGGGAATTAAATTTGTTAAAAAATGTAGATTGAGCTTTGTTCTAATTGGTTTACATTTAAAGATTCTTTGATCTGTGATAACAGTAATATATATTAACATGTTGCATTTTAAAGTGACACTGCCTTTCATTAATCAAGTGTCTGTATGGTTGATTAATTTGTACAAGGTTTAAATTGCTATGAAAATTTATCATTCATAGCCATGATCTCCATTTACATATATGTTAATTATGGTAAATGTAATCTTTTTCTGAATCCTCTGGGCTGCATACTAAAAAGACAAAGTGATCAGAGTGACTACTTTTTCTATTACAAAGTGAACTCTTCCTGTTAGTACAGTCTGCTGTGGTTGTCAAAGCTAGACTAAAAACATTACAATATTTTCTGCTAAAGGCAAGTCCAAATTCTAAAGATGATATTTCCTTTTCAAGTGGTTTCTTTATTCAGTAGCTATAGCATTTACACACAGAATTACTATGTTTATTTACCATAGTATTTAATACTATCTGCATGCTGCTGGATTTTTCTTTTGCTTCAAAGCATGCTCTTGTATTAACTCTATTATTAATAAGAACAAGATAAGTGTTTAATATATCTGTAAAGCAGAATGATTTGAAGTTAGAAAATTCTGTAATATAGTTAAAATTAATTAACTTAGAAATAGAGTGCTCGCTTCGGCAGCACATATACTAAAATTGTTAGAAATAGAAACCTTTGAGGTTATAACATTTTAAAACTACTTGCAAAGATTCTGTACAAAAAGGGTAATATATGAAAGTCACCATAAGACTCTCTCTAAAGGAAGATTAGATTGATCTTTTGTTTTTGCAGATAAACACATGGCACTTGAGAAAACTGAATTGTTGATAGTTTTTGTCATTTGCTAGCTAAGCATCTAAACAGCCAAGATAAATGTAAATGTTACCATCAATGACACCAAGTTTCTACCAGATGTTTCTTGCTATGGGTTGATCCCAAAATATTGGGTGAAGCTGGAGACACAGCATAGGTCTAGCCGTGCACAGCCTCATCATTAGTCTTTTCCTTAGGAATGTTTTCTGTAAGTTCTCCCAAAAATCCACAGCACACTTACCAACAATTATCTTATTATTATTTTTCAAGAAATGCTTTCCATTTGTTTCCTAGTAATGACCTTCTCTCTTTTGAAAATTCTAATACGTTAAAAGTGAAAATGATAGTGACTAAAGTTTTAGAGTGAATGTGATAGGCTTTGCTAGGCAAATGTTGGCAAATTTAATTATTTCTATTAAATGTCTATAATTTCATGCTTAAATTGTTAGCATTTACATAATATATTCACTTCAAGAGAAGCCTCATTTCTTAGTCACAACTTAATAAAATTAAAATATCCATCTTGGAAACCTTTGCAAGCATAGCACCTCTGACTACCTGACGAGGCTATTTTTAAAGACACTTATTTGGTAATTTTCTTATAGTCAGCCTAATCACAGGAGAAACAAACTAATATGGCACCTGTTCTGATAGATGGATGTTATACCTTTCATCTCCTGATCTCGGACCTTGTAAGACATTTTTCAAAGAAGCATCACTTCCCTCACCACAGAAATGCATCCACCTCTAAGCTGGAAATAGCAAAAGCGTAGGGCAGAAGATGAGGAATATATTATCCAACTAAAATTACAGAGAAATTTTAAGTAGGCAAATATAATTGCCCAATTTGGAAATTAGCCAGGACACAGGGTTTAACATCATCTTTACTCTTTTGAAAAGTGCCATGGGATTTTTAATAACTGCTGGTGGTCAAGACCTTGGTTTTACCCTCATCCATTAGACGACACCTCCAGCAGTGCAGTGCCCCCTCATACCATGCTGGGGCATCAGTTCAGTACTGACTCAGTGAAAATTGTGCCACCTACTGAATCATCCGCAGCTCATCTTAGAGTGCCCTGGCTTTTAGGTTTTCTCTGGAGAGCTGTTATGAAAGATGGGACCAGGCTCGATGATGCTTAATTTATGAGATTTCAAGGTTTTCGATGGCTAAGATCTCAGACCTGAGTTTTATTTTCAATTTTAACCAACAGTTTCCAGAATTTTTTCATGGTTCAGATCTACAATGATGATCTTGATGATTAAACTCTGTAATATACACATCTCTCCTTGGAAAGAAGGGAATAAAAACAATAAAGACACATATGTACATGAACACATACTTACATACATTAATACATTCAATGGAAAAGTAGATTCCCTCATTTGTAACATATGTGGTTATTTTAAAATGGAAAAGGGCCACCCTTTCTATCAAAAAAATTCATGTAAGCCATATTCCACAAGGAGCTTATTTTTCTTTATAGATTTTAAGAACCTAGGAACAAATACCTTAAAAAGTAAATGCAAACCTAGGAGGGAGTGGACTTCAGTGGCCAAATAAAGTGATTTTTTTTTGTAAAAAGAAAACCTTTATCCTGGCTTTCCAAATAAAACCTTGCCATCTACAAAAGAATCTCAATACCGCTTGACTGTTCCAAAAATAACTGAAAGAGAATCAAGTTTTTTAGACAAAATTCCAGTATGTTCAGAGATAAATGGTAAAACACTGATGTTTCTGGGGCTCTCTGATTCATTTTACCAATTTTCTTCATCCATGTTAATGTGTAGTACATTGTATATACATATATATGTATATGTGTGTGTATATATATACACATATATATATATTTTCAAGGGCTTTTAAATATATATATATATTTTATGGGCTCAGAAACTTTGGTCTTTGAAATGATTTTCAGAAATCCTTTTCTGGCTGGTAAAAGTATCAGTATGTTGGAATTGAGAAACTGTTTCTGAAAGTGTTTCTTGAGGTGTTACTTCTGGAAATAACATTGAGTAAATCCTGTTGCTGGTGTGTGAGAAAAAGATAGTTGGAAACGGTCATAAAGAATAAACTGATGCAATAGAGCTGAGGCTGCAAAATAGATTCCAACATATTCCTGTGTTTTCTCACACTCTGCTGGTACCAAGGATTCTGAAGTTAACACACACACATACACACACACACACACACACACACACACACACACACCCCATACACAACTCTCATACATAGTCTTCTATTTTCCTTTTCCAATCTCATCAGGTTCAACTTTCTCTATCACCTATTTTTCCTTTTAAGAATTGTCTATAATGGGCAATTCTTGTTGAATACGAAGTCTTTCTCAGTTCAAACAACCTATTTCCCAGAATTCTGTCAATATTGTTCTGCTCTGACTTGACCATTTCTTGCTACTAAATTAACAGCTCAAATATTGGAGGGTTGGTGATCAGGGAAAGAGAAACTATTCTGGGCAAACTTAAGTCTGCCCTGGTGAATTGCTACTGCTGTGATATAGTTAATATGCCTCCCTAAGTGCTTGGTTTGCTACCAGATGGAAAAATGAAACACTTTTTTTTTTTCCATTATTATTGGGAAAAGCACGGATGATAGGTATTTTTCCTATGTTAAGAATGAAAACCTAAGACAGAAAAACTCTCTGATTAGGTCAAATAGATCCTAAGTAATTGATGAAAAGATTTAGGTAATTAATGTTTATTACTGCGATGACCAGAACATCCCACAAAGTTGAGTTAGAAATAGGAATTGCCTTTTAATTTCCAATTGGATAAAACAATGCATTAGATTGTGATTTTTTTCCCATTTAAGTACTATTTTTTTCAGTATTTTTACACATTTTTTTCACAAATAACTGTTCTGAATTCCATCACAGTTTTGTTTCCAATGTCATTTTCCTTTCCTTGAAATGCCATTCTCTAAACCATTGTTTCCTTCCCTAACATTCTTTTCATTACTCTAATTCCCAACTCCCAAGTATACTTCCTAAAGAAAATAATTTTGGCTAAATGTAATCCCCCAAAAAGAAAGAATATAGATGAAAAAAGTAATCATCTTTAGAATGAATCAGTTCAGTTGTAATCTGTCAATATGTCAGCTACAAACACCAGGGTCTATTTCTAACAACAATTATTGATTATCTATATAATAAAGAACAAATTTGTCCCTTTAATCTTTTATTATAAGTAAGGCAACTACTAAATATAAGAAATAAAAATTTATATATACATAAAAGACCATTCTGGATGTGATTTTGCTACATTTCTCCTATTATTGTTTTTTTTTTTTTTAATATTTTTTATTTATTCATGAGAGACACAGAGAGAGACAGAAACATAGGCAGAGGGAGAGGCAGGCTCCCTGCAAGGAGCCCGATGTGGGACTCGATCCCGGTTCCCAGGATCACACCCTGAGCCAAAGGCAGACCCTCAACCACTGAGCCACCCAGGCATCCCTCTCCTATTATTAACTGAAATTTGCATGTTTCTCTAATGCATTTTTCTATTAAACTATTAATTCCTTGTCAATGCACTTCAAACAAATGATTGTAACATTATGGTTGATTTTGATAGTCATTATCTCAGCCTCTTTCTCTCAGATTATGAAAATGAACCTACATTATAGAGAAAAGGATGAAGGAAGGATATATGACATCCTATACTTTCCTCAGTAAAACTCTTATAGTCCTAGAACCAGGTCATCAAAATTTTTCATGAATTCCTAATCACAAAATTTGACGGATTAAATACAGCCTTCCTGTTAAATGTTGAATAGATGTATTAGTCCTTAAAGCTGTATTAAAGGCATCATGAGTGATTTGTTTTTAAAACGAACATATAAAAACCATGAAATATGAAATTAGTAAACTCCCATATATAGTGGGTTGAATGGTGGTCCCTCAAAAGACATGTCTACATAAAATTCCTAGAAACTGTATATGGTACCTTATTTGGAAAAAGGTCCTTACAGATGTAATTAAGTTAAGGATCTTGAGAAAAGGGGATCATCCTGGGTTAGCTAGGTGTCCCCTAAATCCAAGGACACATGTCCTTTAAAAAGACACACAGAAGAGAAACACATGACAGAAGAGGAGGAGGCAAAAAGGTAAAAGTAGAGATTAGAATGGTGTGGCTATAAACTAAGGAATGCCAAGGATTGTAGGCAGTCAACAAGTTAGGTGAGAGGCAAGAATGAATTCTCTCCCAGAGGTAGAGTGGAGCATCATGACATCTTGGTTTCAGGTTTCTACCCCCTAGAACTCTGAAAGAATACATTTCTGTTGTTTTAGTCACCCAATTTGTGGCAATTTATCAGGGCAGCCTCAGAAAATGAATAATCTGTGTAATATGTATTGAGATACACATTTTGTGATAATGGTTAAAAGAAAAATAAGTCAAATAATGAAACTATCCAACAGATGAATGACACTATGAAGTTTGTTTCATGCATTTAATACAATGTTACCAGAGTCCAATGGACTAAGTGATCTAAATCTTCCAACTAGAGTTAACATCCCACCATAAAAGCTAATAATTTACCTCTACTTTCTTCAAACTACAGGAGTAAACCATACAAAAAACTTTATAAGCTTCAACCACAATCATCCCAAAGGCCTTGGGGTGAAAAAGAGATGCCATGCTCCAAGAACTGAAAGCAAACAATAGAAACCAAAAAACTCACATGTCTGGAATAAGGCGTGAAGAAAATGGAGTGTCTAGAAAAGAGGCCTAGGAGACAGGAAAAAAACCAAACTGCAGGTCTAAGTTGCTGAAGAGATAACAGTAGCGGATACTGAATCAGTGAAGCTGTAAGCTATGATGAGACAGTTCCAATTTTGTTGATTTTTGTATTCTCAAACCTGGAACAAAGTTGACACATTATATAGTCTGAGTGGGCAAAGTAATTTTAAGATTATGAAATAAGATTTCATTGTTTTGTTGACAACAATCTATTTTTGAGCACATTCAAAAGCCTACCTGGCGCTGGTTCTTTTCACTACCTGTAAGTAACTTAAGATGTTTTGCTATTATATTCTGGCAAGTAGTAGCAAACGCTCAATAATGTTGAAAGAACAAAATGGAATATTGGGTGTTCTTTTGGTAGTCACTGGAAGGGGATCAGGGACCAGATGGGGGTCTGAACTAACTTGGGGTCTTTCATATGCGACTGTTACAGTTAGTACTGGTCTTGGTGACATGGCCTGCAATAGCATGCCAACTTGTCTTGCTCCTTATAAGTGTATTTTTGCCATAAGGGTAGATTTTTCTTGACCTGCTCTTCTTACCAGGACTCACATGGCTACCAAGCTTAGGATATCTGCTGCCTCGATCTATAGTTATGAACTAAAATTTCTTATAATTGACAAACTCATTATAATTACTCCCTCTCGGCATTATCTAGGCAATACTTTGTTATTCTAATTCTAGCAAATTCTACAAAAACATTTATACCTCAATGCAATATTTTATTTACACCTTCACTTACTAAAACTGCCTTTCAATTTGTTAGATTAAATGTTTTAGAATAATGCTATTACGTAGAGAAGATCAGAATTTCTAGAGCAAGACCGGAATTTCTCCTTTTCCTGGGGAAAGGAAATCGGTTCCTTATAGTTACGAAGTTAGAGAATTCACCTAAAGAATTGCTATATTTGAAATTCAGCAGTATTTAGATTAAAAATGTCTTCACATTTTGTATAAGTTGTTGGGGGTCAATTCAGTTGCAAACTGATTCAGGTTTTTTTTTTTTTTTTTTTAATTCAGGTTTTTATGTCATAGTCTCCTGAGTGTAAAAGTCTAAAAAAAAAGAAGTATATGCATATATATATGTATATATATATATATATATATACATATATATATGCAATAGGAAAGCTATATGAAATATGCATACACAAAGGTATGCTTAAAGTAATATTTAAAATACTACACAGAATTTCAGTTCCGCAACATTAGAGCATGAAACAAGCCTTCCCCAACCCCCAGAAAATCCTACCCTTTTGGAGACAAAAATACTAGAATGAAAAGTTTCCATACAAGAGTACCAGGTATTTATTTCTGTATATCTTGAGGGTTATATTCAAGCTTATGCTCAAGCTTTATGATAACAATAGTGTAAGCTCTAGGGTGGAACAAAAGAAGGGAAAAAAATCCCAGAAGTTCCCAGAGGTGGTTAGGGAAAAAAAAAAGAAAGATAAGAGAAATGAGGGAATCAAAGAAAAAAAAAAAAGAAGAAGGAAGATTCAAGGATGGGTAAATCTCCTCTTAGCTTTTCAAAAGGTTTGTGATAACCAGCTTTTGTGTAAATGGATTTGATGGCTCTGGGCTGAAGGTGACTGACAGCTGAATCTAGGCCCCCTCGAGAGTGTCACCCTGGGGACTGCCATTGTTGCAGGCTGTCTCTTCGGACTGACCCAGAAGAATCACCATCTCAGGGGGACTCTAACAACAGCCACCCCCGAGCAGCCTGGGAGCTAGAAGTAAGCAACTTAGTCTCCCTCTTGAGCAGTAATTACAACGGGAAGGCAAATGAGGCGAGTTACTGAGTCCAGCTTGAGCCATTCTCCAGTCCCCACTTGAAAAAAAAACCAAAACACACACACACACACACACACACACACACACACACACAGAAATTATCAAGTACTCAATATCCATAGATTTTTCCTGAGCAAAAGAATTTTAACCACCCTCCCCCACCCCCGTCGATCTTCTGTTCTTTGGAAAGATAAACAGACCTCTAGGTCCACCTCCGGAAGTGCTTAACGAAAGAGGATAGAGCAGTACATGTTTCAGAACCTTTTTTCTTTTTTTCCCCCAGTAAAGCTAGTGTGTTTACTCCGGGACGACTTCAGCTGAGTCGTGACTAGTCAGCTCAACTATGGGGCGCGCTGCTTGCACATCCCAGAAAACCGAGCCCTCCACGGCGGCGGACTGCCCCAAAGGCAAGTCAAGGGGGGGGTCCCGCCCCGACCACCGCCCCTAGCCCAGGCCCCGCCCACCCTGGGCCCCGGGCCCCGCCCATTGCAGCACCCCCGGTCCCCAGACCCCATTCCCCAGCCCCAGGCCCCCCCCACCGCCCCAGGCCCCGCCCACTACCCTACCCTAAGCCACGCCCACCTGCCACAGCCACACCCACTGAACCGAGGCCCCGCCCACCGCATCCCGCGGCCCCCCCCCCCGTTCCCAGACCCCGCCTACCTCCGCCCCCGGGGCCCAGGCCCCACCCACCATCCCCTGGGCTCAGACCCCGCCCCCGCCTCCGATCCCGCCCACCTCCGCCCCGCCCCAGGCCCCGCCCACCGCGCTGACGCCTGCCCCACTGCGGCCGCCTGCGAGGTAAGCACGCGCTTCTCGGCCTCTAAACTTCCAAACAGGCCCCTCCACACAGCCCCTCAGGGTGCTGAAGGAGTTACCGTAATCAGACTCGTTATCAGAAACATTTTTTAAAAAAGCTCATGAACGCTCCAAGGCCTCACCCACAGTTAATCCAACTTTAATGGTCTTGTCTTACCAGCTCCGGCCTGGCCTCCGAGTCCAGCCTCCATCATTTCCGGGGGAGGGCGGGACTTCCTGTCTGGGGAGGAGCCAATTGGGAACGGGTTCTGCTGCCTGTGGACCCGATTGGCTGAATGCTTTTCAAAGTCCCAGGTAAGAACAGCCCCTCCTGAACATACACCTTAGTCTATGTCAATGAAAATCAACAAGTTTCCAGTTGTCTCTCTGACTCTACATAACGAAGAGAATGATGGTAAAGCACATAGCAGAGCCTTCCTTGCCCGACTCGTTTGGTTCTCCTCTCTGATTCTTTGTGCGTTTGTGTTTAACCTTTCCTTTCCGTTTTTTTTTCCTTGCTCACATATCCTCATTTCTATATCAGATTACTCTAGAGAGTAAACTTTATGAGGCCAGGGATTTACCATGATTCCTGACATAGGAAGAGATCAATATGTAGTTGCTAAATCTTGATTCTTGCTTTGAAATCGGTTGTTTAAAATTTCTTCTCATTTTTTCCTATTGATTTTTCCTATTCCTATTGATTTTACTATTTTTTGGTTTTGTTGTGTTATTTTTTTTTTCTTACTTTAAACAAGCTATTGTTAGATTGTCCTGGGATTTATTTTTAATTTTTAATTTTTTAAATTTTTTTTGGGGGGGATTTATTTATTTATTTTTTTAAGAAAACTCTACCCCCAGGGGATCCCTGGGAGGCTCAGCGGTTTGGCACCTGCCTTTGGACCGAAGCCCGATCCTGGAGTCCCGGGATCGAGTCCCGCGTCGGGCTCCTGACATGGAGCCTGCTTCTCCCTCTGCCTGTGTCTCTGCCTCTCTCTGTCTATCATGAATGAATAAATAAATAAATCTTTAAGAAAAAGAAAAGAAAAGAAAAGAAAACTCTACCCCCAACATGGCTCTGGAACTCAGCACCTGGAGAGCAGAAATGCTCTACTGACTGAGCCAGCCAGATGCCCCTGTCTTGGGCTACATTACCCTCTATGGGTTATATGTGATTATTTGCAGAAATGCTTTTTTCTTTTAGACTTGTAACAGAAGAAATTGAGGCAAAGTAGTGAAGAAAGATTCTTGAACTTGGGCCTAGAATCTTGATTTGGTTATGTTCAAGTCTGGCAGATTATCTAACATCTCTGAACTTCAGTGGACTCATCTATAATCATTTTCTAACAAGGTGGTTTATGAGGGTTTAATGAGACAACATGTATAAAAGTCCCTGGCTTACAGAAGATATTCAGTAAACAATGCCTTGGGCGACAGAAAACATTTCTGATAGTGAAACAATTTCAAGGAAACAAAGAAGCTTAAGAACCTAACTAGAAAGCAAAAATTCTCTGCTCTAATTTCAGCAGTAGCAGTGATTGGGATGTGAGTCCAGGAACATTATGTAACTACTTTGTCTATTATCATGATTTGTAAATGGGATAATAAAGTTCACCCAGCTTGCAAAGGTCCTGTACACTGTTAAAAACAAGACGAACAGGCCCAAAGTGGTGTCCCTTATATCACTAAACAGAGACAATTACAGTTTTGGCTCTCCTAGAAATGGAATCTTAAACTACTCAATCAGGAATGACCTGATCAGAGGCCTCTGGGTGGTTCAGTTGATTGAGTGTCTGCCTTGAACTCAGGTCATGATCCAGAGTCCTGGGCCCAGCATTGGGCTTCCTGCTCAGTGGAGAGCCTGCTTCTTCGGCTCCCTTTGCACCACCACCCACATGCTTGTTCTCTATCTCAAATAAATACATTTAAAAAAAAAAAAAAAAAAAAAAGAAAGAAAGAAAGAAAAAAGGAATGTCCTAATCAGGACTAGTTAGGTGATCTGCCTGTTAGACCACTGGCATCCATTAAAGGAAAATAACTTTGCAATAACCAATGTGCTTTTCTGCCCCAATATAACTTCCTTGTTCCTGCTCTACTCTGCCTATAAAAGTCTTTGATTTTATACAGCTCCTCAGAGCTCCTTTGTATCTGCTAGATTGGATGCTGCCTGATTCAAATTGATTTTTGCTCAAATAAGCTCTTAAAAATTTTAATATGCCCCTGTTTATTTTTTAATAGTGTATTAGATAAATAGTGTAAGCAATGTTGTGATAAAGAATATTGCATAAGTCAACTTTTATTATTCTATTTTGTGTGATAAATGCTGTTTTAGACAATAGAATGAGTTGGTATGCAAAACATTATTGTGTTAATTATACATAGGATTGTGTTTAATCATTAGGTTAATTTTCCCTGAACATTCTGTAATCTTTATATTAGAGTTACTATTAACTAACACAGCTTGACAAATGCTTCTATTCCTCTATTTGTGTGTGGTGCTATTTTCAGTGAAAAGAAATTATTAGAAATACACTGGTTAATAGGAATGGTATTCAGGAGCTTTTAATGTAGCTTTAGATAGATCAGACCTGCTTGTGAATGTCTCTCTGAAGTCTGAAAATAATGACCACGTTCAGTTCTTGGTCTAGCAAAAAATATCTGGGCCAGGCAACCCCAAGAAGGTTGCAGATTCCAACACAGTAGGAGACTGACCTATTCCTCAAAAAGATCATACTGCTGTCGAAGTCCTGTTCCCTCACCAAACATATAACTGAGCTGTAGATAAAAGTTGAGGTATTGGTGGTAGAGGTTGAAGACCGAAGAATTTGTGGAAAAGGGAAGATGGTCTAGTAACAACTGCCTAATGAGGAAAACAGTACAGTGATTAGATCAAATGTAATATAGATTAGTCTCAAAAATTGTTAACACAGTTTTAGCTGTTATGCATTTTTTTTTCTTTTTTTTTTTTTTTTTTTGCTTTTGTGACCCTAGAAAGCTATTCACCCTGTTGCATTTTTCTATTTATCTGAAATAGGAGCACAGTAGGCATACTCTTCAATTGAAATAAATTTTGAAACCTCAAATAATAATTCTCATGTGTATGATATTTGGGGAAATAAAATTTTTGATACCCCTCACTTTCTATTTACAATATGCCCACTAAAGGGGTGGTTAACTGGGTTGAGCAATGGAAGGAGGAGAGTTTAAGCAGAATCACTGTCATCTTAGGACATACCTTTCCTGAAAGCTTACTCCCCTCCTATTTTTTTCTGTCATATTCATTCTCCTGTTTGCTTTCTTGTCTCTATTTGGGGGACAATGTTAACGGAAGACTCCCTAGTGAATCTTATCTTCCTTCACTGAGGTGCTTGCCAAAGTGAGGTTTTAGAAGAGAATTCTTGAGGAAAATTCAGAATGAATAAAGAGGGCACTTTATGTGTGTGTATGTGTGTTCTTCTACATTTATAATTCTATTTGGCTTCAATAACAATCCTGTGAGGTATAAAAAGAGATATTATCCCACTATGCATATAAAGAAATTGAGAGGCTTGAAGAGGGTCACATACTTGTAAGTGAGGCAAGTTAAGTTCATATTCCAAATAGAGCCAGAATGGCTTAGATACAAGGCCTTTTGACATGGAATATAAGACATTAATGTCAGACTTAACCTGCATGACATACACACACACACAGACACGATATATTTATATATATATATGTGTGTGTGTGTATGTATATATATATATATATATATATATATATATATATATATGAAAAATCTAACGTGGTGGTTTTCATAAAGTTTCAAGAGAAGTCCAGGATGATCTGGAGGGGTCTTAAGAGCCATCCTATAAGCAGATCTGTGATTCCTACTCTTATCTATTTCATAAGCTATTGATGAAACATGATTTTACTTCATGGATTTTAAGGATCTGCAGCTATAGGATAGATAATTTATATTCTTTGATCATGATAGTCAACTGCAATGTGTTTACCACAATGTAGAAAGCATTGAAAACATCAAAGGAATGGAAAGATGTTACTGTGAGATTAACCCAGTGACCATACTTTAATATTTTTCAAAGTTTTTGGTCTCAAGATTTGTTTATACTCTTAAAAATTATTGATTAGTTTACTTAGAAAAATCCCCCTGCCCCGCCCCGCAAGAATATGCAAGCACACATTCCATTAGCTACCAGTGTGATGATGCCATCACATGTCACGTCCACTTCTGGAAAGTCCACTGAACACTTATGAGACCATCACTGCGTTGGGAGGGGGGGGGAGTCTTAGTATTATGATGAATATAAGCCTGACCCCATGAGGCCTCTGAAGGAATCGTAGGGACTCCCAGGGAAACTGAGATCATACTTTAAGAACCACTGACCTATGATTTTGAAGGAAACATAAAGGTACTGAGTTACACACTAAGTCAGGTGTGTATTTTCTCCTTATCTGCTTAAAGATCAAAGAACATTGGAATGAATGAAATTTGTTTTAAGGAAATGTCATAAAATGTTTTCAATAATATCTTCACTCTTTAAACCTGTGTTTTAAGATCTTTAAAAAGTTATGTTGGGCTTCTTTGAAGCATGGCAACCACTTTTCTTCCCATGAAGCAAAAATCAAACACAAATTTCAGTTAAGTTGACAGCCATTGACAAAATGTTTTAGCTTGATTACTTTGAGGGGGGTGTATTCTGAAAAATTAGTCCTTGTCAGTGAATAAAGGGACATTTCAGAAAGTTCGAGGTCTAGGGCTTCATCACAGGGAGGTACCGTACCCTTCCTTTAACAGAATGGCTGCATGTTCGGTCATCTTGAGCAAGGCATTGTAGTACTAGATTTCTTTAAACAACTCATTGCAGTCCTTACTTAACATTTCAATAATACATTTGAATTGGGCACAATTGGCTCCTTTTGTCTTAATTTTTTTAAAGTTATCTTCCCATTTATGCGGAGCCAAGACAAAAGCTTGTTAGTCCCCAAATGCACTTTCTCTGCTTCACTTGGAGAACTGGTACAGCCTGAATGGTCTTTAGTCCCTCCCAACAGCTGCTCTGTGTTTTTACATCTCTCAAGAGGGGTTAATTCTTTACAGCTGTATCCTGCCTTCCAAGAATCTCACATGTGCAAATTATTAATCTTTTTCTATTGCTACAGTAACTCCCCAGGCCATAAACACCCCCTACCTCAAACTGGCCATTTGCCAAGATAAACTTTGGTATTCTGTCCCTGAAAAGATAATTTGGTCTCCTTCGGTTTACATTGTTATTTAGAACAATTGTTAAGATATAGAAACTTACACACAATTATTTAGAAATAGAAACTTCAGGTTTTGTTGTATAGTTTGAATCTGAGTTTTACATTCCATTTACTTAAAAAATCAGTCTGCTTATACTTTTCACAAGTATATATTTCAATATTTTTAAATTTTGGCATTATGTTAGTTATATCAAATCAGATTTTCTTAAATTAAAAATAATAGCATGCAGCCTTCCCTTTAGTGTACGCAAATTACGTTTTTTTCATATGTGATGTGCATGCATTTCCACTTGCCATGTATATCATGTATGTTTTGGCTTATAAACATATCAATGTTTATTTGTAAGGGAGAAAACAAAATATTATGGTAAGGCAATTTATATGAATACACAAATATGTTGGCTAATCACAGCCCAACGTGTAAATTTTAACATCAAATATGCATTATTGTAGATATTTGTCTCCTTCAAGACTCATTGTAAGATGACCACAACTTGGTCATTTCTCTCTGCCTCCGTGATCTACACTTTGATTTCTTCCCCCTCCCTTAGCTACCCTTATGACACCTCCAGCCTTCCAAATAAATGATTTATTTTAAAAGTTAGATATGTCATCATAAAGCATTAAGAAATTCTAGGAATTGCATTTCTCTGTGATTACATGCCTCTAGTGGCGTTCTGAGGCACAAGGCAGAGGGACCAGTGATTTTTACCACCTGACAAGTGCAATAATCCCCCAGAACTGCAAGGCCTGAAGCATCTTATTGCTGTTATGAAACAGAATTTATAAATAAAAATAAGGAAAACAGCCAGAGCCACGCACTTCCTGGGCTTCACTGACAGTGATGTGACAGCCAATCAGAAATTTCCATTTCTGCCCAGATTGCCAAACCAATACCTTTAGTAATAAAGCCTATTCGAAGGGGTATTAAAATGGTTTGCCTCGAATACGTATTTAAACACAAAAGAAGTTTAAAGGTAGGTTCGTTATAATTCAGACACACAATCATTTTAATATATACAGAAAACCTCCCTGTAGACCAATTAAAAGGAGCTTCCAAACAATACTGACTCTTAATTCACATAATATTATAACTCAAGCAAGTTACATTTCAACATTTTTAGATAAGCAGTATAAGAGTAGGAAAAAAGGGATTAGGACAATAGTGAGATTTGAATTGCATTTTGTATTATTTCAACTGCATTTTAACAGCCTTTATGACTGAAAGAGGGAATAAGAATGCAGAAGGAACAAACTTGTGTAGATTATTTTTTCATTACATGCATTATTCCAGTTTAAAAATGTCAGTTGCTTGTCATGTTAACTAAGAATGCAGTCACCATTGTACATATCTAAAGCTGGAGTTAAACTGAGAGTTTTGCAAAGGACAGATACAAAGAAGTGATTTTTCCTGCTCTCTGTATATAAAAATAGAACTTTCAGAAATGTCATGGCTGACACATTTAGCTGCTGGACATTGAAAATCCTCTTTCTGACTCACAACCTGTGACTGGAACTCTGTCAGGGTAATCAAGAGATGTTATACTATGGAGCACAACAGTAGGGGAGGCTTTGCTATTTGGCCTTGTTTTTAAAGTGAAAGAGATTTAAATTTGGATCATAACATACATAAATGTTTCTTATATTTCTCATCTCTAAAACCCAGAAGAACTCATCATGTAAGGTATTTGTGCAGCTGGTTATCTAATTTAACTATTTATCAAATTTAGTCTTTTATGAGTGTGTGGCCTGCTGAAACAGTAATATGTTAAGAGATAAACATGACTGAATAAATACCTACTACTGTAGGTAGCTGGATTATTTTTTTCTAAGATTGAATTGCAAGTAGTGATGACCATAAAGGAATACAGTGAACCTTCAAAAAAAAAAATATATATAACCACACTTTGGATAGATAGTATTTGCCTCCTTTTGATTTCATGTGTAATTAGAGCCCCTCTTTTTTTCAAGAGAGATCAAGAGAATTATGACACATGTTATATTTTTCTCCATTACTCTACAAAAATTTAGAAGAGCTAGGTATTCAGCTTTTTATTATGTCTATGAGTGTTTTCACCAATGAGTACTTAAAGATTTTCATTATAATTGTCAATTTGTGAAAACAGAATATGGCTGAATAAGCATTAATGTGAACATCCATGAAATGTATGAAATCAGATTAGACAAGTTCTTAGTGTTCAAAATTCTTCCTGGTATTTAAGAATTACCGTAAGGCGTGTCTTCTTGGCTTTCCCTCACTTTTTGGAAATAGAAACTTCTAGACTTTTCAAGATGAATGAATGACCTTAAAATATTTGGGCCCACTGATGTTGTTGATTATGATACGACTATAATTTCGGGGAAGATATTCCAATTTTCAATTGGTAATTGATTTAGGGTCCAGATTTTAGATATTTATACTTATTGGAAAGGACATTTTAAACAAAACAGTAGAACTTTGTCATATATCTGCAAATGAAACAGAAGTAGGTTCATTCTCTCCCAAGCCGGGTTGGCTATAGGCCAAGCCAAGAAGTAACTGTTTGTCTGGTAGTATGGAAAGAATTGTGACTTTTGAGTTAGATTCAAATTCTGCTTCTGACAGTTACCATTTACGGTGCATTGGGCAAGTTACTTAATCTTTATGAGCCTAAATGTTCTCTTCCTTATAATGGAGGAGATGCCTAGCAGCTTCTAAGCCATGAGGTTTAACAAACCAGGGAATAGCATGAGGTTAGTAGTGTCAGGCCTCCACTTGATAAACCAATCTTTCCTTTCTTGAATCCATTTAAAATTTATTTTTTGTCCTTCCTTCCCCAAATTGTAAGTGCCTTATCTTTCCTATGTCCACATTTCCTAGGAATCTTTATGTTCTGCTTGTTAGTCCAAGTTCACCCAAATGAGCAATACCCTGTTCTCTAATTTTCCTGGAATGTATCTATCTGCTGGAGCATAATTATTCTCTTACTCATTCTCTCTGGTATTAGTGTCTTAAGTAGAAGCTTACCATTCTAGGTACTAACAGGTTAATGTATCCTTACATATTATATAGAATGTATTCTTATAAAATTAGTCACAGAGGGATCCCTGGGTGGCGCAGCGGTTTGGCGCCTGCCTTTGGCCCAGGGCGCGATCCTGGAGACCCAGGATCGAATCCCACATCGGGCTCCCGGTGCATGGAGCCTGCTTCTCCCTCCGCCTGTGTCTCTGCCTCTCTCTCTCTCTGTGACTATCATAAATAAATAAAAATTAAAAAAAAAAAAAAGAATCACAAAGTCCTTTAAAAAAAAAAAATTAGTCACAGAATTTCAAACTTGAAAGGACCTACTAAATTAGAGATAAAATCAACTGCCTACAGGGTTAGCCAGATGCAGGAAATCAGCAAAATGGGCTAGATGAGAGTGTATATGCATGTTTAATACGGAAGAGTGGAATGGAAACCGACTAGAAGGAGCTTGCACCTGTAGAGGGAAGTCACTACCCAGCTCAAGCTGACTGTTGCCTCATGGGGATTCTGGCACAGTATTGTACTAGATTTTCCATTAAAAAAAAAAGAAATCCAGATTTTTATGTGAAATCTTTTAATTAACAATTTTTGCTGTTGTTTAAAAACACTGGTTTAGGGATCCCTGGGCGGCTCAGCGGTTTAACGCCACCTTCAGCCCAGGCCATGATCCTGGGGTCCTGGGATTGAGTCCCACATTGGGCTCCCTGCATGGAGCCTGCTTCTCCCTCCGCCTGTGTCTCTGCCTCTCTCTGTGTGTCTCTCATGAATAAATAAATAAAATCTTAAATAAATAAATAAAATAAAAACCCTGTTTTAAACCAAATGAATCTACTGGCCAGATCCAGACAAGTGGTCATGTTAGAACCTCGGTTAAATCATCTGATTCTAATAACCTGATGTGCAGATGAAGACATTGAAACCCAGAGAATCAAGTTATTTCCCCAAGGTTATTTAGTGACAAAACAAGGACAATAACCAAGGTTTCTAGACACATGGTTTAAAAATGCCATCTTGGCTACTTGCCTCTTGATTCCTTCCAACACACATATGATGTTTTGGAAGTATATCATTTTCTTAGGGTCACTGGTACAATAGGTAACAATATTCTTTCCTTACACTAAAGAATCTTCTAGTTCCTCAGTCTCCAAATCTTCCAAGTGAAGGCCATGTAGAGAGTATCTGATCAAGAAACTTTTACTTTAATAATAAAAAAGTTTGTACACCTTCTCCAAATATATGAGTTTACCCTTTGAATGACTTTTATCGTGCTCCAGAGTTATTTATACTTTGGAATTATTTGCCTTGAATTTATTATGTTTCTAATGACATTTTAATATTTTAAGGAAATTTAGGACAATTTAATATTTTGCAGCACTCAAATACATAATTTAACTTTTCATAATTAACTTGACATGCTTCAGATGAGCATATGTATATGTATAATCCACTTGAACAAGTTTAGATATTTGGAAATCAAAGATTAATAAGTATGGACATAGTCCTTTGGCATCAGCA
Source organism: Vulpes lagopus (assembly GCF_018345385.1). Lineage (NCBI taxonomy): Eukaryota > Metazoa > Chordata > Mammalia > Carnivora > Canidae > Vulpes > Vulpes lagopus. The sequence continues at coordinate 88,215,394 of NC_054834.1, read as the reverse complement.
TGTCATTTCTGTGTTATAAAAGTGAAAGAGAACTCATTTGTTGATTTGTGTATGAAGGTTTCTATATTCAGGAGCTCTCTAGACTCTAAAAGCTAAGTAGCAATTTGTGAACAAAGTTGAGGTAATTTTGGCATTTTTACCTTAGAGTAAATTATAACTCAAGTTTAAAATTCTAGTGAGCAAACTTCTTTTATTATTATACCTCAATGGATACTGGTTGCTAAATTTTAATCCTCTTGAGGCTTCTCATTTGGATATTTGAATTTCAATGTGGCACACAGGCATTTTCAAGACTAAATTGAAACCCACCCTCATCACGTACTAATTGAACAGAACTGTCCATTCCAATTGTGGGTAATGGAGATTAGGGTACTTACAAATATAGTCCATTGATTAGGTTACATGGTGTAATTTCAGGGCTGTGAAATATTTCTACCTCTGGTTTTCCTCTTCCCTTGGGGTGCCCAGTCTTCTCTGTGACCCCAACTTGCTTCAAGATTTTTAAATTTGCTGCTAAGGTAGATGCATTTCCTGACCTTGCTGTGGGAATAGACCACAAGTCCCTCAAGTGCTATAGGAACTAATTAATATGCATATTATTCTAGGAAAGAATCATTATTTCATGGATATCTTTGTGAGAGTATTTGCCATTATGGTTAATTACTAAGGCCATGCCCATTGCTAATACAGAAAAAGATTCTTTATTTAGATATGATATTTTTGTTATATAACTTCATGTATCTCATATAAGTTTTTGAATACATAAAGTTGAATATTTGAAGTTTTTATACTACTCTTAAAGTTCATTCTAGGATTGATAAGTGCTATATCAAAAACAGGCTCAGAAATCATCAAACTTTCCTAAGACTTTTAGAAACTTTATAATTTACTTTTGGAAACTTAAAAATTTACATCAGGTTAAGGTGATAACTACAGAAAACGATTGTAGTCATTTTACATTTTACTTAATGTAATGATACAAATACCTGTTGGATGATTATGAAGAGTGAAACACCACACTGTAACAGGCACAAGAAATAGCATGATCAATAAAGCATGATCTCTTTGAAATTTCTTCCCTCGATTGTCCTTATTCATCTTCATTGGGAGCTTTCTTGCTGATGGCACAGGCCAGCAGGAACTGATAGGCGTAAGAGAGAGAACCCAGTATCAGAAAAGGCTACTGAGAGTGAGGAGGTGGTTATCCAGGCCAAGTAGCCAGTGTTAGGGTGCTGCTTGGGATGAATACAATGTTACATCTTCAGCTAGACAATAAGACTGGGCCTTAGACATTAATATGTAGCAGGTTTTTGGGATGCCTGGGTGGCTCAGTGGTTGAGCGTCTCCCTTAGGCTCTGGGTGTGATCCCGGGGTCCAGGATCAAGTCCCACATCAGGCTCCTTGCAGGGAGCCTTCTTCTCCCTCTGCCTATGTCTCTGCCTCTCTGTGTGTGTCTTTCATGAATAAATAAATAAAATCTTTAAAAATAAATATGTGGCGGGTTTTTGAGGCAAGGAAACTGGAGTATAGTAACAAGAAAAAAGACTGAGTTACTGGGCTTGGGACATCAAGTGGAAGTCTAGCTAAAGATAACTCAAACATCCAATCTCTTAACTTGAAAACTGTCTCAGCTTGGTCCTCAACCCACGTACAGGGTGGGAGCCATATTGGCTCAAGGAGCTTGAACCCTCTGTCTAGTCACTGGATGATTACGAAACTGACACATGGGAATGATGCATTGGACATCAGGCTAAAATTTAAAATTATGATTAAAAAAATACTAAAGAAAGACATCAACAACCACACCCTATGGGGAAAACAGTTTCCAAAGATGAATTCCAGACAAACTGAAATAAACAAACAGAAAAACAAAAAGAAAAGAAAAACATCCAGAAGTGAAATCCTCAGGGGGAAAGAAAACCCCACAATGACTCATAATCCAGAGTTGCTATAATATATAATCTAAAATATCTACTTTTAACAAAATCAATCAATCAATCAATCAACAAACCATTCAGAGAAACTGGAAGGCATCATCCACACTCAGGGAAAACAAAAGAAAACAACAAAGAACAGTGAATAGACTATCTCCAAGGAGGCCTAGATCTTTTGTTTATCAGACAAAGATTTCAAAACAGCTTTTGAAAATATTTCAATAGTTAAAGGAAACCTTGCCTGAAGAATTGAAGAAAAGTATGAAAAGTCATGAATAGGAAATCAATTAAGAAATAGGAACTATTGGGATCCCTGGGTGGCGCAGCAGTTTGGTGCCTGCCTTTGGCTCAGGGCGCGATCCTGGAGACCCGGGATCGAATCCCACATCAGGCTCCCGGTGCATGGAGCCTGCTTCTCCCTCTGCCTGTGTCTCTGCCTCTCTCTCTCTCTCTGTGACTATCATAAATAAAAAAAAAAAAAAAAAAAAAAAAGGAACTATTAAAAAGGAACAAATGGAAGTTCTGGAGTTGAAAAGTACAGAAATGAAAGAGAAAAAAATCCACTAGTTGAAATCAATAGCAGATATAAGATAAACAGATATAAGATGGCAGAAGAAAGGATCAGTGAACTTGAAAATAGAACAATAGAAAATAGAGTGATCAATAGAAATAATCCCATGAAGAAAATATAAGAAAATAACTGAAGAAAAGTGAATAGTATCTGAGATGCCTGTGAGCCGATATCATATGTGCCAACATATTACGATGAGAGTCTTATAAAGAGGGGAGAAGGGGGTAGGAAACATATCTGAAGAATAATGGCCAAATCTGTCTCAAATTTGGTATTAAACAATAAATCCAAGAATCTCAGTGTATTTCAATAAGAAAAAAGACAAGGTATTCATGTCCCAGACCTATCATGGTCAAATATTAAAACCCAGTACCAAAGGGAAAGTTTTGTGTTTTTTTTTTTAAATTTAATTTATTTATTTGAGAGAGAGCGTGTGTGTGTGCACGAATGAGTGGGGTAGGAGGGCATGGGTAGGGGCAGAGAGAGAGGAAGAAGCAAACTCCCCACTGAGTAGAGAGAAGTGGGGCGTCTCCATCCCAGGACCCTGAGATCCTGACCTGAGCTAAAGGCAAATGCTTAACTGCCTGAGCCACTCAGATGTTCCAACACTCACTCACTTTAAATACAAAGGTGTATATATGTTGAAAATAAAAAGACGGAAAAAGATACACTGTGTGAACAATGATCATACAGATGAAGTGGCTATATTAATATTAAAACAAAATTTGAGAAGATAAATATTATGAAAAACAAAGAGGGACATTTTCTAACAGTAAAGGGGTCAATATCAGAAATGCATAACAATCATAAGTACAAATACATCTAATAACAGAGATCAAATACATTAAGCAGAACCCGACAGAGTTGGAGGAGAAGTAAAATAATTAAAAAATTATGATTGGGCGGGGGGGATCCCTGGGTGGCGCAGCGGTTTGGCGCCTGCCTTTGGCCCAGGGCACGATCCTGGGGACCCGGGATCGAGTCCCACATCGGACTCCCGGTGCATGGAGCCTGCTTCTCCCTCTGCCTGTGTCTCTGCCTCTCTCTCTCTTTCTCTCTCTCTGTGACTATCATAAATAAATTTAAAAAAATTATGATTGGGGAAAAAAATATGGTTGGAGATTTCAACCTGGTGTTAAGTTCTCCAACTAGTCTCAAAAAATAATAGTACTAGGCAGAAAATCAGCAGGAATATGTAAGACTTGAATACTTTCATCTAACTGACAATTTTATTTTTCAAGGTTTATTTATTTATTTATTTATTTATTTATTTATTTATTTATTTATGAGAGAGAGAGAGAGAGAGCATGAGTTGGGTGGAGGGGCAGAGGGAGAGGGAAAAGCAGACTCCTCAGTGAGCAGGTGTCTGGCACGCAGCTCAATCCCAGGAGCCTGGGATCCTGACCTGAGCCCAAGGCAGATGATCAACTGCCTGAGCCACCCAGGAGCCCCTAACTGACAATTTTATTTTTTTAAATATTTTTTTAATACAGATTATATTAAAACTATAGATCATTTTGAGGAAAATTAACATCTTTACCACAGTGATTCTTCCAACCCCCAAATATGGTATATTTCTTCACTTTTGTAGGGCTTCATTTATGTCTTTAAGTAAAAATTTTTTTGTATATTTTTTAATTGGAGTTCAATTTGCCAACATATAGCATATCACCCAGTGCTCATCCTGTCAAGTGCCCCCCTCAGTGCCCATCACCCAGTCATCCCAACCCCCTGTCCACCTCCCCTTCCACTACCTTTTGTTCATTTCCCAGAGTTAGGAGTCTCTCATGTCCTGTCTCCCTCTCTGATATTTCCCACTCATTTTCCCTCCTTTTCCCTTTAATCCCTTTCACTATTTTTTATATTCCCTGAATGAATAAAACCATATAATGATTGTCCTCCGGTTGACTTGCTTCACTCAGCATAATACCCTCCAGTTCCATCCACGTTGAAGCAAAAGGTGGGTATTCGTCCTTTCCGATGGCTGAGTAATATTCCATTGTATACATAGACCACATCTTCTTTATCCTTTCATCTTTTGATGGACACCGAGGCTCCTTCCACAGTGTGGCTATTGTGGACATTGCTGCTATAAACAGTGGGGTGCAGGTGTTCCAGCATTTCACTACATCTCTATCTTTGGGGTAAATCCCCAGCAGTGCAACTGCTGGGTCATAGAGTAGCTCTATTTTTAGCTTTTTGAGGAACCTCCACACAGTTTTCCAGAGTGGCTGCACCAGTGCACATTCCCACCAACAGTGCAAGAGGGTTCCCTTTCTCCACATTCTCCCCAACATTTGTTGTTTCCTGTCTTGTTAATTTTCCCCATTCTCACTGGGGTGAGGTGGTATCTCATTGTGGTTTTGATTTGTATTTCCCTGATGGCCAGTGATGCGGAGCATTTTCTCATGTGCTTGTTGGCCATGTCCATGTCTTCCTCTGTGAGATTTCTGTTCATGTCTTTTGCCCCTTTCATGATTGGATTGTTTGTTTCTTGGGTGTTGAGTTTAATAAGTTCTTGATAGATCTTTATCTGATAGGTCATTTGCAAATATCTTCTCCCATTCTGTAGGCTGTCTTTTGGTTTTGTTGACTGTTTCTTTTGTTGTGCAAAAGCTTTTTATCTTGATTAAGTCCCAATAGTTTTTGCTTTTGTTTCCCCTGCCTTCATAGATGTATCTTGCAAGAAGTTGCTGTGGCCAAGTTCAAAAAGGGTGTTGCCTGTGTTCTCCTCTAGGATTTTGATGGATTCCTGTCTCACATTTAGATCTTTCATCCATTTTGAGCTTATCTTTTTTTTTTTTTTTTTAAGATTTTATTTATTTATGAGATACACACAGAGAGAGGCAGAGACACAGGCAGAGGGAGAAGCAGGCTCCATGCAGGGAGCCCATTGTGGGACTCGATCCCAGGACTCCAGGGTTACTCCCTGAGCCAAAGGCAGGCACTTAACCTCTGAGCCACTCAGAGGTTTATCTTTGTGTCTCGTGTAAGAGAGTGGTCTAGTTTCATTCTTCTGCACGTGGCTGTCCAATTTTACAAGCACCATTTATTGAAGAGACTGTCCTTTTTCCAGTGGATAGTCTTTCCTGTTTTGTCGAATATTAGTTGACCATAGATTAGAGGGCCCATTTCTGGGGTCTCTATTCTGTTCCATTGATCTATGTGTCTGTTTTTGTGCCAGTACCATGCTGTCTTGATGATCACAGCTTTGTGGTACAACTTTAAATCTGGCATTGTGATGCCCCAGGCTCTGGTTTTATTTTTCAATATTCCTCTGGCTATTTGGGGTCTTTTCTGATTCCACATGAATCTTAAGATGATTTGTTCCAACTCTCTGAAGAAAGTCCATGGTATTTTGATAGGGATTGCAATAAATGTGTAAATTGCCCTGGGTAGCATTGACATTTTCACAATATTAATTCTTCTAATCCATGAGCATGGAATATTTTCCCATCTCTTTGTGTCTTCCTCAATTTCTTTCAGAAGTGTTCTGTAGTTTTTAGGGTATAGATCCTTTACCTCTTTGGTTAGGTTTATTCCTAGGTATCTTATGCTTTTGGATGCAATTGTAAATGGGATTGATTCCTTAATTTCTCTTTCTTCAGTCTCATTGTTAGTGTATAGAAATGCCACTGATTTCTGGGCATTGATTTTGTATCTTGCCACACTGCCGAATTGCTGTATGAGTTCTAGCAATCTTGGGGTGGAGTCTTTTGGGTTTTCTACGTACAGTATCATGTCATCTGTGAAGAGAGAGAGTTCGACTTCTTTGCCAATTTCAATGCCTTTTATTTCTCTTTGTTGCCTAACTGACAATTTTAGAATGCTTCATCCACCATAGCAGAATACACATTCTTTTCAAATGCACATAAAACTTCTAGCCCTATAAAGGTCAAAGTAAATCTCAATACATTTTAAAAGACTGATTTTAGAGCAGTGACATGGCATGTATGAGGTAGCGTGGATGTGGGTACCCTTGCTCCTTCCTCTTTTTTGAATCCATCTTCCTGATAGTGGCTGTGTGGCTGAGGTTCAGTCACCGACATGCAGCTCTTTGGACCCAGGAGCTACACACGCTAGAGGTGACTGGCCAGGAGACAGTCACCCAGATCAAGACTCATGTAGCCTCGCTGGAGAGCGTCGCTCCAGAAGATCAAGTCATACTCCTGGCAGGCATGACCCTAATGGATGGGGCTACTCTAGGTCAGTGTGGAGCAGAGGCTCTGCCCACCTTGGAAGTAGCCTGCTGCACTTTTGGAGACATGCTTGGAGGTGAAGAACACTGATCCCTGGCTTGTGTTGGGAAAGTAAGAGAGCTCCCAAGGTGGCCAAACGGGAGAAAAAGACAGGCTGAACCAAGAGGTGAGATGCAGTACAACAGGCACACAGCTTTGACAAGAGGAAGAGCCCCAATGTCAACTCTTTTTTTTTTTTTAATTTTTTTCTTCCCAATGTCAACTCTTAAGTCCATTGTAATCCAGGCTTTGCCTACTAAAGCCAGTTGGTTCACTCAAAAATAATAATAATAAAAAATAAAAGATTGATTTTATGTGAAGTATGTTTTCTGACAATGAAATTAAATAGGAAATCAGTACCAAAAAGAGTTTTTGAGAAATTGCAAATATTTGGAAATGTGTAGTTTTAAATGTCTATACCGTTGACCCTTGAACAAAACAGGTTTGAACTGCATAAGTCCACTGGTATGTAGATTTTTTTTCAATAGATATATAGGAATTATTTTTTGAACAATTTGTAACAATTTGAAAAACTTGCAGAGGAACTGCATAGCTTAGAAATAGCAAAAAACTAAGTAAAAGGTATGTCATGAATGTATAAAATATATGTAGATACTAGGGTTTTTTAATCATTTACTACCATAAAATATACAAAATCTATTATAAAAATTTAAAATTTATGAAAACGTAGGTACACAAATACCTACTGAGTGTATTTGGTGCCATTTGCAGTCAAAATAAATGTAAACAAATATAAATATGTAGTATTATGTTATAAGTGTATATAATTAACTGTAGCAATACTGTATTACTCTAATAATTTCATAGCACCCCCTGTTACTGTGACTTCAAGTGTTGTGGGTATCCACGTCAAGTGCCCATAGGATACTAATCATCTCTATGTGAATAGTTGTCCCTCCAGTAAATTGCATATGGCAGTAAAAAGTGATCTCCTGTGGTTCCCGCTATTAATAGTTATATTTTTTGGGGGGAGTCAAAGGTTATAAGTGGATTTTCAACTGCATGAGGGTCAGTGTAGTAACCCAGTGTTGTTCAAGGGTCAATTGTACAAAAAAAAAAAAAAAAAAGGTCAATTGTAATTTTGAAAAAGAAAGGTCTTAGATCAATAACCTAAGCTTTCACCTTAGAAATAGAAGCAGGAGAGTGAAATGAACACAAGACACTCATTAGAAAGAAGATAATAAAGATCAGAATGGAAATCAATGGGGAAAAAAAAGAAAACACAAAAATAATAGAGAAAGTGAAATCAAAAGTTGGTTCTTTGAAAAGTTTAACAAAATTGATAAATCTCTAGGCAGACTAAGAAAAAAAGGGCAAATCCAAATTAGCTAAATCAGAAAAGAAAGAGGGTATACAGCTACTAATCCTGGAGACATTAAAATGAGAAGAGAATATTATGAACAATTACATGCCATTTTGAGAAATTAACAAGCTGATTCTAAACTTTATGTGAATATTCAAAGGACTTAGGAAAGCCAAAACAATTTTGAGAAAGAAAAACAAAGTTGGAGGCCTTATATCATCTAATTTCAAACCTTATTATAAAGCTACCATAATCAAGGCAGTGTGGTATTGCTATAACATCAATGAAACAATAGACAGACTTGAAAGTCCTTCATATTTATGGTCAACTGATTGTCATCAAAGTTGATAATGCAAGTCAAGTGGAAAATTAAAGTCTTTTCAGGAAATGGTTATGGGAAATTGAATATCCATATGTAAAATAAGTGAAATTAGACCAGTATCTCACATCATATTTAAAAATCAACTCAAAATGAATCACAGACCTAAATGTAGTAAATCAAACTATAAAACTTCTGGAAGCAATCAAAGGATAAAATCTTTATGAGGTTTAAGTAAAGATTTCCTAGATAAGATACCAAATACAGGATCTATAATAGAAAGAAATAATGAATTCAACTTCATCAAGATTTTAAACTTTTGCTTTTCAAAAGGACACGGTCAAGAGAATGAAGATGAGCCCAGACTAGGAAAAAATACTTCCAAATCATCTATCTGAAAAGTCTTATATCCTAGATTTGAAAGAAGTCTTACAAATCCACAAGAGGACAGTATGATTGAAACATAGGTACGGCAGCCAGCCTCCAGATAGCTTCTAATGACTTCTTGTCTTTTGATGTTCCTTTCAGTAGTGCCCTCCCACATTGTGTCACAGTTGCACTGTGTGACCAATGGGCTGCAGCAGGAGTGAGGCTGTGTCACTTCTAAGGCTCAGTCATAAAAGCCATTGAGGTTGTGCCCAGCTCTCCTTTGGATCAATCATTTTCAGATAAGCTTGCTGTCATGCCATGAGAAAAGTTTCAGTTAAGAGTCTCATGAGTGAAACATCTTGAAAGTGGATTCTTCAGTTCAGTTCTAGTCAAGCCTTCAGGTGATTGACGTCTTAACTGCAATCTCCTGAGAGACATGGAACCACAAACACTAAGCTAGGCAACTACTAGATTCTTGACCCTCAGAAATGATGTGAGGTAATAATTTTGTTGTTGCTGTTGTTTTAAAGTTGATAAGTTTGGAACAATTTTTTTAATGAAAGTAATTGATAACCAATACAATGAACAAAAGATTTGAATGGATATTTCACCAAAGAATATCAATGAGTGGCTAATTATTGCATGAAAAGATGCTCAACATCATTAGTTGTTAGGGAAATGCTAATTAAATCCACATCGTGATATACTACAAACACACCAGCATGACTATATTAAAAAATACCGACAGTACCAAGTATCAGTAAATGTGTGGAAAAATGGGAACACACATACACACTGCTGGTGGGAATGTAAAATGAAAAAAAAAGTTTATTAAAAAATTTAAAATAAACTTACCATAATCCAGCATTTGATTCTTAGATATCTACCTAAGAGAAATGAAATATGCCCACAGAGCACTTATACATGATAATTCATAACACCGTTATTCATAATAATCCCCAAATTGGAAACAATCCACATGTCCATTGATTGGCAAATGGATAGACAAAATGTAGAATATCCATAAACAAAATATGGTATATCTACAGTGAAGTGTTTTTTAGCAGTAAAAAGGAACAAATAACTGATGTATCCTAGAACATAGATGAGCCTCAAAAATATTATGCTAAGTGAAAGAAACCAGACATAAAGTCCACATATTGTATTATTTCATTTACATAGTATTTCCAGAAGATTTAAATATGTAGAGACAAAAAGCAAATCACTAGTTGCATGGGGCTGGGCGTGGAAGTGAGGATTGATTGTTAACGGATATGAGGAAACTTTTGGGGGTAAGGAAAGTGTTCTGACACTTGATTGTTATGATGGTTGTACAACTCTATACATCTCTTTATAGGGAAACTCAAAAGATCTAGACTAGTCAATACAATTTTGAAAAACAAAAGAGAGGAGAGCATAGGTGGTGCTGTTGGTTAAGCAACTGAGTCTTGGTTTCAGCTCAGGTCGTGATCTCAGGGTCATGAGACTGAGCCCAGTGAGGGCTCTGTGCTCAGTGCAGAGTCTGCTTGAATTTCTCTCTCCCTCTGTGTCTCCTCCCTCCACTTGTGTGCTCTCTTTCTCTCTAAAATAAATAAATACATCTCAAAAAAAAAAAAAAAAAAGAAAGAAAGAAAGAAAAGAAAAACAAAGTCGGAAGCTTTCTACTATCTAATTTCAAACTTTATTATAAAGCTAACATAATCAAGATAATGTAGTGGGGCACCTGGCTGACTCAGTCGGTAGAGCACACAACACTTGATCTTGGGGTCATGAGTTTAAATCCCACATTCAGCACAGAGTTTACTTAAAAAAACAGAAAGAGTGGAATTAGCATAAAATATATGCACTTTCAAAGATTTATATACCTGCAATAGGTGAATTTTATGGCATATGAATTATATGTCAATAAAGCTGCTACTATTTGGAAGAGATACAGAGAACTGTGATAGAGAGAAACTAATTCTAAATGAAGGTACCTGGGAAAAATATGAATGCATAGAAATTGAGGTAGAATTCAAAGATGAAGAACTTGTGGTAGTGGTTTATGGGGAAAAGCAGTTTTGGTCTGCGGAAAAGATTAAAGTTACAAGGCTGTGTATGGGGCACCTGGGTGGCTTGGTCAGTTAAGTGACATGCTCTTGAATTCAGCTCAGGTCATGATCTCAGGGTCAAGGGATGAAGCCCAGCTTCAGGCTCTGCACTCTGGGGGGGATCTGCTTCAGGATTCAGAGAGGAGATAGGATCTGAGCCAAGACTTGCAAGGTGAATGGGCCTTGGAGAGGGGGAGGGTGAATGGGAGTGAGGAGGAACAGCTTGCCAGCAAAACCCCGAGTCAGCAATGCCCAAAGCTAGCAAGGTAACAGGGCACTTTCCAGTTGCTCCCTAGCAACTTCCATCACAACTCGTGCTTCAGGATTTTCTTTCTTCCTCTGCTCTGCCCTTATCTCGGGCACATGCTCACACACATGTTTGCACACTCTCCTTCGATCTGTCTCTCTCAAAAAAATAAATCTTAAAACAAAAAGGATGCAAGGCTGTGGAATAAGCTATGTTGATAAGATTAGGGGCCTACTGTCTGTGGTGGTGAGTGTGTAGAGTTAAGAGTAGATACGAAATGACAGACATTTATCCTATAGGCTATGGGGAAAAATTAACCTCATAATTTTCCAGTCCTCTCCTTTACACCTCAGACTATAAAGTCTATTTGCAAGACATCGCCATTTGGATGTCCCCACACATCTTAAACATGTTCTAATTTGTTGCTAACGCCTTCCCATGTTCTCTTTCTCAGTTAACGTCTACACCACCCACCGACTTGCTCAAGATAGAAACTTAATTATTTTTAAGCTTCAGTGTTTGTTTCTCCATATCAGATGAATCAACAAGTTTTACTACTTTATTTTACTTCCTACATTTTTCTCTGATCTTTATTTCTTTACCTCTGTACCTCCACTATCTTGGGTCAGACTAATTATCTCCCTGGGCTATTGAAATTATCTTCAAGGCAGTTTCCTTGTTTCTAGTCTTGCCTTGTTTAAGTATATTTACAACATAGCTTTCAGTTCCTTATTGAAATTCAAGTCTAATCATGTCAATCCTTTGATTAAAACCCTTCAACTACTTCAACTTTTTATCACCACCTAACAGAAAAAGTTCAAGGTTTTCAACCAGACTTTTCATTTCTGATGCATGCCTATCAAAATTTATACCATGACCTCTTCAGACTATCTTACCAATCCTTACTGCTTTCTGACTCTATCTTACCTTTATGTTTTTCTCAGTTTTCCCACATTTACCCAACTATCTGCACATACAAGGCTCAACTCAGTACTTTCAGGAAGTTCTCTTTGAACTCTATCTCCTTTGTGTTTGATTGGGCTCCCCGCCCCCCCCTTGCCTCAAATTGCATTACAATGAATAGTTTATGTCTCTCTTTCTCTCTCTTCAAGTCGTGAGCCTCCCTGAAAACAGGGCTTGCATCTTTCTCACATGTAATCCAAGAGTCTACCACTATATCTGATGCACAGGAGAAGCACAAAATGTATTTACTGAGTGAAATGGATGGATAGGTCAAAGAAGATAATCACTGGTGATGTAGAGAATAAATTGGAGAGGGAAAACTTGAGGAAATGGCATCATTTTAAAAATGGTTCCGGCGAGAGTTAATGAAGCCCCATTTTTGTTAAATTTTAGCAATCAGACGAGAAAGACATATTTTATGAAACTTTTTAAAAGTAGATTTTTAGTGCTCTTGACCCTGACAAGACTCAGCAGTACATAATACAAAGTAAATTTTTTAAAAACAGATTTTATTTATTTAATAGAGAGAGATAGAGCGTGTGAGTGCATGAGCTTGGAGGAGGGGTAGAGGGAGAGGTAAAAGCAGACTCCCAGCTGAGCAGGGAGCCCAACTTGGGGCTTGATCCCAGGACCCCCCAGGATCATGACCTGAGTGGAAGGCAGACGCTTTATTGACTCAGTCACTCAGGCGCTCCCAAAATATGTTTAATAGTGTGCTACAACAAATGGTAGATGTGAATGTGAAGCATGTCTTTATGCTTTGTTCTAAGCTTAGGATGCTAGGTCTTTTTCATCTCAAGTGCCAAATATCACCGGTTAGTGGTGGCTACCAAAGGTGCTGTGTCTTTAGAAGTCTTAGAAGGACTTTAAAAGCAGACACTAGAGACGCCTGGGTGGCTCAGCAGTTGAGGGTCTGCATTTGACTCAGGGCGTGATCCTGGAGACCCAGGATCGAGTCCCACATTGGGCTCCCTGCATGAAGCCTGCTTCTCGAACTTCTGCCTGTGTCTCTGCCTCTCTCTCTGTGTCTCTCATGAATAAATAAATAAAATCTTTTAAAAAATAAAATAAAAGCTGATATTGGTTCCATAGAGAAAATGACCACAATTATTAATGTCTTTCATTCTGTCATGGTTACAGAAAGGTAGTGTGACTTCATGAAATTAGAGAATTTCCCAAAACTATAATTGTCCTTATTCAACACTAAATGAATGACTTGAATATGTAAATGACATGCTTATCTAAATTGTAGATAACACAAAACTAGGAAGACAACAAATATTTTGGGCAGCAATCATATCAAAATGAATTTATAGCTGGCAGCATTGCTCTACCAAAATTAAATGCAGCTGGATTAAATGTGCAATCCTATACTTGGGTCAGAAAAATCTCCCTGGATGTTGGAAGAGAAAAATACTTAAATATTTGATTTAATAGCAAACACAATAGAAGTAAATAGCCTGCTGAGGCAAGAAGATAATGTCCTAAGGGACGTAATAGTTCTGGTTTACTCTGTGATGACCTAACTTCACTGGGCATTTGTCCTTAAATTTTGGCATTCACTTTAAAAGGAACTTTGAGGGGCACCTGGCTGGCTCGGTCAGTAGAGCATGCAACTTTTGATCTCAGGGTTATAAGTTCAAGCCCCACGTTGGCTATAGAGTTCACTTGGCAAAAAACAAATAAAAGGGATTTTGAGAGAAAACATGAAACCATATTATACTGGAAAAGTGAAATGAAGTGGAGTGAAAAATGGAACATTATCATGTGGAAGATGATTTGACTTATCCTCCTACTAGATTCTAGTCCAGCACTGGACACATGGATATGCAAAAGAAAAGGAAACTGAGATTTAATCCCAAGGATTAGAGAAGCCTAAAAATAAAATTGGCTTCCGTGAAACAGTATCACTGGTTACTACAGCCTGGAGAGACACTTGCCAGGAACCCACTATATTACTGGTTTCTGTCCAGAACTAATACATCTGCATCTAACACTAAGGTCTACATCTAACACTGGCCGATTGAATTTTTCATGAATTCAACTATATTATAGAGCATTTTGGGCATGAGATGCTGGAGATGGAGTTCTAGTCCTAGTTTTGCCATTAAAAAACAGTAATGAGGGTGATTATTTTAAATATGAATTAGATTATATCATTTCTCTGTTCAAGGCTCTCAAATAGCTTCTCATTTCCTTCAGAGAAAAATTCTAATCTTTTCAGTGCCTTCCAGGGTCTACACTTTCTGGTCTCCTTTATCTCCAATCTTCTACTTCTCCCTCCTCCATCTCCTAGCTGTCTCACCTCTATATTCACTGACTTCTGGGCTATTCCTCAAATACCTCAGACACCATTGTGACTTAGAGCTTTTGTTCCATCTGAGCTTTGTTCAAAATTTTTAATGTTTCTTAACATTTCCAAATACACAGGTTTTACTTGAAATTTTAGATGTATGGGCTTTCTTCAAGTATTGGAAAACTTGACAATGATGAATTCACATTCCTAGATAGCAGCAGCAGCCAGGCCGCACAGGTTAGCACTTCTTCCTTTGAATGGGACATGGGTTTTCCAGTTCATCGCAGGTCCCAACCATGCTGAAACACACATTTATTACTAGCTTTGCCCCCAAAAGATGAGATGTTGGTACATTAACAGTGCTTCTCAAATTTTAGTCTGCACAGAATCATCTGGAGAACTTGTTAGAATCAAAACTACTGGGCCAACCCCAAATATTCTGATTAAGAAGGTCTGGGTTGGGGTCCCTGAATTTGCATCTCGAACAAACTTCCAGGTGCTAAAGCTATTGTGAAGACTAAACTTCAAGTGGCACTATATTATAATATTTTCATTTGTGGTAGTTTTTTCTTCCCAAATACCTGTTATTTTAAGATTAGTAATTAGGAACTGGTATTTTTAAAATATATATTGCTAAATCCTGATTATTATTGTACTTTATTGTGTACAAATGGTAACAATTAGGCCACTTAGTCTCCTTATACCTTCAGATCATGAATTTCAGTTCTTTACTTCCCCAAGGTAATTCAGCGTCTTTTGATTTTACTGTGAGTTATAGTGTTATGAATTGGTACTCCAGAGTATACTAAACAGGTATTAGCATTTCAATAGCAACTTATATCTGAGTTATTTTGAAAATGCCATCTGGTACCAAATATTAATAACTTCATAGTAACAGAGAAACCAAGACTCGCGACTGGGAGGTGATGAACATCATCAAATAGTATTTTTGGAGCACATGTGGCCCATCTTTTAAACAAAGTTGGGACTAGAAATAAGTCTCACTATGAGGACAAAGCAGAGTTGATGACATAACTAGGGTATGGGGGGTGGTTGGATGACTTAGCCAAGATCACACAGCTGTTGGACACCTGCTTGCTTTTCCAACGATCCTGTCCTGCAAGCCACTGGAAACCATAAATCATTTAATTAACAAAATAATGTCAAAAGGTGGATTAGAGGTAAAATTGCTTCTAATTTTGCACAAACGGAATAGTTTCTTATATTATGGGACTTGTACCACTTGCAGTGGGCCTGACCCCCAACATAGAAGCCAGCATGGTTACTGTACTCCTCTAGGATCCTTCCAGACAGCCAAAGAGAATTCTAGCAGATATGCTGGGGAGGTGAGTGTCTTCAGGGGCCATGTAATGCAATGGCAGTAGCTGATTCCAGGAGCAACAGTGAAAGACCAAAGTACTACATCATATTCGAGGGGATTATTTAGGGTAAAGTCTGAGATCTCATCCAAAAGTTTTAGGAGTTGGAAAACTCACATGCTTTTCAGAAACAGTGGCTGCTGACCTAGGCAGCAACTGTAAAAACTCATGGGAGATAAGTGGGACTGGATATGGCTCAGAATTAAGACTATTTCTTCTGAAAAGACTATGTAGGAACTACTTTGAACGTAGAGCAGTCACTTATTCTTAACTTCACTTGTTCTAGTTGTGAGAGAGAATTCTGACCTTTGATTCCAGAGGATATTGAAGCATACTTTCTTTACTTGAAGTCAAGTCAGGTAGCAGTCTGTTGTCTTTGTGCTCCTTCTCTAATTGTTTCTCTGGACTGGAGTCCGGTATCTCTTCTCCTGGAATCAGCTAGTCCAAGAGTCAATAAATAATTATTTGTTGAGCACCTACTATATGCCAGACACTGTTCTAGGCACAGGGGACCTAGTAGTAAACAAAAGAGTTAAGCCCCTGCTCTCAGAGAACATACATTCTAATTATCTAAGACAGACAATGAGCACATAAATGAAAAATTAAGGTAAATGAATTTACTGACAAGTGCCTTCAAACAGATAAAATAGAGTAAACTGATAGTGACAGAGGTGGAGCAGGTGCTTCACCTAGGGTAGTCAGAGAAGGCCTCTTTAAGGAGAGCAGGTGTTTCAAGCAGAGAACAGCATGTGAAAAGGCCCTGAGAGAGAAACACAGTTGGACTTTTCAAGAGAGTAGCAGAAGGTAGAAAGTGTAGACAGATGAGGGCAGAAAAGAGACAGGGCCTAGATCGTTTAGAACCTCATGGACTATGTTATGTATTTCTGTTCCATTTTATGCACAATGAGAAGCGATTGGAGGAATTTAAGGCAGGGAGTAATATAATTTAATTTATATTTTAGGAAGTGCTGTGTAGGGGATAAATTATAGGGGGACCAGGGTCAGGTTAGGGAGACCTATGAAGAGCTCGTCCTATAGTTCAGGCCAATAATGATGTTGGCTGGAATATAATTTTAGGAGCAGAGTTGGTAAGAAATGGTAGGTACAACAGAATATGCTGATGGGCTGGATATGGGATAATAAGAAAAGGCAGACATCAAGAATGACTTCTATATTTTTGACCTGAGCAACTGAGTGGTACTTCCCCACCCTCTATTTATTAAACTTTTATAATTTTGAGCGGATTCTAGGATATCTATCAACTGCTGCTCAGCTGCAGGATTTCAAGCAATGTCTATTTGGTATCCTGAACCAGAGGCCCAAAGAAGTGAACACAGCCCTCTAAAAAGTGCAGAGAAGACAGGAAACATACAAATGGCAGAGTTAATCTGTGTCCTTGGCCCATTGGCTTAACTTCCCTGATCTGCAACTTCCTCATCTTTCAAATGGTGATAGTTGTGGTCATGCCTTCTTCATAAAATTTCTAAAGCAACTAGTACAGTAAAAAGATAAAATAAAAAGTTTCTTTTTCTTCCCTTCCCCCACTCCCCATTTCAAAATCTGAATCCATGGTCCATAGCCCTTAATGACGAAATGCTAGTGAGGTCTTCAGTCTTTCTTGTGGGCCCCACACTAGGAATTGCAGCAGGTCTTCTGATAGCCTTTGGTCCTACGAAGACTGAGAAGACACTGGCTCATTCAGGCTTGCTTGACTGAGCCTTTTCTGCTTTCCTTGCATAGTTCAGAACCAACTAAATAATTAAACTCTTAAGTTGAGTAACTGATTTTCAGCAAGTGAATTTCTCCTATGAACTGTGAGAGAATTTAGTTGAATTAGGTCCTGCATGAAAATCTATTATTTTACAGAGCCTACAGTTTTCTGCAACCCTCTAAGTATTCCTTTTTGAGTGAACAGTACATTCCAGTTTGTAGGGGTTACCTTAACTGCCTAAATTGTACGACTTCCAGATTGATCCCAGGGGCCCCTCAGCCTCAAAGCTCCTAAGCTCTATAGGAATCCTTGGGCAGTAGCCATACTTCTAGATACACAATGAACATTGGCTGCTAAGTAGATTGTTACATAAAGGTAAAATGGGATAACAGTTGCTACATGATCTGATTTTTATTTGTATTTTTTGAAGAATGCTAGGATGAACCCTGATTGCAAATAATCATTTTAACTGCATTGTGTGAAATTTCCCTAAGGGAAGTCATTTCTTTTGTTTTTAAGTCATTGCTTTTCTAGAAATCCCTTGTTGCAGTTTAGATTCTCCACAGTCCCTAACACATTCATTTGCCATCAGTAATAGACATCTTAGAGGAGGTTGATATAGGAGAGAAGAAGGTAAAAAGTAAATTCATTTTACTAGTCAGAGGATCTAGACTATGAGTTGTTATACTGTAAGAGAGCAAGCATAAAGAAGGCTGAGAGGTTCCAAATACAGATTTCCCTATTTTATGTTTTGGTCTTTGGATAGCTTTGATGCAGATTAACCATAGTTTCCTGACTGAGCCAGTGTGCTGATAAGGAAATGGAGTGACTTAGCTTGTGTCAGAGGATCTCATACTTGTGAGGAGAACAGGCAAGTTGTCCAACAATGTAGAGATATAATCACTGTCCTTCTGTCTAGTAATAGTTGAATGGTAAATAATGATAGTGTAGGGCCCTGAAAAGGAGACATAAAAAGACTCATGGTTATGGGTAGCTATTTCAATTGTGTGTGTGTGTGTGTGTGTGTGTGTGTGTGTGTGTGTATGTGTTTATGTGTGTGGTGGGGCAGGGATTCAGATGGTCTGAGGTAAGGAAAATAGTAAGTAATTATTCTGGGTTCATATGGATAAATATAAATTGGAATAGTCACATGATACATTCTATAAAAATGTACATGTGAGATTATTTTTGATGCCAGGTAACACTAATGGGAAACATAATCTAACCCAACTTGGTGATTTATAATATGGAATAGGAGTACTAAGATTTCATTTATACCTCAGTTTTTACCATGTCCCAGTAAATCTTTCAAGACCAAAATGATATCTTTTACCAATATCTCATGATAAAATACCCTTAAATGTGGTTTACTTGCTCTTGAAAAAGTTCTTTAAAAATTAGGCCCTATCTTCCAGAGTTTTCTGGGTCCTTCCTCTTTCTACAATCTTATCTTTCATTATTTTCCAAAGTGTATACTCGATGTTAGGAAGTCATTCTTCTCACAGGCCTGATTTCAACACATATATTCTTTTTTATTTTTTTTTAATTTTTATTTTTTTTATGATAGTCACACACACACAGAGAGAGAGAGAGAGAGAGAGAGAGAGGCAGAGACACAGGCAGAGGGAGGAGCAGGCTCCATGCACCGGGAGCCCGATGTGGGATTCGATCCCAGGTCTCCAAGATCGCGCCCTGGGCCAAAGGCAGGAGCTAAACTGCTGCGCCACCCAGGGATCCCCCAACACATATATTCTTGATCCCGAGAATTTATCATGCTTTCTCCACGTCTAAGACATATTTTCCTTTAATCTTAACATATCTAATCTGCTCATCATTCAGGGCATAACCCAACTTCTGCTTCCTCTATGGATTCTTCCTCCATGGATTCCTCTAAAACTATACTTGGAGTCTTAAGCAGGGGTTGGCAAACTTTTCTATTAGGATGAATAATAAATATTTTAGATTTGTGGGCATACAGACTTCCTTGCAACTCTACTGCTGCAGCCATACATAATACATTAAAAAATGATCACAGTTTGGTTCCAATAAAACTTTATTCATGAACACTGACATTTAAGATGGGAGGAGTGCTGGCTTCATGGGCATGTGACCTGTGTAAGTTCAGAGAGTCCTGCATTTAGAGGGTCTCATGTTTACTTTAATACCTTGCTATTATTCTTGAAATTCGTACTGATTTTTCAACAAGAGGCCCACACTTTTATTTTTCACCGGGGCCTTATGTAGTCTATCCTGGGTGGGAGTGCATATTTTATTAAATGTCAAGAATTACTGTAAAGCTATAGGAGTTTAGGCAATGTGGCTTTAGTGCAAGGTCATATAAATTGTGGGATTTCACAGTTCTAAGAACAGAATAGAATTAAGAAATGGTGCATGCTTATATGGACCTTTGATTTATGACAAGGGTGGCACTCATTACAGAACAGTGAAGAAAGACTATAAGATGGAACTGGAACAACTGGATATCTATTCTGAAAAAAAAATGAAATTGGATCTCAAACTCATACTCAGAACTTAGTGTGGATTATAGACTTAAATGTAAAAGATGAAAAACAAAAGGTTTATGAGACCATTCTTTACCTCAGAGTAGACTAAGGATTCTTACATAAAATACAAAAAACAGTAACCACAATGAAAAAGATTTATAAATTTGGCCACATTGTTGTAGTTGAAATATTGAGAGGCATGGAGCCCAGCAGCCAACTCCAAAAAGTCTGTTTAACTCTGTAGAGTCAAATACCAGGATCACAATACTGGGACTGTACAGTTAAAGGGAAAAATTATAGAGGAAATCAGAGAGGTAATGGAAGAGAGAGGTAATGAGGACATAGAAAGTATATTGGCAGTTTGGGGCCATTTCCCATCTAAAGATAAATGATTATATCCCATCAATGATGTCCACATTATCTAAACTCCTTTCAGTAGAAAGTATAACCTGTGGGGATTGTTCCAGATATTTATTCCAGCATAACAAACCACTTCAAAACTTAAAAGAATAGCAATTATTTATTATGCCCATTAATCTGAAATTTTGGCCAGGCCGGGCTCAGCAGAGATAGGTGGGACAGCTCAAATGAGGAGAGTTTTGCTCCTAAGATGATATGTTTATATGGATGCCAAGTTGATTCTGGCTGTTGATTCCTTTTTGTGTCAACCTCTCCATGAGGCACCCTGGGATTCCTCACAACATGGCAGCTTGATTTTAAGAGCAAGTTTCTCAAGAGAACTGGGAAGTAGAAGCTGCCAGTGTCATTTACACTGTACTTTGTGAGTCAAATAGCTACAGATCCCAAGCGGGAGGGAATGTAGACTGCAATTATCAGTATGTGGCATGTCAGAGAATCTGGGGCCAATCTTCAACATGGGCAAAAGCAAATATAAAATCTAAGAAATGGAGTCATGAATTTGATAGCCTGGAGGATGACTTGTGATTTAATAAAGAGACATCTGAGGCAGTCACCAGAACTGCCATGATTTGTAGTTTGTCTTGATGTACAAAGAAGGTGGATCCATGTAGTTTTCTGGTGCAGGAGACATTTTTTGTCCAGTGATCATGTAAAAAATACGTTTCTCTAGTAATTGGAGAGGGTCCTGATCATTTGGAAAGTTTTAGGTTTTTGGTTCAACTCATTGAACATAACCCAATTTGGTGGAAGTGAATGCAAAACCCTCAGTTTTAAATAGGACCTTCCTCTATATGTGCTTGGTATTCACAGCTGCAAAGCTGCCTGTCCCATAACAATAGGGCTGATCACACACTCAAAATGACCAGAGGCTGCAAAATAAGTAAATAGATAAGCTTCTATTTAAAAATGCCTTACGATGCTTCCAAGTTATGAAATTGCTTGAGTTTACTTAGCCTACACATGGAGAAAAACTCATACAATTAAGCTCCGATAGTCATGTTTCTGATATTAGAGTGGCACATAAAAATTGTAGGATGTCTTCAGGAGTAGAACTGATTGTGAGTGATTCTGAAGTCTGTTTGATCTGTAGTTCACATTACCAGGAGAAAGGAATGAAAAGGAAGGGAATTACCTTTCTGAGTGCCAGGCACTGGACGGAGTGCTTTTCATCTGTGATCTCATTTATCCCCCAAACAACTGTCGGTGGCAGGTATTATCAACCCTGTTTTTACAGCAAAAGAAATTGAGGCTCAGAGAGGCTGGATGACTTGCCCAAAGTACCACAAAGGTTTTCACAGGTAGGATTTGAACCCATAGCTGTTTGACTGCAAAGGCCTTGCTCTTTTCACTATATTAAACTGCCTCTGAAATCAGAGGTCTGTCCGCAGCAAAAATGTGAGAACTCGGTGTTGTTCAGTTTGATTTTAAAGGAAGAATTGTGAAGTATTAAAAATATTGCACATTGAAGCAAATATATAATTTTACATTGTGTGTCTTTTAGGGTCATAAACACTTCATACTTCTACATTAAAGTATACAAGAAGGAGCTGACATATTAACATTTTCACACTATCTTTGAGAGAAGCACAAAATCATGCTGCGAGTGGGCATGCTTAACCTGCCATGGGGCTTGATCATCAGACATGTTGGAACCTCTACTGAAAAAAGAGGCCAGGGAGGAAGAATATGAAGCTAGGAAAGGAAGTCATAAAGATCAGGGGCTGGGTAAAGTGATCCAAGTCTAGTGCTGCCCTTTGAGAGAGGAAAGCAATGGTCTCATAGAGTTTCCAAAGGAACCTGGTGAACCTGAAATGATGCAGGCCAGGGTCATCCATTATCCAGCTGGAAAGTGAGGCAATGGCCATGTTCAGTCAAATTGGGAGCAGCATTATCTTTTGGTGTTGTCTGTCATATTGGGAGAGGGGGCCAAGCCATTGGATAGGGTCAAGGGACAAAAGATAGGAAGGAATCCAAAGACTCAACTACATGGGCTGAAGATTAGGGCTGAACTCTAATTCTGGAAGGAAACTGGAGCCCTAAACAGGGAACTTGAGGCTGCAGCCTAAGCATACAGACTGGGAACAAGAAAAGGCTGTGTATAATATGACAGATTTGCGAGTGCCTAGCGCTCAATGCAGTCTCATCAGATACTATAACATTAACTCCAGACTCCAGTGGCTGGTGAGTCTAAGCTCACAGAACATTCTGCTTCCCTTGCTTTAAATTCATTTAAGAGTTTAAGAGACTCTTATAGTGCAGCTGGGTCTAAAAGGCATCAACTGCACGGGCAGAGCAGTTAACTTTCATTTAATCATTCCTTCCATTCTTCATTCATTAAATCATACTTATTCTAGGCCTTTATGTATATAGGCATAGTGAATTTCATTATTATATAGCATTTCAAAATTTAGGCTAGTATATACTGCTTATGTAAACCATGCACAATTACTTAGTTTGGTCTCATACTTAACTTCTGATCAATCAACAAGCATAAAATCAGTAAGTGCCTATTATGCATTAATCTCTTTACCTGATCAAGAAATCCTATCATTTTTCATAGCTTTCTTCATCAAAAATTATTTATCTCTCTTATATTTTGTATTCTTTCCCTTGAATTACCTTTTTTCTTTCTTCAGCATGAAAAGATGTTCAAGTGTCTACGAAACAAAAGAATCTTCCTGCGATCCTTATCAAACATTAAAATAATACCCAGTATGAGCTGGATAGAGTTCTTCGTTTTGTATGTCATAAGGCATAGCAACCTTTTAAAATGGATAATATTATTTCCCCATTTTATGGATAAGGATACGGAGGCACAGAAAGGTCAAATGAATTGTTCAAGATCACACAGGTAGTGAGAGTTTGAGCAGGGACTTAAACCTAAGCAATCTGGCTCCTGAGTGTGTTTTCCTCTATGCCGTGTTCCTCCTGGGAGTCCTCTTTACCTCTCCATCTTCTCTTCTTTCTCCTCTCCTCTCCTGCCCTCCCCTCTCCTCTCCTCCCCTCTCCTCCCCTCTCCTCTCCTCCCCTCCCTTCTCCTCTCCTCAGTCACTTTCATGAAGGATTGTCTGCCTTTATCAGATTTCATCACCTGTATTCCATTCAGTTCACACACCTCTCCAGATTTGTTTGGCCCCTGCTACCTCCTAGGTGCTTGACTGCTTGCTCAGTGGAGAATTTCCATATACAGAGCTGTCTTTCCCCCTAATGTTTATTGTGGATTCCCCCAGGACAAGGCCTGGGCCCTGGCATGGTCTGGATTTTTCTCTTGGATCTTTCCCAGGAAAGAATCACAGCTGTTCTAGTGCCAAGGTCTGAGCTGACTCCTTCCACCGCTAAGGACTCCGATGCAGTTGTGTGGCGGTGACAGCCCTGGAAGGCACAGTTTGGGAGTAGGGGAGTTAGCACCCCTTAGAGTAAACTTTGACCAATGGAAGAGGAGAGATGGAGGGTGGGCCAGGGGGAGATCCAGCAGATAAATTCCTCTTCCTCTTTCCCTCTCTTGGATCATTCCATACTGTGGGTACTTCCATATGATCTATCCAGACATCAAGCAGCTGGCTGGATTTTCTCAAAAATTTGTAGACTGCTCATCATGCATTTCTTTATATTGGTTTTTCTTCTCTCTAGCTTCATATTCTTTTTTCCTCATTCTTGCTACATTGAGACTACATCTCCTAAGTGAAGCATTGGCTTTATGCTCTATTTTCTGTGGATTTCCAAGATGGTAGGTTTTCTTCCACTGCAGTAAGTAGGCTATCCTCCCACTTCTCTACTCTGTTTTCACTGAGATTACCAATGAGCTCACTGGTAAAATTGAATGAACATTTTTCAGTTTCTTATTTTGTTTGAATCCTCCACTGCGTTTAACATTTTTGACCATCTCTCCCCAGCATATCATGATAATTTGTTCCCCTGGTTCTCTTCTCACCTGCTCATTACTGCCATTTATATCATTTATGTGCTGTTTCCTTAACCAGACTTTAAATGTTGGAATTGCTAAAGATTCTCAACTTTGGCTTTTTTTTTTTTTCTAATCTCTCTTTAGTTATTTTATCTATTCTCATGGTTCAACTACCTACAATTTAATAGAGTCCAAATCCACTTGTCTAGCACAGAACCTTCCTTCTCAACTTCAGACTCTGGATTTCTATCCCCATCTGAATATTCTATAAACACATGCTACTTGTTATGCGCAAAACTAAACGTACACCCTCAAGTCTATGTTGGTGTTGAATATCTTTCATTCATACTTCAAGATCCACTTTCCACCCTTAAGTACTCTGCTTTGGGCTCAGGAAGGTAGACCTGTATGGACTACCACAGCTCTAGAGGGCAACCCCTTGCTCTCCAGCTTCTGGTTGAGTTCAGCCTTTTGGCAGTGGAAGTGGGGCAGGAGAGGGAAGAAGGAGACTGAATCTGGTTCCTTATGGCTCCAGCATCTTCCTAAGGATGTTCCTAAGGATGATTGAATCCCTTGATACAGGATCTCAGCTTTTGTCAGGCAGCCCTTTCTGCACAGCTAGTCTGGACTCTTTTAATCAATATGCTACACACTCTATCATACCACATTGTAATTATTATCTTCTCTGTCTCTCCCGCAAAACTTCTTGCAAGCAGGGACCTTATCTTATCCATTTCTCTACCCTGAATAACTATCTTGGTTCCTTTCGGATAATAGGATATTTGCAATAAGTATTTAGGGTTAAAATATGTGTTCAAATCTATGCTACATGGAAAGGGGAAACAGAATAAGATTTTGCCCCACTATCAAAGAATGACAGTTCATTTGGGCAGCTAAGACTACCATGTGGAAACAATTAATTATTAAGAATTAATAAAAAGTCAATTTCTTCAACACTTTAAGAAATTGACTTCTCAGGATGTAGAGCTTTCTATGCTATTAGGGGTCAGCAGGATTTCATAAACCAAGAAAAAGTGCTGGGTATTGGAGATTTAGCCTCCAAATCAGCTTGCAAATAAGTCACACACAACCAACATTGAAAACAAAATCTCCAAAACAGAAACAGCAATAGCAGCAATAAACAAAAACAAAACACAATAAAACAAAACATTATCAACCTTTTCTCTTTCCAGAGCCTGCATTGTTACTTAAAAATAAGTGAAATTGACATTCTTTGGTATTCATTCTAAGCAAGGAGATGACTGGCTATTTCTAAGGTTGACTTAAATGTCACTCAGAGTTCTCTCTGCAGGTATTGAACTAGCCTGACCTACGGCTTTGGTTTTAAAAGATTATGGAAATCGGGGATGTGAGGTTGTGTGTGTGTGTGTGTGTGTGTGTGTGTGTGTGTATGTAGAGGTGGATAGAGGAAGCTGTAGACTCTATTCCAGAACTATAAAGATTCAAAGTAGAAATCCCACCAAACAGATAGTTTTTGTGTTTCAGTGTGTTGTAAACTGTCTTGCCATTTAAAAGCCAATTAACATTAGCCCTGCAGCAGAGCTTCAGCACTTTATTGTTTCTATAGAGTACCAAAGAATTGTTCACACTGACATAGTTGGAGAACACTGGTTTTAGGAAATAATCACTCCTCCCCAAAACTGTCACTGATGCATTCCATTAGGATAAATGAGTCTATCACACACACTATCTTTAATTGTACAATTCTATGCCTCTAAACACACCGTGGCTTCCTACTTAAGCCTGCCATTTGTGTGGCAACTCATCGGGGAGGTGAAATATGTAAACATGATGAAAAAAATGGAGTGATACTCATTTTATTAATTTTTGGTGTAAGCATAGACTACAATGTGGACAAACACCAATAAAGGACAACAAAACACTTTCTTTTCATACAACATTTATTTATATTAATATCTCCAAACTATCAGCCACATTCTTATCTGCCTTACTTAAACTTCTTCTATCTTTTCTAGTCATAGACTCCTCAAACCTGTATCTGGTTCACTGGATTGCTCTCTACATGACTCTCTATGTACCTTCTGACCATATCACGTTAGCACATACACATCATCTCTTGCCTGGATGATCCATAAATATAATTTCCAAAAGACCTAAGTCCCCCAGTAAGACCTTATGTCATATTGACTGGTTGATAGAGGCCATTTGGGCACATGTTGGCATTGTGGACTTTATGATCAGCAGGATTAAAGACAGAGGGACTGACATGGAGGCAATTCTTAGCACATGGGCATAGTAAATCAGTATAGAGATGTGAACATGGTTTTAAGATGATTTGAAACTTGAGAAATTTAAAAAGTAGCATCAGTGTATAATTAGGTGACTCAGACAGAAAGCTAGTCTAGTTTACACAATACAAAACTTTTTTGGAGTTAGAAATATGTATTGCAGAGCATTTTATGATAGGAATTACCCATGTTGAACAAATATATTGAACATACCCATTATGCAAGACATAAGCCTAGCTTCTGGGAAGGCAATAATGAAATCTTTCAGTGATGATTTTGGGAATTTAGTGTGGGGAAAACCAAATTAGCCCTGGAAATGCCCAGAACCTATAGTATTTGGACATTGTGAAGAGTCATAAATATGAATATGTGTTCCTGTTTGATCAGAGGAGTCTATGATTTGTGGTATGAGTGGACATCTTAAGACACGTGGTGAGGGGCAGCCAGTTGATGTAGTGATTTTTTGAGAGAGGAAAGGCAGGAGGAACAAATATGGTGGAAACAACTGAAGTGGCTTCAGTTCAAGTAGGAATGACTGTGTGTCCCATTGTAGAGTCCAATGGAAAGCCTTTCTGGATCCATCAAGTTTGACATGGTCTTGTGTTGATGGAAGATAGATTAAAGACAGAAGTCTGACTTGTTTTATTGCAATGAAAATATGGAATTCTGGTCTTATTCATTTGGTGAGCAAACCATTTGAAAAAAAAAAAGGTTCTATGCCTATTATTTAAATTTCTGAATTTATTCTGTTTTTGTTTTAGATTTTTCTGCCATTACACTTGCTAGTGTTTTGCCTCAAACCAATAATGATTAATGACAATTCGGTCAAATATAATGACACACATTGCTAACATTTATCACAGAGAATGGCATTGGCAGTGACTGAGAACAGAATTCTGGTAGGATTGGTCCAGTGGAACTTGAAGACTGGAGTTATTATAGAAATTTTTTCTTTGTAACTTTTTCAGACCCTTCCTGTAGGTATCCTCACTATTCGTCCTTTTACCAATGTTGACTTGAAAATCTCACCTATGAAGGCTTGGGTAAATAGGATGTCCTCTTGGATTTATTTTTCAGGTGACTCCTTAGAACATATCCTGTACCTCTTCTACTTCAGCCGACTGCTATACAACAGTTTTTAGGTGTCTTGGTATATCTATTTCTATACATATTCATCTTGATGGAATTGTATTGTGATAAGTGGTACTTCAAGCCTAGTAGACTGGCTACATTCAAGGACTACACTGTTGGTGATTCAGTTTCCTCCTTCAACGTGAAAAAATATAACATCCAACGTGTCTTTCAAACACGTTGCAGATTCAATAGCATCAAGGTTTGGACAACAGAATGCCAACGAGAGCACCATTGTGCATGTGTATGGAGTGTTTCTGTGTTTGTGTGTGTGCGTGTGTGTGTGAAAAAGAGAGACAGAAGAGAGAAAGACAGAGAAAAAGAGAGACAAAGAGGGACAGAGAACTACAGGGGGCAGAGTCCATAATATCTTTTATATGACAGAACAGAAATAATTTAAAAAATATACTCAGAATATATTTGATGACTAATGATATACTTTCTCATAAAATTGCAGATTCATATTTCACTTTCAGGAATAGACATACTATTTCCTTTCAGCTATAGACAAAGACTCTTTCAGGGAAGACAGTATTTTACCTTACAATCACACAACGTCAAGCCAGAGTCATTGTTCTAAAGGAACTGAACCTTCTGCCACTTGAACAACCCCTAAGTGCTGACTGTTAACTCATTTTTCTTTTCCTTTGATGTGACTGTGACAAGAAACAAATTCATGGAAGTGGAATTATCTGTGATGGTGGGCCATTGTAGAGCTGACCTTGGAAAAATTAATATAATAAGTGAGTAGTAGCAGTCACTACGATCAGATCTGTGCCAGAGTTGCAATTAGGATCATAGACTTTTGTCTGTTGCTAATTCATAATATTCCAGATACAGTGGTTGTTTTAAAGATTAGTTAGCTTTGTCATTGTTGTCAAAATTTGTTGTTGTTTGTTTATACTGAAATATATGGTGTTAGTACTTTTGAGAATAATTTAAAATGTTTGATCTAGGTAACCAAGACAAGAGTGTGTATGTGTGTGTGTGTGCATGTATTTGTGTGTGGGTCTTTAATGAATAACATGATTTCAATAAGGCTTAAAGTGGAAAGGATCCTTTCTAGGAACAAATGTTTCGTTATTTCAATATTTATTTCAGTTTGGTTCTGGAATGCTTGGTAAAAGTTTTCCAAGACAGTATGTTTACCTTTTTATCCTTTATTCTTATGAAGGAAACTGAGTTTACACTTTGCCTCCTCCACTTGACATTTTTGCCTAAATGCGCCTTGGCCACATTCTCCAGTATTCCCACTCCCATGGTGTATGATTATGCTGCTCACCTCTTCAGCTTCTATAAACTTTTCCTTGCTTTGCTTGTAATTTAAATGCCACAATCTCATCCCAATTGACTTTATGTTTCTTTTTATTTAAATAATCGTGGGGCTCTACCATATTGAATCACACGAATGAGCCTATGAATTTAATCAAATAGTAGGTCAATTCAATCAAATATCCATCTAGTTTGATTATTATTTTGATTATTATTTTTACTTAATTGATGGGCTGAGTAAATTTATTTAGTTGATTGATAATTGGGCCATAGGTCTTGTGTTATGAATATATATATATAATTTTGTATATTTGCATATGTGTGTGTCTCTATATATCTTAAATGTGTGTGTGTGTGTGTGTGTGTATCCTATTTTAAATAGGATTCCTATCTTAAATATATTTGCATTTGTTGGTTCATTCATTCATACATTCAGCCTGTCATTCAATCCATGGTCACTAATCAAGAACACGATCTAAGTATGACATGATCTTGGTATTGAAGAGCTTAAACTTTAATGGCATGTTGGTTTGACTGATAAGCTCTTATTAGCTAATAATAGTTGGAATAATAGCTAATATTTCTTGACCATTATTTATATGCTTGGCATTGTACTAAGTGTTTTATATGCATTATCTCATTTGATATTTATGGCCAGCTCATAAGACATGAATTACTTGGCTTTATTTTAAGATCAGGGATCTGAGGTCCAGAGAAATTTAGTAATCCATGCTAAGTTATATAGTTAATGAGTGATAGAGCCAGAAGTTGAATTTCGGCAGCCTAAATCCTAGAAGCTCACCCCTAGTCACTGTATCCACATACTCTAGGAGGACAGACCAGGATGGCATGTGTGTAATTTTCTGTCTCAACACCTGGCCACATAGAGCCTTCATATGCATGTTTATCCTGACAAAGAAAAAATAGATGCATAGGGCACTGAGTGGCAGAGATAAATAAGGCAATTTGAGATGAAAT
This sequence comes from Vulpes lagopus, assembly GCF_018345385.1. Lineage (NCBI taxonomy): Eukaryota > Metazoa > Chordata > Mammalia > Carnivora > Canidae > Vulpes > Vulpes lagopus. The sequence continues at coordinate 88,185,474 of NC_054834.1, read as the reverse complement.
ATTTTCTAAATGACATTTCTAATATGCAGATAATAATATATTCTTTATGCTTCTGATTTACATATTTCCACTTTTAATTTTTACTTTAATATTTAAGAGATACTAAATTTATTTTCACTGTGAAACTCAAACATTTAATCCTAACATATACAGACACCAGGCAGGAATAAAAATTCAATTTCTGGGAGTGAATGTGACATGGTTTAGAAAAATATTTTACAACTGTATTTTTAATACTAGAGATTCCTTTCCCACAATGTTTCTTTTCCTTTAGGAATTTTATCTTTGCATTCCTATAATGGTATTGTAACATTCAGGAGCATATGATCTTTCCTCTTACTAACAATATATTTGTGAATATATACACATAAAGTATCATATAGGCTAATGAACTATATTTTAGATTTGCTCTTCTTTTGATGATCTTAAATGAGGTTCTGTTTTTTTTAATTTAGAGAAAGCACAATGTTTGAGTCCAAATTGTTCATAGAGATCTGAAGGAGAAAATTTGCCCTTGGTGAGTGTCTGGTTTTCTTTAAGATAATGCACATACATACTCCAAGTTGTTTTTATACTTAGAATGCACATGAGAACATTCTGATCCCTTGGTATACAGGTAAAATGGGGCATCTGCAAATCTGAACTTTTAAATTTGCCAAGTTTCAAAATAATTTTATGGTTGTATATTTTTATAGCTTTATCATAGGAAAAAGAAGCTAGATTTGATTAATGGTTCACTTTTTCAGTTTTCTTATCAATAGCATTTTATCCCTTGAGCCTATGAGACTTGTAATTAGACTATTAAACAGATTTTACCATCATTATTTACAATACAGGTAACCATTGTTATGATTATGTTATATGATATGTGGGAAAAATCTATTTAGGTTTCTGTTAAGGTTTGAATTGAACTCACATTCTGCAGTCAGTCAATACATATTTTAGTGAATACATATCTTTCTTTTCCCCAGCAAATCAAAGAATGGAAAAGAGTTTAAAAAATATTTCCCCAACTCTCAGAAATCCAGGGCATCAGTATAGTTGTGCAGATGAAGAGTATTAGCCTAGAATGATTAAGAAGTGATTCTGTCTCTGAAATCTTTGGGATAGAAACACAGTTTCCTAATGCCTCAGTTCCCTCATCTATGATATTGAGATGATAATTTCACTATACTGAGATTCTATGCAGATTAAATGAGATAATATCTACAGTTTTGAGGGGTTAGTTACCCCTCTTTTACAAGAGAAAGTGGAAGACTATCTCATGTGTTATCCTCTTAGCAGCCTGGATACTTAATACAGTGCCCGGCAAAGACCAAACACTAAATATGCTTTTAGTGAATAGGTGCATTTTCCTGGATGATGTAATGCAGACTATAATTGTTCTAGGAATTCAGAAAAATGAAAGAGAATTATGCCTGGAGCATCCAGGGAAATATTTGTAGTCGAATTTAGACGTAAGTTGACCCTCGAAGGGAAAGCAGTATTTTGAGAGGAGGAGAGGCAGAGGATGAGAATTCCAGGGAGAAAGTGTATATATCATAAAAAAAGACACAGAAATGAGAGAAATAAGCATACAGAGTGTTGTAAGAAGTGATAACCTAACCAATAAAACATTTACTGATAAAATAACAAATTTTAGAACCAACATTAATTTTTATTTATTTATATTAATTTTTAAATTTTTAATTGAGGAGTATAGATATATAACATATTAGTTTTAGGTATGCAACATAGCAATTATGCAATTATATATATTATGAAATTACTATCTGTCACTCTGCAAATTTATTACACTTTTATTGACCATATTCCTTGCATTGTACTTTTTTTTTTTAAGATTTTATTTATTTATTCATGAGAGACACAGAGAGAGAGGCAGAGACACAGGCAGAAGGAGAAGCAGGCTCCCTATGGGGAGCCCAATGCGAGACTTGATCCCAGGACCCCAGGACCATGACCCAAGCTGAAGGCAGATGCTCAACCACTGAGCCACCCAAGGGTCCCTGCATTGTACTTTTCCTCCCTGTGATTTTTTTTTTAAATTTTATGACTGGTGGTTTATATCTCAATCCTCTTCCCCTATTTCACTCATTCCCCACCCCCTCCCTTCTGTCAGCCACCAGTTTGTTCTCCATGACTCTGTTTTTGTTGTTGTTTTGTTTCATTTTTTAGACTCCACATATAAGTGAAATCATATGGGGGATCCCTGGGTGGCGCAGCGGTTTGGCGCCTGCCTTTGGCCCAGGGCGCGATCCTGGAGACCCGGGATCGAATCCCACATCGGGCTCCCGGTGCATGGAGCCTGCTTCTCCCTCTGCCATGTCTCTGCCTCTCTCTCTCTCTCTGTGACTATCATAAATAAATAAAATAAATGTTTAAAAAAAAAAAAAAAAAAAAAAAAGAAATCATATGGTATTTGTCTTTCTCTGTCAGGCTTATTTTACTCAGCACTATACCCTCTAGATCTATCCATGCTGTAGTGGTGGCAAGACCTCATTCTTTTCATGACTGAGTAATATTCCAGTATGTGTGTATGTGTGTGTGTGTGTGTGTGTGTGTGTGTATCACATCTTCTTTATCCACTAATCTATTGATGGACACTTGGGCTGCTTCCATATCTTGGCTATTGTAAATAGTGCCATTAAAAAAAACCCATAGGGGTGCATACATCTTTTCAAATTAGTGTTTTCATTTTTCTTTCTTTTTGTTTTTTTTTTTTGTTTGTTTGTTTGTTTTCATTTTTCTTTGGGTAAATACCCAGGAGTGGAATTACTGGATTGGACAATAGTTCTATTTTCAGTTTTTTGAGGAACCTCCATACTGTTTTCCAGAGCGTTTGCTCCAATTTACACTCCCACCAACAGTGCATGAGAGAATTAGCCTTAATTTTTAAAATCATATGTGCCAAGATAAATTTCTAAAGATTAAAGCTTCAAGTTTCCTGCTAGCTTGTAACTACAGATAAGAAACTTAAAACATTTTAGAATAGCCTCTCTGTTTCTAAAAGAGAAATGAGAAAAGTTATCCAAACCAGCATTCTCTATTTTTCTATTTGAAGCATTATTTGCTGTTTATAATGATTGTTGTTCAGAAGTGGAAAATTGATTAGAAAATCTTTTACACTTTCCTTCCTTTACATCAGAGTGGCTTTTTGCATAATTTCAGTTCTAAGTTAAATTTCTATGCCAGCTGACCAACTTAATAATGGATAACAGTGAGCCTTTTAGATTTGTGAACTGAAATAGAGGACTACCGCTTCTATTTTACCATATAGATTTAATTTTTTCTTCTAACTATGAATCTACAATTAAATAGTTAAAATCTCATTTAAACAGTATTGTCAGCACAGCAATTTGGGGGCAGACAAATAGGCATGGCCATTTAAAATATGTTGAGGATACATGAATAGATTAATGCTTAAAGTAAAATCAATAATGAGTTTGAAACAGAACCAAAAAGTGCTCTTCTTAGACTTTGATTCAGAAGGCTTTTGATTTTTAGCATTAGGTGACTTTATGGTCACTTGCTTTCTGAACCTGCTCTTTGTGAGTCTGACATAAACATTTTGCATGTCAAAAGTTGACTGACACTTTCTCTATATACATTTTAGTGTCAAGGCTAAACCCATCAATGAACATGAAGTCTTTCTCAAATAATAGTGTATTTGTTTACTGGTGTCTGCTGTCTGCTTTGAGAGTATTAGATCATCAAAAAGATATTAAAAACCTAACCTTAGTCATGGGAATAAAATAAAACACAATCATGATTTATTATTTTATAAGGCTCAACCAATATTATGTTGATACTGACAGTTGAACAAATTATTAGGTTAGGAACTAAAGTGTCAAACTTGGCACAATCTATAACTATGATGACTGTCAATGGGCTTTCATTAGTTTTTTTTTTTTAGTTTTATCTGCATATAAAACTTTATACAAAATGTGAAATTATTGTTATCAAAAATCTAATGTTTCTTGCACACTTCTGTTTAATTCCTGGTAGAAATCATGATAAGATGTGCAGGAATGCATTTTTATTTTTTATTTTTTGAGAAATAGGGAAACTCAGATGTAGAGTGATTGTACCATTTTGCTCCATCATTATAATACCATATTCTTTATGCATGTCAGTTTTCAAAGCATTTTTACTACATTATCTTGTGGAATAGAAGAGAGATCACTGGACAAGAAATTAAGAACAATGACCTAATCCCAGTTCTGCTATTAAGTAGACTGACCTTGAGTAAGTCTCTTAAATTCTCTGGGTCTGGGGATCCCTGGGTGGCGCAGCGGTTCGGCGCCTGCCTTTGGCCCAGGGCGCGATCCTGGAGACCCGGGATCGAATCCCACATCGGGCTCCCGGTGCATGGAGCCTGCTTCTCCCTCTGCCTGTGTCTCTGCCTCTCTCTCTCTCTCTCTGTGACTATCATAAATAAATTTAGAAAAAAAAAAAAATTCTCTGGGTCTTTATTTTCTCATTTACAAAATAGAGAAGTTTGACTAGATCATAGCTCAAGTGTTTTTTGTTGGAAAAATACTTAAAAAAAATCATTCCTAATGTAACCTTGTGCAACAGGCAAGGCAGATATTTTCTCTATTTTGCAAACAAGAAACCTGAGGTTTAATGAGGTTTGTCACATAGTTTGGAAACATTGCAGTAGGCCTAGAACATTAGAAATCTGAGGGCTTTATGAGGCCCCTCATGAGATTCAGTACTTAAATCTGATTTGGCTCATTTATGAAGTTATTCCCCTGAATATTTGACTATTTATACCTTAAATGTCAGTAGTTATCAGCAAAATAATTAAAAAACTATATGTTTACTCCCATGATTTGTTAGTTGCCTCTAGACACAACAAGGAGTGATTACATATGGGGAAAACGTTGGACTTTGTCTTAGAAAGCCAATCATGTTGAGGCAGTGATAAGAAGGCAGTATGATGAGGCAATGAGAGCTAAACTTGAAAACCTCCCCTTTGCCTCTGAAGCAGTGTTAATCTTTTTACTTTGCCCCACCAAAGAAAATGAGATAAAGGAGTATGTTAGTGTAGATAAGCATTTAGCTGTACTAAATTCATCTAGGAGCGATGACGCTTTCTACTTTCCAGTGTACATATGCCTGACACCTAGCACCTCTGATGGCAGAGGGAGAGCTTGATCTTCACTTATCCTCCTTGAGGTTATTTTGATCATGTCCTTAAGTTTTAAAAAATGTTCTACTGAAAAACCATCTTACTTCTCACAATCTCTATAAGCAATCAACATTATAATGTGAGTTTTATGAGGGCAGAGTTTTTGTCTCTTTTGTTCACCCATGTACAAGTGCCTAACAAGTATGGCACATAGTAGGCCCTCAACAAATACTTATTAAACACATGAAAAATCATCTCCAAACAATTCTTATTGCAAAAAGAAAAAAGAAACTCCTAGTGTTTTGTTGTTGTTGTTGTTTACAACCTAGAGTATTATATGAACATTTGTGAGTAGAAGTGATTTAAATCTGAGACACTTTTTTCCTTTTTATTGAAGGAGATTTTTCCTCCCTAAAAAAATGGATGTGCCATATTTGGAGGTAGGTAGGACTTTTTGTTGTTGTTCTTTCAACATGTGACTTGGAAATAAGAGTATTTAAAATACTTGGATGATTAAGTGTCCCACTCTTGATTTCAGCCCAGGTCATGATCTCAGGGTCCTGGGATCGAGCCCATAGTAGGGCTCCATGCTGGTTGTGGAGCCTGCTGAGATTCTCTCTCTCCCTCTGCCCTTCCCTGCCTCTAAAAAATTATAACAAAAATAAATAAAACAAAACAAAAAAATACAGCATTTACTTCAGGTAACCATGATGTTGTTCCCAGAAAGTTTGTGTCTCTTCCCTCATTTATATATTTGCCTTTCCGGTCGTTAGATTGTGTGCAGAGAAGGCAAATGCAGAAATTGTGTTTTTCCTACTTTTTCCAACTTCTCAGCTCTTCTGATTATTCTTTTTCCCTTTTTCCCTCACCCCAACTCCCACTCGTGCTTCCCTTTTTCTTCTGGTTGTGTGCTCTCCCCTCCGAACAATCAAAATGAATTTGACGTGGATGATGAAAAATATAACTAAGGGGGTGAGGGAGGGTCAGGCACCCAGGGACCTGAACCCAGGTCACCATCCTTACACTGCAGCCTGTGTTTCTGGATTTACACAGGTGAAATGTTGACCTAGAAGTACAGTCTATGGAACTACTACAGCTTTAAGCTGTGGAGGTTTATCAAAAAAGAGCAGAAACAAAGGCAAGCAGATGGCTAAAGATGAAGGTCACATCAGATTGAGAAGTTTGTCAAAATGTGATGACATAGGTAATCTGTAAACTGTTATTGCGCCTAGCTGGAGGTGCTGAAAAACATTTTGAAATTACAAAAAACACTGGAGTCGCCAGCACAGAGGCAGAAATGATAGCCTGGAGTGGTTCTGGTCTATGGATGAATGCCAGATGTGGAAAGCGACATATCTGGAATTAATGATATTAAACATGCTTTTCTTTTATGCTCAATAATAACTCTATTATGATTGATACAAACCGCAGACACTTTATCTAGTACAAATGGAATCGTCTGTCATTGACTATATTAAATCATCAATTTCTGCATGATGAGGATCGTTTAGGGTAACTAATCATCTGTCTCGTTCTGAAGTCTTTAAGGCCGATCAGATAACGTTTTGAATACCGCCTGAGCAACCACGACAATCTAACCCTTCCATGTAAGGATTGAGAGGGGCCCATTATGCCGTCAAAGCCGGTGGAAATATCACAGCTCTTTCTCTACATAATACCCTGCTGTAAATAAATCACTCTCCACCACAAACTTTATTGATCACAAGCACTTCCATGCTTGTGTCTAGTGAAGTCTCTACAGAATAAAATGCTGCTTTATATTTTGTCTTGTCAAAATATTAAACGGCTCTGTCAAGCGGAGTCAGGCTAGCAGTGATGGTGTAATTCTGCTGTAGCCCTTCTCATTCCCTCCTTCTATCTCAGCTGCCAAGCTTACAAAGCAGGATTTTTTTTTTATAAACTTTCCAATTATAGTCTCGTAAGATTATGAAGCCTTAAGATAAAGTGTCCTAATTTAGAGTGGTGGAGTATTGAACTCCTAGGAAAGCGACCGTTAGATAAAACAGCATTTCTCCCAAGGAAAAAGATAACCTGGCTTATTTATATACACAAACCTAAATGGGCAGTGGGGGTTAGGCTAAAAAAAAAAAAAATCTTTAATTTTGCCTCGCAAAAGAGACGGGTGGGGTGGACTGTCAATTAATCTGCACTCAAGTTCTTATTATTCATACTCACAAAATGAAAGGTTTTGATCTGAACCAGCCTGGGGGTGGGGGTTTGGGTGGGGATGGGGGTGCGGATTGAGGGAACACCGAAGTCCATCATTAACACAACACATGTTTTCCAAACGGCTTGGATGGGTGACCCAGCCCCTAAGTGGTACCACATACTGTAATATGTTTGTGGCAACACCCAGAAACAACAAGCAGATTAAAAGCATAATTTACTGCCTGCTAACGCTGAATTTCCTGGGCAGCATCTGGTTTTAATGCAATCTAAAATAGTTTCATCCTTTGTCCCTTATAGAGGGGTAGGATTTTGCTTTCAATAGGGAAAGAAAGACACCGAAATCACTTAGAGAGGAGTAGAAGATTTAGTGCGCAGGGCCATTAGTGCTGCTCGGAGGACACTAGGTTTGATCTTTATTCCCTTTTGGAAGATCATTAACTCTTTTGGACATTTAGCAAATAACCTCTTCAAGGCTCGGAAGAGTTTCTACGCCACCATAAGAGAGCATTTTGCTCCTGTCCTGCCCGTTTCCCAGCCGGCTATTTATTGAAGCTTCTGTTTGGTCATTTTTAAAAAGAAGTTAAGCTGTAAGATAAATTGATAATCCTAGACACTGAATTTATTTTGGAGTCATAAAAATTGGATGCCACAACAACTGAAAGCACGAGTGGAGCTGTGGCTCTCTGTGCACACCTCTGTTCCCGCCTAGAAGAGATCCTAATGAAGAGAAAACAAATTTTAGCTGAGGGACAGAGTTAAACCCACTGGCATATTTCAAAGAAGCGAGTAAGCAGCTTTTTACTTTTTTGATGGTAATAAATTTGAGCCGTCAACAACCTTAGCTTAATTCAAGTTGTAATTCATCTCCATAGTCCCCTGACCAGTATTTTTTCGAGTACTATAATGGGCAGTAAACCTCAAAGATAGTGATATCAATCCATTCTTTTTTTTTTTTTTTTTCAAAACAACAGGGAGGTCATTAAATTCTACCGAACTGTTTAGCCTCCTTCCAAGTAACTATAGCCATGTATTTTCTTGGGAGGAAAATGAAATGTGCCAGTGTATTTGCAAATGTACTATTGAAAGTATTGTGTTAAAAGTTGCAGTTTTCCCCTTATCTAGCAAACATTTACTAGACTCACACACTATATCCTCCTTGCTCGCTAATACTAGCCCTTGCGAGGGCTCCGGGTTTACTTAGGGAGATGCGCTCATACACAGACAGGTCAGTGTAAGAAAGCTATGACGTGGGTCTGTACAATGTAATGTAGGTCTTGTATTTACCCTATGAAATACATGTCAGTTATTTTTCACGTAAGAGTGTAATAGACGCCTATAGTTTATGCCTGCTTGATACAGCTTCTTGATTTTTTTCCTTCACTGATCTCAAACCCACTGAGACTTCCACACACCTGCTCAGGGGTGGGGACATAATACAGGCCAGGTCATATGACCTCCTGGCCACAATTACTCATTCAGGGATAGCCAGTGGTTGCATAGTCAAGGAGGGACAGAGCCAAGGTTTTAGAGGGCACGGTAGCTCCCGACTGCATGTTCTAAGCACTACGTTTTCTTCTTTTTCAATCTACCCCGTATAGAAGATGTTCCGAATAGGTGCACTGAATGCATTGGAGGTAAAAAACCCAAACTAGTCCGCTGAGTGTCATCGCTGAGACTTTCACTGAAACATTATTTTTCTGCTGACTTGCGAAGCTGGGATGCCAGGCTGTCCAAGGGCCACTATTATGAAGAAAGAACCCACCAAATGCAGAAGAAAGAAACTCGGAGAGTTGAGGAGATGGGAGAAAGAGGGAAATGCTGAGGATTGAATGAACTGAGTGGTATCATTTGATTTTGTGAGTCCGCTCTCCAAGTATCTATGCCTGGAATTTTTTTTTTTTTTTTTATTATAAAAAAACGACAATTGGCTACTCTTGCTGAAGATGGTCTCAGCTCAGGTTCTCTACTACTAATAGTATGGTAAAAAAGATGAATACGTACCTCCTTTATGGCTCAACAGGGAGAAAGTAAAGCATCACCTCTAAGGGATCTCAGAAGCCCCTGGAGCTCCACGAGGGGGAAGAGCCTGGAAGAAGGAGGCTTCAAAGGGAAGTTATCATTCATGATCCTCAAAACAGAGCTTGGGTTTTGTGCTTACCTTGGTTGTAGGTACTAAATATTATATAACTGATAATCATACCCTATCATTTCAATTAGAAAATTGTAAAAAATCTATTATCAAAATATTTACTTTCCTTCTATTTCGTGAGCCAGGTTCTCCTAGTTTCTGGGTTTCCCCTGGTTTGCACAGCAGATACCTAGAGGAGCTGTGTCAATCCTCTTCAGCGTATGAAGGTATCATTTAATATCCTGAGAGGCAGCTCTTTTCAGCCACCAGAAAACGGGTTATGATAGCATATGTGGAAGCGTTAATGCGGTTTCCTCAAGTACCTAGCATACTCCTGGGGAGTAGCTTACACTGTGGGAGAATCTAGGTCAATGTGCATAACTGAAAATAGCTTACCAGTGAATCCAATATGAATTGAAAAAATAATGAGATGAGATCCCCGCCATGAGATACCCTGACTAGACTGATATTGAGCCTAAAAATCAAGTATCCTAGGTCTTGGGTTACGTGTATCGGTCAGCACAATTTTCTTCCCTTGCCTTGTGCAAGTGTTTTAAAGGAGCCCTGGATGCTTAGATCTAAGTTTGGCCAAAGAGGCTGCCAAAAAGACAAAGAACCCGGTTCCATAAAGAGGCCAGATTGCAGTTTGGAATGGAAATACAAACTTCTAGTTATGCGACAGGGCATCTCTAGGCAATTTAAGTTTTTGTTTAGGATTCCATTACTATCCCCTGAAGATACTGCATTTCCTCAAGTTAATCATTTGACTATAAAAAGAGAAATTCAAATCTCTCACTGTTTTAAAATTAGGTAGGCAGCACAATTATGCAGGGAAGTAAATAAAGCAGTCTTTTTTATTTTGGAAAAAATACCTTCAGAATGCTTTATTTGTCAACCTTTAATATATAAAATGCTTAAATGATTGCTATCACATTCCTATTTTTTAAAGATTTTATTTATTTTTTTAAGATATTATTTATTTATTTGACAGAGAGAGAGCACAAGCAGGGGGAGCAGCAGGCAGAGGGAGAGGAAGAAGTAGGCTCTCCATGGAGCAGGGAGCTGGATGCGGGGTTCAATCCCAGGACCCTGGAATCATGATCTGAGCCAAAGGCAGAAGTTTAACTGACTGAACTACTCAGGCAGCCCAAGATTTTATTTATTTACTTATTTATTTAGAGAGTGTGCGTGAGGAGGAGGAACAGAGGGAGAGGGAAAGACTCCCCAGCAACTCCTCGCTGAGTACAGAGCCCCATGTGGGGTTTGATTCCTTGATCCTGACTGAGATCATGACCTGAGCAGAAACCATGAATCAGATGCTTAACCAACCGAGCCACCCAGGTGCCCCACATTTCTGGTTTTTATTATAGGGAAATAGTTCCTAAATATATTCATAAAGTAAGATAATTTTCTTAAACAGAAAGTAGTAGTTTATACAAACTTAGTGTTTGAAATAGTGAGTCTTTTTGATCACTTATACAAGGTATGATTAAGTAATTGTCAATAATATCAATAATAAATACTGTTGTGGGAGCACCTAGCTGGCTCAGTTGATTAAGTGTCTGCCTACGGCTCAGGTCGTGATTTCGGGATCCTGGGATGGAGCCTTGCGTCGGGCTCCCTGCTCAGCGGGGAGCCTGCTTCTCCCTCTCCCTCTGGCTCCCCCTTCTACTTGTGCTCTCTCTCTCTCAAATAAATAAATAAAATCTTTTAAAAAAATGCTGCTCTATCATGCCATCTAGGTAGTGTTTCTGAAAAGGGAAAATATCTTCTTTTTGTCAAAACCTTAAACTACTCAATTCGTTCCCAATGAGAGGAAACAAATAACTGCTAAGTGTCCACTATTGGCAGGTCAGTTTGCCTGATGACTAGCGCTAGATACTGTGTGAAATACAAAAGTAGTTAAGACTTGGAGTCTACGGTCAAGCAAATTGCATCTTTGGGGGTGGTTGGTAAGTGAACAGGGCAAGGATGCAGAGATGTATGTAATTACTATAAAATATAGAAAGCTAAATTGCTAAATAGGAACACAAGTGCTAGGGGAGATACATGAAAGAGTAATTAACTCTGACTCAGAGACTCAAGGATGGACTCATGAAAATAATCTTGGCTTTGAATTCACAAGTATTTGAGATGTGGCGTAGGCATTCCAAGTTGAAAGGACAGAATAATCAAAGGCACAGTAGCATAAAAGTACATGCTGTAATTGGGAAAACTAAATTAATCTGCTATGTTTGGGGTTTAGGAGTTGAGGCAGATTAAACTGGGTAGTGATAACGATAGGTTGAGTACAGATAGATTGTTGAACATTTTAAAGAGTAGTCTGAGTATTTTTCCCCCCTTTGGAAATGGGAAGGCAAGGATGGGAAGTGATGTGATTTAGTCTGATTTTTAGAAGATTAGTGTTAACAATATAAAAATAATAGCTAGCATTTAATGAGGTCTTGGCATGTGCCAAGCACTGTTCTATATGTGTAATATATATTAACTCACTTAACCCTCACCGTAGTTCCATATTTAGTTATTATTATCGTTATCCTTTTACAATGAGGCACAAGGAGCTTCAGCAATTTGGTAATGGTCATATAGCTAAGAAGGAACAGAGCTAGGTTTTGTCCAGACTTAATGGCGTCGGAGTCTATGCTTCCAACTATGCTCTCTCTCAGTATCCAATATAGGGGGTGCAGTGAGTAAGAGAAAGTTGGAGGTAGGAAGACCATTCAGTGAGTCCAGGAGTATGATGGTAAAGGCCGAATAGGAAATTAATGGTGAAAATAAAAATAGAAGGATAAAACCAGGAAGAAACATTTAGAGGAAGAAGTAACTAATTTGGACAATCAGTCAGACATCTGGAGTGAAAAAAAGAGAGGAGATGAAAACAACAGCAAGGTCTTAAAATGCAGGAAGGTGGCGAAGTGCTAGTAACAAAGTTAAGAGGTGCATGGGGCATGGAGGTGCAGGTTGGGAGGGGGTGATTAAATGTTTGGTTGCTAATATGCTCACCATAGGGTGCCTACGATTCATTTCTGTGGATGAGTCAAGTAGGCATTTGGAAACAGAAGTCTGTTGCCCAGGAGAAGGATTGAGGCTGGACAAAGGTTATAGAAGTTGGCAATCATTCAACTGAAATGTATTGAGTACCCGTCATCTGCCCAATTCTGTATTATAGATACAGTATGAACATGTAAACATGTTCTCTACCATCATGAAGCTCACCATGGAATAGAGACACTGTCAAGAAATTGATAGGTGATTTAAATGGTTATTGGTTCTATGAAGAAAAGTGAATGGTAGGACTGGGCCTTATAATAGAGATCTAACTTTAATTGTGGGAACTCGAAAGGCCTTTTCTGAAGATGCTTAATTTGTGCAGAAACCAGGAAGAGGAATAAGAAGGAGTTACCTGAGTTAAGAATGCTGGATGTTCCGGCAGAAGGAACAGTGTGTATGGAAATGCTGAGGTAGGAGAGAGGTGTGAGTACTTCTGGAACTCAACAAAGATGACAGTGGCTGAAGTTTAGAGAATCAGAGAGGGGCACATTCTGACAGAAATTTGTAAGGGCCATCAGAAACCATATTATATAAGGCATTTTAGGCTGTGTTAAGGATTTTAGAATGTATTTTAAGTCAATGGCCCATTATTGATGAATTTCAAGCAGAGAAGAGGCATGGTAAAATCCGCATTTTTTTTTTTTTTCATGGCTTCTAGGAAATAGGATGGATGATCAGGGTTAAAAAAAAGGAAGTGATTTAGTTAGGAAGTTATATCAATAATATCCAGTGAGAGACGATTGGGATTCAACTTCCATGGTGGCAGTGGAGAAAAAGAGAAGAGGCAGCAGAGCTGAAAGATATGATGATGAATCATAGATGGAAAGTGGGAAAGAGATAGGAAAGATGACTTCTAGGTCTCCTTAAGGAACAATTGAGTAGATGGTTTCCAGTCTCAATTAAGTAGTTGGAAATATCAGTGTCCTACACTAGCAACATTTAAGAATAGTTACAGCTCAGTTTTTGAAAATATAAGTTTAAGTTCCCTGTAATAATTCCTATTGGAGATAATATGTACGTAGCTTATCAGGTTTCTGGAGCTCAGAACAGAGCATAGGCAGTTATGGAGATGTGCATTTGCAAATATATAGCACACAGAAGGTGATTAAAGCCATGCCAATTGGTCAGATTGCTATGACAAGATGGAAGAGTGAGAAGAGAAAGGATATATGAACCAAGACTTGAGGAACGTCAATACTTAGGGTTAGGGTGGGCGACAAGGTGTTATTGTTCCAAATAGACTTAGAATTGTGTAGGAGAGTATGAGGTAAGTCAAGAGAGTCCAGTGTCATGGAAGACTAGCCATATAGATAGTTATTTTATGTTTCTAGTAGGTCAAGAAAGATGAACGTAGAACAATGTTCTCTAGATATAACATCAGAGGTGACCTTAATGAAAATGGTTTTGAAACAGTGAGGTCCAATAAGATCAGACTGAGTTGAAGAGTAAACAGGAGATGAGGAAGTGGAAGAGATATGCAGGTAGGCAATGCTTTCCAGAGTCTGACTATAAAGTAGAGAAAATGTCACTTACAGAAAATGTCATTAAAGCAGGAGCTGGAAGGACATGTGAGGAAAAGGCAAGGCTTATTATTGTTGTATTTTATTTTAAATACAGGAACTATTAAACACATTTGAAAACCTAGGGGAGGAGTTTAGTAGAAAGGGAGAGGTTGTGCATAAAAAGATGTGGAAACAGATGGAACAAAGTCCCTGAGAGGTCTGGAACTGATGAGATCTGAACTAAAAATGGAAGAATTGGTTGCTGTGTCTGTGGGAAGGATACACAATTATGTTGTAGAGAACTGGCCCGGTGAGGACAGGGCTGATGCAGCAGGGCTTAGAGATTTGGTGGTAGGAAGATAAACTCAAACTGGCCTCATGGTTTCTATCTTACTTTGAGATTCATGAAGCAGGGTCATGTACAGAAATGACAAGATAGAAATACCACCTTGGAGCATCAAAGGTCTCAAGTCTAGAACGTGTTGTGAGAGGAAAAATGTTCCGAGGTCAGAAACTTAGAGCATGCCTGCATTTAAGGACCCAAGGGAGAAAAAAAAAGCGTATGCAGAACACTAAGAAAGGATGGACCCAGAGGCAGGAGACCAAAGAGCCTAGATTGTAACAGGACAGAGAAGAGGTTCCAGATGTCTCCAAAGGGAGAGTCAATGTCAGGTGACCTGACTAAAAGCTCTTGGAAAGCTAGTATTTTTTTAAAGTTTGTGTCACCTGACAAGAGCTGGGCTAAGTGCTTTCCATGAATTAGATCATGGCAAAGGCTAAGAAGAATGTAATATTAACTGTAGACAGATTAAGTGACTTGTCTAAGCTCAAACGGCAAAGACTTATATAGTGAGGTTTTTAATGTAGGAAAGACAGCACGTGAAGCTCGCGAACTTACCATTCTGGATTCTGTCTCAAAAGGCTAACCAACGTATATTGGGCCTTTGCTATCCACAGGCATTTTGATAAGCATTTTATTTCTGGAAGGTTTAGGTTGCTAGTCAAAACAGGAAAAAAAAATAATTAAAAATAAAGACTTAACAGTATTGGCCCTTAACTAAAATAGAAGACTATCATGTGCTCCAAAATCATAGTAAGGCATCTTATTAAACTCATAAATAACAGTATTTATTAAGTGCTCATTCCGTAAATACAAAACTGAAAGATGGGATGGGTTAAGATAGGGTTAGACCAACATGTTCTCTCACCTGTCAGAGTTTACAAGGTGTTACTGAACTCCATACAACTGAAGAGCAAGGGGACAATACCTAAGAATAAATACATGAATAAAATATTGATACTGAGTAAACACAAAGACAGTGCTGAGCAATACAGAACATTTTAGGAGTTGGTTGTTCAGACGGGATCCAAATTAGAGTACCTCTGCCTAGAAATTGGGCCACTAGAAGGAATTTCTGGAGCAACATGATATTTTTGCCATATCTCCCTCCAGCACCTTAATATAAAAGCTTGTTATCCTCTAGGAGGTCCAGATTCTAAACAAGGCCAGATTAGAATGAAAATAATTGATACTGCTGAGGTGGATAGTTCAGAGGTAAGGATGGGTTACTGGTGGTGTTCAGGCCTGAGTTAAGAACAGTCTTGCTGGTTCCAAAGTCAAGTCACTAATGTCACATGGAAGTAAAATGTGAAGAATATTTTTCACTATATCTAGTTATATCTATATGTATATCACTATCTATCCATCACTTATCTACTATATGTTTATTTTTATATGTCTGTGTTCGACTAACTGAAATAGTTAAATAGATCTTTATAGATATATTGGCAATGCCTGATGAGTATCTATCTATCATCTATCTATCTATCTATCTATCTAATCTATAGATATATAGTGCAATGCCTGCACCGTACTGCAGTTTCTATATTAAAAAATGATCTCCATGTTCAAGCAGATGGATCATGTTCACAGAGCTTCATAGATTTTATTAAGGCAGTTATAAGAAGTCTAGGATAATCACACAGTCTTCATCCACACGATAATTTCTCTTTAAGAGGAAAAAAACCACCCAATTTAATGCTGGTTATAGAGGTATTATTTGCTAATCATTGTAAAGTAAAAATTTCAAGTCTATAATAACTCTAGAGATGTGAGGTCCTTTACCACATTTTGATTAATAACTGCTTTTTAATAATTAAACACTTTTTTTAAAATTTATTTATGATAGGCACACAGTGAGAGAGAGAGAGGCAGAGACATAGGCAGAGGGAGAAGCAGGCTCCATGCACCGGGATCCTGACGTGGGATTCGATCCCGAGTCTCCAGGATCGCGCCCCGGGCCAAAGGCAGGTGCCAAACCGCTGCGCCACCCAGGGATCCCTAATTAAACACTTTCAATACCGCCCATGTGTCAATCTGTCTGTCTGTCTAATAAAATCAAGGCACTAAGAGTAAAGAATATTTTGTGTATTTGTGGGGTGACAGTAGATTTCTGTATAGGGCAAATTAGTTTTCTTCTCATTCAGAAGACTCGTCCATTGATAGCCCTTAGAGAAAAGCAGTTTCTAGAAATCTATGCATTGTAAAAACCAAACAAGCAAACCACAGTGGCATGTGTCATGAGCTTTGGCGAGCATGGTTTTGCTTGCCATATGAAGCATTTAGAGAAGAGGGATTCTGGATCAAAATGAAGACAGCTAACTTGAAGTGAGTAAAGCTCCAGGTATAAAGGCTGCCCCTATCACGTGGAAATTTCTCTTCTTGTGACCCTTTGTTCTCCTGCTAAGACCTTGATTTTAAGGCTGTGGTTTCTGAGGAGTGGGAATTGCTGGGAATGGCTGGCAAAGGGATCCTGAGTGATTTTCTTGTCCTTTCAAAATCTTCTTTAAAGTCTGGACATGTCGGGCCACTGCTAAATCCGTCTGGCATAGCATTCCTGACAGGCAAAATTACTATCTTGGAGCCGGCCTTCACTAGGGCTTCTGTTTGAACTCCCTGGAAGCTGACATCCCCATAGAGTACGAAATCCACCGCATTGGCTGTCAACAAGCTGGCAGCTTACTGACTGTGTGTGTCACCTGCTGGCTGTTCTTCCAGAGTGAAGACTCCTGTCTGATGATTTATCCCAGAAAGAGGCTTGCAGATTAACTGGGAATGAGCATCCTGTGCCCAAACGAGAGTGAGATTCTCGTTCACCTACCTGCTTGTCTCCTCTTCTCCAGTGTCCAAAGAGCAATGATCAAACAGGCTGCTTTCTAGCAACACACAGTCTTAGTCACCTTTCAGCCAAATGAAAAATCCAGAAGCAAAACAGATCATTCGGGTTTACTGTGTGAAGTGGCAACACCACAGAAATCAGCAGATTGATAACTATTTAGAAATAGATTTATCTGATTTCATTTCCCATCTAGAGTGTGGGTCAGTGTGTGTGCCTCTTTATGCATAGACACCTAACTCGTTTGGGATAAAATATTTAAACGTGAATAAAAACAATAAGCAGCCCAAATGCTCTTAAGGAGAATTCACTTAGAATTTATAAATATGTAGTCGATGGGAAAATAGATAGATGGCTAACTAGACGGGCGGGTAAATACACACATCCAGAAAAAGAAATTGGCATCAAACAGAAATGTGATTAAGTCAGGGGTTTTTTTTAGACTACATAGACAAAGTCTGTTTACAAACAAGGATCTGCAACTCCCTTTTTTCCCCACCAGTGACATGGGTTTTTTCCATCTCTCTCTTTTCTTCTCCCCAAAATGCGTGCTCAGCCCGAGGAGTCTGCTGAGTGGCAGGGCCGGCAGCAGGGAGCAGATTAGCAGCAATATTTGAGAGACAGACTCCGGCTGCTTCCCTTCATCACTCTGCTCTCACTTCCAACTTCAGCCCTCTCCCCACCACCTGAAAGGCAATCAAAGATTAAGTGAAAGAGAAAAATATGTCAACGTTTTTTCTTTCAAAAAGAAGTCTATTTGTCTTACAGCTTGATAAAATGCCCTAGTAGGTTATGTTTACTTAAGCTTTCCTTCTTTCTTTTTTTTTTTTTTTTTTTTTTTTTTTTGACTTTTGATTGCTAGGCCTGTGATTCCGAAGCACACCGGATAGACCCCACAGACTAGTCAGCTGTGGTCACTCGTAACAAATATCTAGCATGGAGTGTGACTACAAGTCTGTAGTTATTTACTTTTTTTTTTCCCTTGCGTGAGCCTAACTAGGTTGTAGTAGGTGGTTTTGCGTGCCAGCATTAATTTTTAAAGAGAGCCAAGGATGGAAGCAGTGTTTCTCTCTTACTGCCTATACTGAAACAGGAAAAAAAAAAAAAGATTTTTAAAATACGTAGTCCCATTGTTACCTTAATCCTCTGCTATTGGTCAGATCTATAACCTGACCTTAGTTAATCTGGGGATAATTTTGTTCCTGGTGATGCCACCTGCTATAGACATTTCCTGTTAAAATCTACTAGTTAAGCAAACACTAAGACCTTGGTCTTAAGCAAGCACTAAGAACCTTGGTATTTTAATCTGTAAAATGGGGATAATGGTATAGCATGGGATTAAGTGTCAACTATATGTTAATGTGTCTACTATAATACCTATAATTACATAGGGAGTGTTCAGCCAACATGAGCGTAATCAAATTTAACCATTCCTACACATTCTAATGAGCCCTCCATCGACACTAACAGAATAAAGAGTTACTATTATCATGTAAACTTATGCACATAATAGTCTCCTCTAAAGCAAATGCCTTAACCCTAAATCTTGATATTAATGGTAATAATCAGCAACCTGAATATACATAGCACTTTACAGATATCGAAGATAAGTAATAT
The DNA here is from genome assembly GCF_018345385.1 of Vulpes lagopus. Taxonomy (NCBI): domain Eukaryota; kingdom Metazoa; phylum Chordata; class Mammalia; order Carnivora; family Canidae; genus Vulpes; species Vulpes lagopus. The sequence goes on along the minus strand of NC_054834.1, from coordinate 88,166,676 downwards.
CCATTTACTTTATCCTTCCAATGATCCCAAGACTATTTAAACATGAGATTAATGAAACTCTTAGAGCTTAAAAACACACTCAAGGTCATACATGAATCATGCAAGAGAAGAGGGACTGGAGCTCAGAATCTAGAACCCAACTAGAATCAATGTTTATTGATTTTAATTGAGGACAGAGCTGGTAGGAAATGAGATATGCTTACAGCAACCAAATCAAGTAGATATCCGTCTTTGGCAGCTTTCGCAGCAGCCATATTCCACTGGGTCTACTGAAACTAACATTTTGTGAGCTAAGGTGGTCTTCAGGTAAGTGAAAATACAATGTATGTGTTGTGTCTTTTAATTTCATTTCACGTCGTGGTCTGTGTTCGGCTACCTAATTCAATTGACAGCATTTTCCTTGATGATTTTTGGATTTTGGATTATTTATATGGTGTAGACTCTCTAACCCTCCACCCAACTTTTTTTTTTTTTTTTTTTTTACAGCATGATGGTCATGGACATAGTTTTCATTTGGTTAGAGCAATTCATTTATAAGCCAGTGTGTGGCTGACCTATAGGAACCCTCTACCAGAAGTCCAAGGGTTTATCGTTTTTACAGAGTCTCAAGCATTCAAAAACTAAAGTTTCCTATTTCTTGGGGATATAAATGGACCTTTATCTACACTTTTGCCAGCATTCTCCATTTGCGAGAGTTCGTGATAGTAGTAAGAGGGAAGCAGGGGGCCAAAAAAAGGAAACTATGGGATATATTTAACAATTTATCAATACATGCATACTGGCATCTAATTTTTGACAAGAGGCAGCTCCATTTTGAATGATTCTAGAAACTCTGAGCTTTGTCCATTCTGTAGGATCAATAACATAGTTGCAAATTATTGTCACATTCATTGTCGATTCTGAACTTCCATGGTAAGAAATGTCTTAGTAAGCCATTTATTCATTTTTGCTTGTTCGAGCAAGACATTTAGAATGTTTATTATGATTTTCATTTTTTTGAAAAGAAAAGAATATCATCATTTTGTAAGAGTATAATCTGTGACAGTGTGAAGGAAAAAAGCTAGTGTGTAATTACATTGTCAAATTCCAACAATGCTCAAATTAATCTTCCTATTTGGTTTTGCATTAATCATATTTTTAATAAAGATCACCTACCCCTGTGCAGACATTTCAGTACTCTGGCCCAATATCTTGTCTGAAAACCAACTCCTCCTCCCACAATAAGCCGCGTGCCTGATTGTTTTCACACTAAAAATTTCTTGGTGGTATGCACTGGAACTCTTTTTAGGAAAAAAATCTCCAAAAAGAGAGTGCTTTGGGGTTAATTGTTTGCTGTTACCAACAAGTAAAGAAAAGAGAAAAGACATGGTTAATGTGAATATCAACTCTAAAAATCTCATTCTTGAGCAGAAGGGATACTGCAAGGCTAGCAGATGTAAAATTTCATCAAATGTCAGTCACTTTACACCACTGGCCTCGCCACAGCCCTTTGGAGTGTTATAAGACTTCTCTTATTTTTTATTGGAACTACACCAGGAATTATAGTAGGAATTATGTCGGTCCTGCAGCAATTTTCGAGAAGCCACAAGTCCATGATCCTGAAACTTTGACTGCTGACAAGAAGTTGCTTGGAGCAGCAGTGTTATTAACAAGCTACCTTGCCCGCACCCCATCTGCACTGGAAGCCATCCCCAGCTCATCACCTCCATCTGTCTCTCTGTACGACGGGGCGTGCACACCAGCAGGCTCTGGCCATGAGGTCCAGTTTGCTGCTGAGTTACTCATCAAACATCCCACGCTGTGTAGACTCCTTACTCTCAGTATTGTGGGCTGCAGGCAACCAGTTCTTGAGTCTGCCAGAAGTGTATACTTATCTTCTTTTATAAGGAAGACTCTCACGGCAGTAATTTTGATGCCCTAAGAATGAAGATATTTAAGCATGTGCCCAGAGAGATACATTTGGTGCTGTGGGTGTCTCCCTGGGATTTATTATACCTCTTAGGGGAGGGGGGCATCCCTTGATTTGATGCCATCAGGGCTTCAGAGGCACAATGTCCCCTGAAGACTAACAGGTCCAGATTCTTGTTTCAGCTTTGAAAAGGCTTCTGGGGACTCAAAAATTCAGGGCTTCTGGATTAAAGCATAGGATATGCATGAGCCTACTGTTCTGCTCTGCTCTGGTCTTTTCCTGGCAAAAGGCTCTACTTTCATTCCTGCTGCTGGTTATCACATGGTGTGCAAATGAGTTACCATCCACTAGAGTTTTTGGTTTGGGGTTTTTCTTTTCTTTTCTTTTTTTTAAACAGGCCCTGTAACTTACTTTGCTCCAAACTGGTGGGTTATCAGAAATTTCATTTTCGTTTCTTATCCTCCTTTTCTGGGTAGAAATGGGGGAACGGTGAGAGACAGTTTTCGTATTGTTAGCTCTCTCAGATTCTTTTGTGATACTTTTGTGACATAGGGAAACGTCAATGACTGGCCACAGAACAGGACCATGGATCCTAGAAGTCATATTTCTTTTGACTCAATGTAGGATGGGACACATAAACTACAGAAAGGGCAGCATTATGTTGTAACAGTGAGGATGAGGCATGGACATTGTGGGGGAAAAAGCAAAACAAAACAAAACTCTACTTTAAGTTCTAGCTTTGCCAAATACCAGTTACTTGGCCTTAAGTAAGTTAAATGGCCTAAGCCTCAGTTCTGTCATTTGTCAATGGGAGGAAATAGTGTCCAACTCCTAGGTAACTTTGGCATGTGGTAGTAATTAAACAAGATCGTGCATATGCGGGACTTAGCACAGAACACGACAAATAAAACATGCCTAAGTGTTATGTTAGACTACTGTTCTGAGGACAGAATGTTCTACCAGAAGCAAAGGAGAAAATTAAGCTGAATGATTCTTTTCAGTTTCACTGTACCAAAACTTTCTGCTTTATCCTACCCTGTGATTTTTAACTCACAGGTGGAGAATCTTAAAGAGAAAATTAAAACTGCTATTTGGTGATTCTATTCAGGAGTTCTGCATATAGAATTCAACCAAGAATTCAGGACTTTGGGTCCTCCAGATGTGTCTCTATCCATAAAACTGTATTTCCTTTGACTCGTGTAGAACTGTGTACCCAGAGGGCACTCAATAAAAATAATGACAAAAAAATCAACCCATTGCTGCACACAGGAGTGAACTTAAAGATCGATTTCATATTATTTTTAGTGTTCTTCAAAGCACCCGGTTTCTTGAGGGAAAAGTAAGCCATATTGCTTGTAAGCTTTTATGTTTTCTTGTTTAACATCTGTCTTGGTCTCTCGGACTTTGCTACCATCACTGACATGTGGCAAATCAGTTCTTGAAGTTAAATGTTATCAAGTGTATTAACTAGCTAATTTTATAGAACCAGAGAGATCACGAGCTTTAGATTCAGGCACCAAATGGCACCCACCTGTCACAAACTCCGACAAAGGCCAGTAAAAATGGTTCCTATACTAGAATATTGAAATCTTTAGGGCATAAATGCATATAAGTAAAACTGGGAAAATCTATTAACTAAAATAGGTTGATGGCATCAATGTCAATATCCTCCTTGTAACACTAAACTATGACTTTGCAAAATGTTACTATTGGGGAAAATTGGGCAAAGTATAGAGGGAAGATATTTGTGTGCTATTTCTCACAATTGCATGCGAATCTACAATTATCTTATTAAAATTCTTGATTAAAAATATGAAAGAGAGATACTTTAATAATGAGTCATATTTATAAGTATTTTTCCCCACACATCTTCAACGGCTCATTGCTTTGTAGAACATCTAAGTGAGATGTTTTCTACAGTCAAACCCATTTAGTTGGTCCATGGCCTTTAAATTTCATAGCAAAATGGAGTGAAGTGGCTCAACTACTATAGCTTGCTCTTTTTTTTCAAACGAACCTTGGAAATTGGGACAATCCTTACTTTTAGACCTACAAAGAATTGGCCAGAGGATAAATAGAATCCACAAAAGAAATTTGCATATAAAGTGGCACAGAAATGTCTTCAAAATAAAAGCATCTTTCACTGATCTAGTTTTAAAATAGAATGATATATAGTGACAAAATCTAAAATTTTAGAGCAGCTTCCTTCTTTCAATTCTGAAATGTATATATCCATTAGCAACAGCAGTATATAGTCCTGCTGGGAGCTTAAAAATAGTTATTTTCTGATAATTTAATGTCCCATGGCCTACGGTGTGATGCCCTTGTTTATTCTTCATGTCAGATCTTCTTAATATTTTTGCTAAAATCATCAGGTGCAGATTCATGTTTCTTTTGATAATAATTATTTGAATCTGGTCATGTGAGCGTGAAGAATTGTTATCAATACTAAAGATCCAAAATGACTATAGATCACTAAAGGTGGTATACTGGAGTGTTAGCGTGGCAGGAGTCAGTGACAATACATCTTTGTCTTTTAGACCTCAATAGAGCCGTGCTGATTTTAACCATAGGAAAGAGTGTGGAGGGGGAGAAAACCATGGCTTTCCAGCTGTGTTTCTGTAACTCAGATATTTACAGCTGAGATAACTAATCCTCTTGGCTTTTCTCTGCTTTAGTGAAAACAACAACAGTGCCTAATGTACAGAACAGGGCTAATCATGGTGGAGTGTTATGTATATTTGTTTTGACCTATGTTAAAGGAAAATGTGGGGCAGAGATGCTTTATTTTGGGTACCTAGAAATTATTTCCATATTTACTCCCCATTATCTCATGTCCCCCAGAAGACTTTAGAGATCAGGACAGATGGTAAGTTTTGCATTTTCACTATTCCCAGACACCAATCCATCCTTAAATGTCTGAAAATTGTATTCAGAGATGCTGAAGTATCTATACCTGTTAACTTAGGTTGTTAAATAATGAGTCACAGGGAAAGACATGGGACACACATCTTTTTCTCTGATGATCACTCACTCAGTGCCTCGTGGATATGATTTCATAGATCTTTAAACTGATAGCATTCATAGAGTCTTCACCTACTTTCCCTACAATCTGCATGTTGGTTCTTTCATCATCCATTCTCAGATTTAGTTGGAAATCTCCCAAAGTGTAGCTCATATAACTCTTCTTGAAAGGCAACTGCCCAATCAACCGTACTTGACTTCAAGGAAGTTTTGTAGAAACTAATTATAGGAGAGTCACGATAATCCCCAAACTCTTAGGTAGGTAGAAGACACTGTGGAGCTGTGCGGTTATGTTAACAGCTTATTTATGGAATGTGGTCTTTGTTTTGGCAATTTTTTTAAAGGTTTCACTGCACACTTTTAAGGCACATGAGTATGCATTTGCTGCTCATTACGCGCTGTAGTTCTGGGGCAAAGCTGGGTACAAAGAGTCTCTGAAGGACAAACCCGACCATTCATCTGTACACATGTACCATGCTGGCTGCTGTGTGTTGTAGAAAGAGGCTCTGCAGATTCTCCAATCGGAAGAAATAATGAGCTTAAAGCAACAGCTCCTCTGAAAACAGTTGGCAGTTAGATAATGATGGATATGCCACAAGTTCCAGAGATATCAGCCAAGAGAGATGAATGATGCATATAAAGAAGGGAAGGCTAAAATCTACTACCTTTGTTTTAAGGGTGAAAACACAAGATGCTGTTCAGGATGTGGCGACATAATTTGAAGTACATTGTGCTGCATGATAAGCAGCACCACATTCCAAAACAAATTGCTTTCTGAAGAAGGTTATTAAGAAAAAAATTAGACATGGTAAGAATTGCTGCAAAGTGGAGGTTGAAATCTTGGCCTTGAGTTGAGGTTTTCATTTGTGCTCTCTTGCTGAAAAAACTTCATATTCAGCCACTTGGTCCCTTTTTGTAAGGTGCACGTAGTCTGGTTAACTTCCGACAGTGTTTATGGACATCAATACCATTGATTAAAAAGTAAAAGTTCTGTCAAACAGTAGTTTGATCTTCATGACAGCAAACAGCCTGTTTGATGTTTTTATTGAATCAATTGATTTTTTTTTTCACTGAATTGATTGGTTGTTTCACTGTCATGTGGACACTTCCTAAATCAACATGTCCCTCTGTCGAGGTTGTCTGTGAAAAAGTCTGAATTCACGGATGTGTCTAGAATCTTGGGCTAATGGAATCTTATGAAATCCAAACCGCATCAGAACAAATGGCATCGATGCTGAGAAGAAGAATTTTTCATTTTTCCTTTTCTTCAAATTGGATTCGAATTTCAAGCAACTCAGTGTTACGGACTGATAAAAGGTCCTTTTTTCCCCCTTATCTTGTTTAAATATGTACTTTGGATGTTGACTGAGTTGTTAGATAATACTCTATCAATAAGAAGAAGTTGATTTGTTATAGAATTTTAAGGATAAAAGAAAAAGGAAACAGCTCCTTATACTGCCTCATCTCTTCCACAGACAAGCTGACACATCAGCCAGGCCTTTCCAAGGGAATTATCAAATCTACTATTCACTGTGGTCAAGATTTTTTAAATGCCCAGCGAGTCCCACAAAACTTCATTATTTCTCTAGTATACTTAGATTTACTGATAGGCTTTTTTTTTTTTTTAACAAATTTTATTTTTAAAAAACTTTTTTAAAAAAAAGATTTTATTTATTTATTCATGAGAGACACACACAGAGAGAGGCAGAGACACAGGCAGAGGGAGGAAAAGCGGGGTCCATGCAAGGAGCCTGATGCGGGACTCAATCCCAGAATCTGGGATCAGGCCCTGAGCCAAAGGCAGATGCTCAACCACTGAGCCACCCAGGCATCCCAGGCTTTTGTTTTAACAGTGGTGGTTAGGCACAAAGATAAAGTCTGCTATATTCTACTATAAAAGTGACGCACTGACCATTTACATACTCATATTCATGCACTGGCCATTCTCCTCTGTGGGAAAAAATGGTAGTTGCAGACTTGTTTATCTGTTCTGGGCTCAATGCAACATATTAAGCACCACATCTTCATGGAGAGATTGATGTCCTTGGTATGTTTCAGCATGTCTGTCTCCCATAGGGGCTGCTGCAGGATCTCTTTAGAAGGTGGACTGTGATGACCCTGCGGGGTCAGTTTATAATGGCTCTGACCTATCAACTTTCAACACACACTGGGGTTGTTCAATCCTCCAAATTCACTTAATAGTGAGACTCTACCTATTTGGTGCATACCCTCCCTTTGACACGAACCAAAGTGTGCCTCTGGATTTTCACCTGTCATCCATCCATCCATTCATCCATCCATCCTCTTTCAGTCCTCAGATCCTCTTCAAGACATTTGATTTATAATAAATACCTTTGTCTCCTAGTTGACTGATTGAAATTATCTGAAACAAGTTTTCCCATTTCTTGCTTCACTCTAACTTCCAAATATCTTTATGCTTGTATCTTTCTTATCACTTCAATAAGCCAATGTATTTTTAGCTCTTTTTTCTTTGTTTCCTACCATTAAGCACAATTTTATGAGCCAGAACTTTCCTCCTACGTACTGAGCCTTGTAATTATTTCCTGATTCTTCCGAGTGAGCATTGATTTCTAGTGGCTCTATCACCACTATCCACAAATATTTTTATGTCTTCCCTAACAAAAGAAAAAGATGTCTCTAGCTCATAGTACTCTTCGGTTACTACTCTTTTACTGCCAAGTTTCTCCAGAGGGCAATTTACAATTCCAGCCATCATTCCCTCACCACCCCTTCACTGACAGTCTGGCTTCCAGCCTCATCACTTTACAGGAACTCCTTTTCCCAAGGTCACCAGTGTCTTCCTAATTGCCAAATCCAACAGTGTGTTATCAGTTCTAATTCCTGAAATCACTGTAGCATTAAACACTTACTTGACTTCTTTGACTCTTGCCTACTTTTTTTTTTTTTTTTTTTGGCCCCTCAGAGAACTTGTGCATTCTCATGGCTTCGATTTTGAGCATCAGGGATGGGTGGAAAAAGAGCATTGATATCAGGCAGAGATATCAATTCTAATTCTCTATGGTTCTTACATTTATTAGCTATATGATCTTCGATACATTTTTGACTTCTTATAACCTTAGTTTCTGCATCTAAAAAGTAGAGAGAATAATGCCTTTTGCATGGGATAACTAGGATTAAGTAAAAATGAGCAGCCATGGTGGATGGTCAATAAATGTGAGTTTCCTTGATTTTTCTGAGTAATTTCCTGAATTTCCTGCAAAGTTTCAGTTATATTTCTTTCTTAGTTGCTTATTTCTGCTAGTTGCACCTCAATTGTGCATAGTAAAGCACAGATATAATTTTCATTTCATGACCACCACCCCAAACTTCCTTGTCTACAATCCTTTCTCTTACAGAGTCACCATAGCCTTCGCAAAGGCCAGTGACCCTACTGGGGTTCGCTTGGGAAGCTCTTGACTGTTGGTCCTCAGAAGGGATCACGGACACAGGTTTGCCGAGGAATCTCCATATCCGTGAATATTGGTATCTCTCCCAACTCCATTTTGACTCTATCTTACGTCTTCTTGCTTGGTAAGCTGGCTTTTTCCTGACTTCTACCCTTGACTTTCTTCTGGGTCCAGCGGAGACTCTGGGTCCTGGTTTGGGTCTATCCTTGACCGTCTCCTCAGGTCTCTCTGGTTTTGCTGCTTTCCCTAGAGGTTGACAACCAAGTTCATGGTTTTCTAGGGCACCCGAGTTGCCTCTCTAGATAGCTTTTTGTTGTCCTCACCTAACACAACTCCATAATTATCAAAGGCACCTTACTGGGACCTGCTTCTGAGATCACCACTTCAGGGTGTGACAAGTGATGTCATCACTTTCAATTTCTCAAGCACTTGAATTAACTTGTCACCTTTATTCCCCTTCTCTCACTCTAGGACAACCCTCAAATCCATTCAATCCTAAATTATTGTAGCTTTGCAAAGCTACATACATGCATCTTTTCTCTTATTATTTATACCAGTAGAATAATAATGTCACTAACGACAATAACAACTGCTAACATTTGTCGAGAACCTATGGTGTGCTATCCATTCTGGCAAGACTTTCCAACCTTCATCTCTTCTAAAAGAGAAAATTGAGGCTTAAGGAGGTTAAATACCTTGCTCAAGGTCATAGTAAGTACTGGAGCTAGGGATTTAAGCTCAGATTTGTCAGCTCTCAAATGCATGTTCTTATTCACTGTTTTATTTTGTTTGAAATGATCACATTTCCTTGATGGAAGCGCTTATGTGTTTTTCATAAATATTTTTCAAATTGCATATCTTTCCAGCCACAGATTTTGTGAAATTGCACTGAACAAAGGGTTTCTTGGAATTAGAGATAAATTGTAAATAGATTGTTACTCTAGTAAAGATTTACCCAGTATTGGCCAGAAATAAGAACAGTCCCAATACAGAGAGAAGCCAAGAGAAGGGAATAGTGTCATATTGCAGAGAAAGGAAATGGGTGAAAATTTACTCTCCAGTGTTGTCAACTTATTTATCAGTAGGGGCATTCTCTGGTTGGGAAGAAATAAAAGGAAATGTCCTCGGAAAGAGTAAAAATTGAAACACCACTGACGGTGTCAGGCAATAGGAAGTCAATGGAGAGGAGCGTGGTGTGGTTTAGGAGAACAGTTTACTGCTTGAAATACTTCCCATTAGCATTAACCCCTTGAACATGCACATGACAACGTCAAAATGTCTGTGTGAAAATCCTAGCACTCTTTGTTCATAGTCTGAGACAGAGCACTGGACTTGGGATCTGAATACTGAATTTTCTTCCTAGCTCTATCACGAAATAGCTACTTGACCTTGGACACATGTCCCAACCTTCTTGTTCCTGAGTTTTCTCATCTTTAAAATCCCTGAGAGTTGGGTTGTATGAGCTCTAAGTCTCTTGCCTGCATTTGCTATTCTATCCTCTCAAAATGTGGTGAGGACTTAGAGCTTAGCTTTGTGGCCCACTACCTACGCGACACATTTACGAACATTACATATGGATGTCACGGGTTGCTCTGGTCACTCAGATTGTGGAGAAAAATGAAAATCTGGATAAGAGAGTCCCCAGATGGGGCTTAAGCGCAGACATCACAGGTTACACACCTTTTGTAAAGTACCAGAGTGTGTTAGCACTCTGCTCTGCCGGCAAGATCCCTTTCTAATTCTTGAGTCAAGCACTCTTCTGCCCCTTGATGCATCTATTTCCTTGCACTGCTGCATAGGACTTTGGTTAGCATGTGCAGGGGACGGTCTGTGCGACTGCAATGCAAAGGTACAATTACAACCGAACAAGGGAATAACGTGGGCAGTAGTTTAGTATCTCAAGATCTAAAGAATGATCACCTTCGGCTAGACTAGTAGACCCAAATTGCCCTTTTTATTGCTTCACTAAAACACACCACTTTGCCCAGTTCATTTATTGACTTTTTCATCTCAAGCACAAATTCTTACCTAGGTAGAAGTTAAAGGTCCACAACACACTAATTGTAGAAGCAAAAGTGCCAATTCAACAGAATTCCAAAACCACGGGAAATGCCTATGAACTTGACAACTCTTGTGTAAATTAAGCCTGAAAATGATTTTTTTTTAAAGAGGCTTCGCGTGTTCCTCGAAGAACTTTACCTTGGTTACAAGAGTGTGCATGTCTATGGAAAACAAGAAAAGAGCTTAGTGTTGTTGGCAGAAAAGAGTAGGAGACCGTGAAGTTGCTTTTTGGGAAACAACCAAAAACTAGCTGCAAAGCTTTGATTTCAATCTCACCCCAAAAACTATCACTGTAGCTTCCAGAAGCTTACATGATTTGCATGAATAATCTATCCGCCCCCCCCCGCCACTACTCTGCTTTGCGAGCAAGCAAGCAAGCAAGAGTTAAAACACAAGAGCAATTTTTAGAGGAAACCTTATGACTAGCAATCAGTGTTAATAAGATTCTTTTCCTCTTGCAAGATTCACAGAAAGCCCTAGATCCATGCCGAGCACATTCAAAGGCGAGGGACTAAGAACTCCTCTCACAGGTTCATTATCATTCTCAGGTTATCCCAAGCCAAGTGAATCAGGAAAGCAAATGAATTAGTGAGAATTACGGAGCCTCTGTGGTCTGAACCCACTCCAAATCTCGGTGAAGATGAAAGGTAGACGCTGATGTCTTATGTCCCAAGGTTCTCAGGATGGGAGCCCCAGTGCCTAGCTGTTCCCCCAGAGCCTGGCAGAGATGTGCAGGCAGTTAATGTTGCCTAACGTCTCCTGACCGTAGGTTCAGCCATGTGGGAAAAGTTTTATGAGGCTGCAAAACCAAACCCCCTTTCACTCACAATTAATTACAGAAGACTTGCTATAGCACCTAGCTGTCAATGAGTCCAGCGTGGGCACTTTTCTTCTTACTTTGGTCACTTACGAATAATCAAAGATACCAGGATAATGCTTTATTAGGGGATGATACCAAATGGGATTTTTGAAGAAACAAAAAATCTGTAAGATAGTTGAAGTGCTAAGGGTAAACTTCAAAAGCATCTTCGAAAGAGATGCTTCAAGCTGAGGAGCAGGACTGAGTTCGAACTGAAGTCCCTGGCATCACAGAAGTTTTGGTTGTTGTTTTTACTGTTGTTTTGAAGGCTACTGGCAAATCAGGGTGGGCAGGAGGGAGAGAGGGCATGCGTTTTTTGGTTGCGGTGCAGATACAGCGATCCTTGGAGCGTCTATGGAATTTAAACAAAACATGTAGTAAAGGTTTGGGAGTAGCAGTTTGTTTTCATTAAATACTTGTTACTGCTAATTATATTTGATCACTATAAAGAATACAGTTTAATTAAAGAAACACGGTGGTTAGAAAAATATTTGATTTCCAAAGGAGAACAATTTATCTTTTCATTAGTAAGTGAGGGGAAAAAGTAATTGTGACTGTATGTTTTTCAGCATGTTATTGGTTTTTATGGAGAGGTTTTATTCCATTCGTAGGGGAGAATCTGATTTCTGTTCCTAAATTTGTGGTGAACTACTAACATCATATCACGTTGTTTGCATGCATGCTTCCAATTATTTAACATAAGTAATTATTTGAAAAATAAAACAACATTTGGCAAATGATATAAAACAACATATTCTAACATCAATCTGAATCAACGTACCTTTTTTCTCTTTGGCGATCGTTTCCATGTTAACTCTTTCAGTGAATGCCGAAATGTACAGTCACATGAATGTTTTCCCTAACCAACATATGGTTTTCATTCTCATTTTGCAAGGTAATATTTCAGCAGTGGTCTGGAGGACATTAATGGAAAATGAAGGCAGATAACTATCCTTGTAACTAAAGCCTAGTGTTCATGCTGCTTGTATATCATTGTATATAATAATTCTCTTAAGCAATCACAAAATTTAAAATTTTTGACTTGTAAAAATGTATCCTCTCTACATCAGTTTAGTTTGAGTGAACTCCCACAGGTTCTGGAAGTGTAATGGACCAAGATACATCTCAGTAGAACTGGTATAAGATTAAGAAAAAGGACAATTTCAAATATCGTGTTTATGGTACGTAAGTGTCAGGAATGACTCAGAACAAGAGAAACCCTTTTCCTTGCAGTCTTCACACCAGAAACAGCACTGAAAAGTAAGAACGTTCAGAGTTTGGCATCATGTTTTTAAAGGAACTAATTTTTCTTTCCATTTTAAACATGTGACTGTGAATTTTGGACGATATTTTGCTTGTAAAATCTTTGGATGGTTTGCTTCTTTCAACACCTTTTTTTTTTTTTGCTATAACATGCAAGAAAAGTACTAAATGTGCATAGTCATGTATTTGGAGAATTATGCTTTTTAAAATGTTTTCTTTTATCTCACGGAGAAAGGTGAACCTAAAAATCATTTAAAATACAGTGTAGATGCATTTAAAGCTTCACAGCTATTTTTCTCTTGCATTATAATTTGAACATTCAATTTCTCTTTGGCATATACACAAATTACATTGAACCCAAGCAAACATAAGCTCCCGAAGGGCCCGGGGGGGAAAGGAGACACTGTCTCATTGGTGCCACTGCCTGGCATTCTGCTCGTGTCACTGTCCTTAGGATTTTCTCCTCTCTTCACTTAAATGTTTCCCAGTGAGAAGTTTTCCCTTTCCTTTCTTTTTTGCAAAGCTAAAATAATTTGACACTTCTGGGTAGAGGAGGAAAACAAACTTCCAGCTTTTGATAAATCATATTAGTGTGTATGAAAACCTGCATGTTCAAAACTCCGTGAGCAATTTTACACTGAAATCAGCGTTTGCTAGGTTTCTGAATAAAGCACAGGAATGCAATTAGAGCAGTTTGGGATACAATGAAGGGCCTCGAGAGCAGCTTTCTGCAGGCTTCCGTCAAAGCAGAAACACACCTTTGTTCCTAGAAATAGGACTTAGAGCACTGTGAATGGGCAGCGGCGTGGCCACGGGAGTGCTCCTGCCTTAGCACAGAGGCCTGCCTTGCCCTGTGCTGCCCACAGATGACCAGGGAAATCCCAGAGGTACTCTAGAATTTCTGCATTCTCATTTCTTCAGCCGTAAAATAGCTGTCACTCACCTCTCACTCTGGCCAGAGTGACACCTGCCAGTCTCAAGAACAAGGCCGAATTACGGTCCCTGGGCCACCGCGGCTCAGCGATGGGTGTGCATCTAGGGGTGTGTTGCTAAACTCTGTCGTTTGTTTTTTGAGACGTTTCTTTCAAGGGGGTTGATTCTCAGTATATTGTTGTTTAACCTTCTGAACCTGTGTTTCTGTGGTCCCCTGTATATCATAATGACACATTTAAGACTATTTGCAAACAGGTGGCAAGAGCCATGGGGGAGAAGTGTAGGCGTCACTGTGCAGGGCGATGCGATGTTACTGTCCTGAATGACCCATGGCTTTGGCTGTCAGTGGAAGGCTCCTAGGGTCCTTTTAGGACCCAAGTCCTAAAGCATTCCCTCGGACCCACAATTCCCATCTAAAAGTTCTGTGGTGTGTGTGTGTGTGTGTGTGTGTGTGTGCACACGCCTGGGTGCATGAGAGAGAGAGAGAGAGCTGTCATCATGTCATATGAAGTTATGCAACGTTCTATCCCTTGTTGATGAAATGCAACATGACAGGATGTAATGTAATGTAACGTATCAAAAAATGTAAATCCTATAGTTTGCGGGCTCCGCTACCTGCTGCCGGTTCCTGTAGGGTTGTGTGTGAGCTGGACTGACGGAGCGGCCGGGAGTGTTCGGCAGGCTGGCCGTGGTGTTCGAGAACCAGCACACACCACAGTTCACTGATTTCCCCAATTACTTTGGGGCGGTTTGGCACGTATAGAAATGTTCAACAAAAGTTCTCTTGTTGGACACTTCTGGGAAGTAATTTGATTGTTAATTACAAACGCTCAGGGTGATTGCTCTGCATAATTGTTTTACTCCTTCCGAACTCCATCAGAAGCTTATCCGCCCAAGGTTTATTTTCAGACCCTGGAATTTTTAACATCGTCCTTATGTCACACTGATGCAACGTGAGGGACCTCTCCAGAGAAAACCCTTTCACCAGCCAGGCCTCCCGTGGCAGGTGGAAGCGCGGAGACAGTAGGGGACCACACGCGTGTTATCTCCAGTGGCATCTGTAATCACAGAACACGCACCCACGCCCGCACTTCCAGGCTCCACACCTTTTGAGAAACAACTTCAGCTATACGCTCTAAATTGCTTGAAAATCGCAAAGAGCAAAAGGCACATCTCAGAATTAAACCAAACGCATTCCAGATACGATTTCTTTTTATTACCAAGCTGTAGTCTCGACTCTTAACAATAGACAACACAAAACAAGTCCACGTCGCTTTAAAGGTAAGTGGGCAGGAGCTCATCTGATACCGCATTCCTGAGCATGGAACCTTTTATTTGCTGTCATAGTGATGACTTTTAATTGTCCTAATAAATAAGCTTTTAAAAGGCTTCTAAAATGTTCTCTAATAACATACTTTGGTCTTTAGCCATAGAAATGCAGAAATAATTAGAAGTGGCATTGTGTACACTGCCTTCTGGACTGGGCTGAAGGTGAAGGAGAAAGTCTCATGCTATCCTTGTCAGCTGCAAGGGTAATTACTGCTGGCTGAAATTACTCAACATTTGTTTATAAGCTCCCCAGAGCATGCTGTAAATAGATTGTCTGTTATAGTCCAATCACATTAAAACACTGCTCCTTGCAAACTGCTACCTCCTGCTTTCTGTAAGCTAGACAGAGAGAGCCTGCTGCTCACTTAGTGAGCACCGAGCAGGGAAGGGCTATGTTTAATGTGATTGTTTTCATTAGATTCTTCTCTGTCCAAGATCACATTTGTCGTTTTCGGAGTCTGAATGCTAGTGGGGTCCATTACTTTCATTAGGACCCTTGTATTTGCATTAGGGAGGATGGATATCTTTATTATGGGGATGTGCATGTAACAGTTTGGAAGGGAATTTGAAACAGTGCAGAAGACTGACCACAGACAGTCCCTTCCACACAGGGGATTTGTTTAGCTCTATTGAGTTTTAGGAAGTGCAGAGCACCTCCTGGTTACACCAATCTGATTTCATTTAGCAGGTACTTATGGAGTCCTTGCTGTGTGCCTAACACGGGGCTAGGTGCCATGAAGGTAAATATTTATTTTTTCTAGAGAGACTAAAATATGGCTGGGGAAAATGGCTTGGATACAAGATGAAGTTAAAGACTCTTAAGATATGTGATGAAATCTAGATTTGAAATACAACAAGCACCTACATGAATAGGCGGAGTATACATGTGGACGATCAGCAAGTTTTTGTGTTTGGAGAGCAAATAGAATTTACTGTTTTGGAAAGGTAGTAAGGCTTTATGAATTAAATTAATTGTGTCCCCTTCAAAAGGCACCAGAGACAACCCAGAGAGTAGTTAGCTCAGCTTTTTGGTGACCCTTGCTTTTAGTTTATAATTTCACGTGAGAGAGATTTGATTGGACCTTTAGGCTGGCTGGCCTGAAATGTTTTGAATACAGAAGAGAGCATGAAACTAAAAGCAGCTCAAGAGAAAGAACCTAGATATTCATCGAACCAGATCCTAAAATAGTCCAAGGTTGCTCTCTAATTGATTAGTAAATAAGTTTAGCTATTTTGTTTTTGTTCTTGCCGGGAAAAGAACTGGAATAATTCCTGAGTTGTTTCCATTTATAATTGACCAAGATTTCCAAAGTCTGGTGATCATGTCTCTACAGCAGTCTCAAATTTTTTTTTTTAAAAGTATTATAAACCTGTTTTGAAAAGGAAGATATATTGGAAGACAGATACTGCAGAGAAGGGATACTACTCAGTAAATGGCACGCATGGGAACAAGAAATGCAAATTGTATACATGCAGATCTGAGACACAAAAGGACTAGTTGTGAATTGGAAGAAAAGTGGGCATTAATTTTACTTTCCAGGAAATATTTAGCCTTTCCCTTCCTTCACTCCAATTCCATTTTCCCCCCCTCAGGGAAATTATCCTTCTTTTTCATCTAGTCTGGAATTGATACGAGGTTTTGGAAAACTCTCATTTCCCATTATGCATGCCAGTGTCACTGGAAAGCAGTTCAAGAGACTGAGACATTTGGGTACCAGAAATGATGATTCAATTAGATTTTACAATAATTCCTGGAAGTACTGTATCCTAGGCGTTAGTGCCGGCAAGAGCATCAGCTGCAGAGCCGATCTGGGGTAGGCACATATATTGCCATGGAAGCCAGTGATGTTTTACATAGAAAACTAAATGAGCACGGGGATGCCGGTGGTGTGTTCATTTCAGGAGGTTTGGCTAAATTTATTTTCAAGAGAAAAAGTAAAGCTAAATAAAATCGTTCTTTAGGGCTGGCACACATTGTCTTCAAATAGACTGAGTCCATTTGTAATCTATATAACATTTTTATATGCTTCCCATTACTCACTTTATGCCATTAGGAAAGCACTGAATCTTTAAAGAGAAACTTCCTACAGCTAAAAAAGACATTAAGGGGGAAAAATGCTGGGAGCCATAGTGACAGGTACAACTAAGCTTGCATCCTTCGGTTCCCTGGAAACCAGTCAAACACTATCTCATCTTGCAATGGTTGTGTCTGATCCTCTGCTTCAGACATCTTCCTAATAATGGCAACTGCAGAGGTGACTCTCTGCAAATAAGGGCTTGCAGCCACTGGGCATCCATCACATTTCTCCAGAGCAACATTAGACCACCCTAATGGGTACTCCCGTCTTCATTATGATATTAATTCTCTAAATTTCCAAAGTGATTTCATTTGTAACATGACAAAGGCTGGCTGCTCAGGAGACAAACTGTTTTCATCCCCCTCCTGCATGCGCACAAAGGCCTGCTCTCTTTAGTCTTTGGGGGAAAAGGAATGTGATAGCATCAGATCTCTTGTGATACACAAGGCTGGCTAACGGCTCCACCACCTGCCAGCGCTCCGTGCCTGCCCCTCCGGCCTGAAGCTCTCTAAAGCACTGGTGGCTTGAGTGGAACATGGAGGTTGGTTTGGAAACCAGCGATCTGGACAGAAAACAGCGGCCGAATAAAAAACTCGGCATGGAAGCTGAGTGGGATTTGAGGGTAACAGTGGGGTCGTGGAGAAACCACATCTGGTGCAAGAGGCCTGTTGGGGAGATGCTAGCGAACGTTCTGCCTTTTCTCCCTTGTACACTGGAGCCTTTGTTGTGGCTACAAATTCCAAGACTGCCAACTCCATATAACCTCCAAAATATGGTCGTTCATTTCTCTTTCAATATGCTGGCCTCCATGGACTTTCATCCAATCTACCCACATCAAAATTAGCTTATCTTCTACAATCTTTGCTAGACAAAAAAACTTCACACTTCCGAAAAAAAAAAATCCCTTCTCGATCAGTATTGAGGATTTTCTATTCACCAATGATCATTGCTTTCAACTGAGTTGGCATCATAGATAGAAGGTCCGAATTGAGTGACACAGTGCTAAATTTCTGAGAGGTCCAGCACTGGTCAAAATACTGAAGGAGATGAAATTTTTCTGTGCTTTCCCCTTACTTGCCTTCCACGAGCAGCTTTTTCGTCTTAGTTCTTCTTATTGCTGACACGTACTCTGTTTAAAGAAAAAAAATTCCTATTAACATGGTCGAAAAGAAGGGAACTATTTTTGAGTAAGGTATAGACTAATCGGTAGTTCACTGTTATTTAAGATCCCAGTACCTTTAACTGGAGGTGGCACATTTTAGTGGTAAGCATCAGCAAAAGCTGAGCTTGATTCCATGAGTGAATTTTACAATCTCATGAAAGTGAATGAAAGAAATTACCTGGCCTTTATTTCTTCAATCTGTAAGTGGGGGAACGGCGCCTTGCATTCACTGCCCCTGAGCTTCCCGCTCAGCCCAGCCATGCTCAGCTCTACTGTGTTCTTTGACATCGCCCTGGATGGCCAGCCTTTGGACTGAGTCTCCTTCTAGGTGTTTGCAAAGTTCCAAAGACAGCAGAAAACTTTTGTGCTCTGAGCCCTGGGGAGAAAGGATGTGGTTATAAGGTCCCTTCTTTCACAGGCTTATTCAGGGATTTCTGTGCCCGGGTGGGGACTTTGCTTGCCATAATGACACTGGTGGCAAGCCCATCTATGGAGAGAAATTCGATGATGAGAGTTTCACCCTGAAGCACATGGGTCTTGCCAACTTGTCCATGGCAAATGCTGGATCCAACACAAATGGGATCCAGTTTTTCATCTGCACTGCTAAGATGGAGTGGTTGGATGGCACACATGGTCTTTGGCAAGGCGAAAGAGGTCACAAATATTGTGGAAGCCATGGAGCACTTTGGATCCAGGAAAGGCAAGACCAGCAAGGAGATCACCATACCTGACTGTGGACAAGTCTAATACATTTTTCTTGTGTTTTATCTTAATTACCAGATCATTCTTTCTGTAGCTCAAGCAAGCACCCTTTATCCCCACCTGCTTAAAATAACCTATAACCTGTGCTGTTGCTGGAGTTCTATGGGTTTTATAGTCCACAGTCTAGATGGGTTGCAGAGTTAAATTTCTGATTAGGAAATAAAAACTAAACAAACAAACAAAAATCAAGTGAAGGAACTGGATATAGACTCCAAGTTCTATTTTATATTATTTCATATTGTATTTCTATAAATATTTTAAGTAGTATTCTATTTTATATTTGACTTTTTGTCTATGTATGTTCAAATACCTGGTGCCCTTGCAGGATAAATTTAGGCCATATCTTATCATCACAAAGTTTTAAATGAATATTCATATCATTGATTTACAATTTTAGGATATTTACTACAGCTCAGAATCCTCAGGCCGTTATAATTTAGAAAAAAAATTGTTAAGATTTTATACTTGAATAGATTTCTTTTAGGTTTTATTATTAATGTAATGCAATCATATGCATTATATGTTTCTTTTAGAAATATCAAAATACAGATGTACAGATTTTTAACAAAGTAAAGCAATTATTTGGGAGTGATAAATTTTATCCTATTCCCCAAACCACAAATTCTTCAAAAGAAAATTATTTTGAGCAAGAGAACAGTATGGAACAATTCATCTCTCATCCATCCTATTTTTTCAGTTTAAGAGATTGTCCTATAAATTCCTTAAAGTTGTTGCTTTTTTGGTTTTAAAATATATTCAAAATGAAGCTTTGTTTCTTCAATCTAAAACTTCCATAAATGTTACAATGCTTCCCTTTAGAAATTGAGAGTTGGCTGTTTTTTCTTATAGTTCAATTTCTACAATAAGCCATGATTTGCTTCTCAAGATTTAAAGAAGATAAGCGTATGCCCTAAAACTTAACATGAATCTAATAAATATTTGTCAAATCTGTGTTCAGACCATTCCCAAATTAGCAATGTCTGATTTCAAATGGCTCTTACAGACAACTGTCAGACACTTCTGATTTCACTGCTGACAGAAACTTCACAGAATCCTGTCCCCTCCCTAGTCTCTCCTGTAGCACTACAGTCTCAGGATCCCTTGCCATGACTGTAGCATAACACCTGGTGGTGTGATGTGTTGGGAAGGGAACAGCGTGGAGATTCCTGATACCAATGGAGGGCTTTTATTGTGGGAGATGTCCTCCTTAGGCCCCAAATTAAAACAAAGGTGTAGAGTTACTGATCAATCATCAGAATTTTATTGTTGACAGCCTACTATGTGCAAACCAGCCCTTTACCTCCAAATGTCCTCCTCGGAACATAATGCTTCACTTTCCTCAAATGATTGGGATTATACTGGTCATAAAGCATAAGGTCTTAGGACATAACACCTAAGGCATAAGGCCTTTGCTGTTAGATTAGTTTCAGATGAACAACATTTACCGCAATCTAAATAAAATATAAACAAATGTATAGGATTATTGAGCCTTTGACATCTGACTGAAACTCTAAATTAAATCAAAGCTCTTTGAGTTAGGGATCATTTCTTAATTGTATTTCTATTATGTGTGCTTAGTATTTGCTAGGTGCTCAATGTATATCCATTGAACTAAGCTGAACCTACCCCAAGATCCATGACTGGTACATTTCCATTAGTTTATAGTACAGAAATTCAAACTCATGGTTTGGACAATCTATACCAGTAGTGAGGATGATATTAAGAGTAACAGCATGCCATTATGTTGATAATAAAATATATGGCATATTTAAATAATGTCTTGCATGGTGATAGAAATTTTTAGTAATCAATATTTTAATTTTAGGCTAAGCAAAACAAGTGGCTAAACCATTTTAGGTTAGTCTTGAAACCAAATTAATTTGAAGAGCTGTTTAAAATTACTTCCATATTGCTATTTTTTAACTGACTCTCAACTAATATATTTTAAAATATTAGTTCATAGAAATGGTTTTCACTTAAAAATAGGATGAGCAAAGAAATCACTGATGACTGTTCTTATAGTGGTAAAATGATTAACAGACATTCACAAGCTGAGAATCAGACTGGCTTTATTAATCCAATGATTTTGCATAAGCTTAGCCAGCTGGCAGATATTTAGATTCCTTTTTTCTGTGATTGCCATCTGCAAAGATTGAGAACAGGGTTTAGACTCCACCCTAATCTGTCTGGATTCTTAGACATCGTCCTTCTAATCCAACAGGCCCTACTCGTGCCTTTTTAAAGCATTTGTGAAGGTCCTAAATTAATCTAGCTCTTCACAATAAAAAACTGTAGCTCAGGGTATTTGGTTCAGAGAGTGACAACCATATTAATATTGAGAAAAAAGGCCTTTTTGATAGAACATGCTTTTGCATTCCTCTAGTCATGAGTGCAAAGCATGGTGAATACATTAAAAAAGTTTTGAACTCTTTGCAGTTGTTGGATATTAGCCCATAACATGAAAAATAACAAGTCTCAATATTAGTTTTTTTTTTTAAGGTTTTATATATGTTTGAGACGAGAAAGATGAGCAGGAGGTAGGGGCAGAGGGAGAGGGAGAAGCAGACTCCCCGCTGAGCAGAGAGACTGATGTGGGGCTTGATCCCAGGACCCTGAGGCTACCACCTGAGTCAAGGGCAGAAGTCCAACTGACTGAGCCACCCAGGCACCCCCAGTTTTTAATTTTTCTAATTCACTAGTAGAACAGTTAAGAGTACTAGTCTAAAAATTAAGAACCTTAAGTTCAGATTCCAGCTTGACTAATAAATGGCTCTGTGTCCTTGGACAAACCCCATACTCCTTAGTGCTGTAACTTTCTTAATGTTCAAAAGAGATATATAAAAAAATATAATGTGTATTTATAACAACTACAATTATATTTCTTTAATTACTCACTTATAACCATCACTCACTCCTTTTAAAAGACTAAACAGAAAGTTCATTTATTGTATTTTTAAAAAAAATACTAAAGGAATATGATTTTTTTATATCATCATGCCTTCATCTGCTCATCATTATTGTTGCTTTTGAAGTGACCTTGGGAGTTTTGGCGAGAGGATTTTTTTATAAGTAGCTTTTTTTCAATAGACGTTTTCCTCCTGAATAGCTAAATTCTATTGCCATTGTTTCAGTGATTAACAGAAGCATCAAGTCAAGTTGTAATCATGAAAGAGTTTGAACATTTGTTTCCTACTCGGTTTAAAAAAATCAAATGCAAAAAATACTGATAGAATTAAGCATAAAACCCTATCAATTTTCTTCTACCCTTAGCTAAGAAAACCAAAAAAGGTCTGCTGGAGGTAGAAGCTCTTACACAAGGTAGCTCTCTGTAAGAGATCTGTGTTTGCTTGGAAAGCTCTTATCCCAGATATCTACATAGTTATTTTATTCAGGTGTGTGATAACATGTTACTTGTCAGAGAGAACGTCCCTGATACCCTGTCGAAGATACCATCCCCTGTCTCGCTCAAGCTCCTTCCTCTTTATTTTTCTCTACATAATACTTATCCCCACTTGAGATGTATTTATTTATTGTTGATGTCCCCTCTCATTGCTAGAGAGAGAGCAGACATACCAGCAGACACTACATTGTCACCAGTGCCCAGGACAGTACTTGGGATTTAGAAGAAGCTAAATAAACATTGAATGAATGAATGCCTGGAAAAACTTAGTGATAAACTAAATCAGTCAAGTGAAGGAACAGACCATTGTGGAGTAAAGAATAATATAATAAAGAATATTCATTCCTTGCCTCAGGGAAGTCCAGTCTCTAGAGTAGAGCTTAACTGCCTACAAGGACCAATAAATTAATTGTAAACATATGGGTAAAAACAATAGGGATTAGTAAGAACTGTTGCAAACCGGAAAATGTATTCCTATCTAAAGAAATCCACACATTTCAAACATTTGGAAGCCCAAACCAAACAGCTATGTGCTATATTTGGTTCACAGGCCACGTGCTTATAATGTGTGCCAGGTAACCTTTGTGGAACAGTGCAGGTAAGGATGACCTTGTGCTCTATTATGGAGGAGACAAAATGTAGAGCAAAATAAATAAAACCTAAAACGGAAGCTACCTGAACATTTGAATAGCTATTGATGTAGAAGGTCACCAAGAAAGAGAACTTGGGCTCTTGGACACTGAGCCTGATGGTGACAATTATCAATTTATCAATAATTAACTTGATATTCCTGGGGGAGGGATGTTTAATGTGATTCTAAATATTCACTCTAAGTCAATATTTTTTCAAGCTGTCCATCCCTTGCTTCTAGAGAAAAGCTCCTGTGTCTACAATCAGATCCCTTTCAGAAAATGAGAGCATTGCAGAAATTATATTTCTGACATTTATTTTCAAAGCAAAAATGGAGTCAGACTCCAATATATAAAGAGGCCACTGATGTTTCAGTTTTTTCAGTAGACATTTATGGAAATCTCCCATGCTCTAATCCCTGTGCTTGGCTTCTGCTGCCAAGAGGTTTACAGTCTAGAGGGGGAGATGACTGGCCTTCTGAGCAGATTACGTGCATAGCGGTATGAAGGACCACCCACCAGGTGAGACCTACCTATGGGAACATTATATTTGGCCATTGGCAGGCTTTCCTCTTGGATGTATACAGTGAAGTACCATTATGTTATATTTCCTATTTTTTAATTAAAAATCATATTTTTAATAGTGTATCAATCTTAAATTCCAATTTAAATATTGACCAGAAGGAAGGGAGTAGTCAAAGGTACAAAGGAGTTTCTATCTGGATGTGCCAATCGGAAAGGGTGGGTGTTGTAGTATTCCTCAAGCTTTATTTGTTTGTAGGGAAAAGTAAATTCCGGGGGTAGCCTAGTTCCACAGAGTTCAAACCTGGAAACTATTAACAGAAGTGCTGATCTTAGCTGTCCTGAGGGTGTTGGGAGAAAAGGGTGTATCTCAGTCACTAAATATAGATTTACAGAGCTCCCATCAAATGGTGACGTTCTGCAGGAGCAAAGACAGGCAGCGGATATCTCAGGAAAGCAAATGAAGGTTGAAAGAAGCCATTGTGAACAGTGCATGTTTTCCATTATGCACAACTGTGCATATGACAAGTATATATGTAGCCAAAGTGAAAAATGCATGATTGCCAAACTGGGCACACACTCCCCTCTCGACACAATTGAAGCACAGCTTCTAATGCATCTGTGATTGTGGGTCAGTTGATATATACCTGGAGTCCTGTCAGTAGGAAATATGAATGTGCATAAAACTCTTAAATTTAGTGTTCGAGGTGGTTGGAATGAGCCATTCACCTTCTCTTCTCCCCCTCCTCCTAGCTTCTCCTTTTCTCTTTTCTTCTCCCTCCTCCCTTTGTGAATTTATGATTCAGAAATTATTCAAACTGACTTCAAGCTCTGTCATTTCTTCATGGGTGTTTTATGCGCGTTCTTGGATTTTCATCTTGTCACTGGGTCTAGAAGCGGTGGTATATCATTACATTAGAACATTTTACTGTGCTGGGTCTGTCAGCTTGCTTAACTGGGGTGGAGGAGCCAAACCAGATTCTCAAATGATCCACTGGATCTTTTCTGCAAACATTCAAGAGAGGAAAAAAAAATAGTTCCAAATTGAACAAATGCTACATTAAAATAAAGGGCTACATGGCCTGACGCTGCAGCTTTTATCTATGATTTTGTTTAAATTGCTAAAATATTACTAGTTTTGGGGTACTTTTGCATGCAGCTGATGTAAAAGGAGGTTAAATACTCCTTAATTAATGGTTCTTATCTTGTCTTTTTCTTTTATGGCTATATACTCTACTTGTTCTATTCCCCAATTAATGACTACAACTTGCCGTATGTGATTATAATATATATGTTGGAGTTATTTAGTCTTTGCTATGTAATCTTCAGAACCATGTAATAGGAGGGCAATTATCTCATCCTGAATATATAGCCTTAGAAAGAACCTTGAATATATACTTCTCTTTCTCTTTCTTCCTCTCTGTCTCTCTGTCTCTCTTTCTCTTTCCAAAATTTGCATGTGCTTGTCTCTCGAGATAACTGAATTTTCTCAGTGAGGGCAAGATGATGATTAATCAGCTGGGTTCCTATCTGTGTTTAACTGCTTGTCTCTAGCACTGAATGGGACGAGTCCTTGCAGGAGTGTACTGGAACGCTTTGCATAATACAGATAGCTATTCGAACTGCTGTATTAATATATGTCATCAACAACTTGTCACTTTAGTACCTTTTAGGATGTCTGTGGGAGTACATAATATAAATCTGAATTCTGGGCAAAACTATACAATCGGTTCATTTCCAAACTCTATTATGTATAAGATTAAAACCCTGAAGGTTTAAAATGACAGGTTCATTGTCAAGTGCACTGTACTTTTTATTCTGAAGGGACAAAAAGACTTTGTGAATTCTTAAGTCTTCATGAAAACTCCACCAGTGATCTTTAGAGCAGCACTGTGCGGTGAGACCTCTACTACCTTCAGGGTGTCCTGCGGTGCTCTCCATCTGGATGGAATAGGGAAAAAATTGATAAAAGAAATGGAAGGAAAATTATTTTTTTGGTTGTTTGTTTAAAATCACCAGATGCTTATTTCATTCCTCTCTCTTCCTACCTGCCTCCTTCCCTCCTTTTTTCCTTCCTTCCTTCCTTCCTTCCTTCCTTCCTTCCTTCCTTCTTTCTGACTTCTTTCCTTTATCGCTTTCTCTGTATGTTTAATTTTTATAACTTTGTTTTGATTAATCTTTTGCAGCCATACCTGGGAGCTGGCATGTTGAAAAATAAATCACATGAGTAATGTCTATAAAGTCTAGAGAATGATTTCCTGACTGAATGGTCACTTGTGACAAGGCCAAATTTGCTCTGTTTGGAAAGAGGCTACTGCTCACCTGGGAGCTTTGCAATTGGTAGATGACTAGCAAGTCTTCTCGTAGAATGGCATCATCCCATGGCAATTTGAACAGAGAGGGCTGCATTCCCAGATTTACCTTCCAAGATTACATGAGTTTTTGAGTCTCCAAGAGTGAAGGTTACAAAGTATCACCTGGAGGTGGGGGGTGCTTCAGAGAGAAAAATACACACCAATATTCTCTATTACCCCTACCCAAAGCAGAATCTCTGAATGTAAATTACAACAAAGTAGGTGCAATAAACTCTAAATTATCTGTGTTAATGCAGGGGTGCATCTGTTCAAAGCCATTTATATTAAATTTAGATGACATTCTGTCAATTGGCAATGGGTGGGGTGTATTAGGTTTATTATTTAAATTATATTGCATCTAGGCTCATATTGGAATCTCAGTAGTTTGCATTTCCTGTGCAAGCCATAATAAGAGGGAAAAAGCTCAGAAATGTATTAGATGGCAAATGGAAGCCACTCTGATAGCAATCATTTCTAACAGATAAGCTAGGAAGTAGATAATTTACACTTGGGTGATATTTAGATTACTAGAAATGACCGTAGGTATATGTGCTTAGAATTCATGCCTATACAAACATTGTTAACAGGTTGACTCCTGAAAAGGAATGTCAATCAATGATCATGTTGATGTGAAAGCAGGTTTTTTGGGTTGCCAAAGGACTTAGATTTGAACTCATCTTTAATCGTACCCTTTTTTGAATAAACCTTCAAAGTCTCTGAGTATCAGTTTCTCTACCCATAATATGGAATGATAAACCTACCTTTCTTATCTAATGTGTGTTGTATCCTGAAGTTAGGTAAGAATAGTTACAAAGATGGGTAAGACATGATCTTGGGCCACAAGGAGAATGGGGGTGGGTAGGGAGCAGACAAGTAAACAATCTCACTAACACAGGGAGAGTTATAAGAGAGGTTGCGTGGAGTAATTCCATAACCTGCCTTGTAATAATAATATATGTAATAATAATATATGTAATAGTAATAATATATATGTATGTATATAATATATAAGAATATACTATGTAATATAATATATGCATAATATCTATGCAATCTATATAATCTGTACTATTTAATATCACATATACATATATATCTGTATCTACTGAACCATGAAATCTTTGACGTTAGGAATCATGTGTAATTTACTTTTGAATTAGTAGAAGCCAGTTCAGGCATAGGCCATAAAAGGCCCACAAAGCTTTCTGTGGAATGAATGATTCTTAAGCCACTCAGCTGAGAAAAACTTTGAAGCCTAGAATTGGGAAAGTCAGACTTAGCACCAAGTACTGTTTGCATGCTGCCGGGTCAGCACCAACCCTACAGGTAGGTTATTTAATGAAGTCTTATCTATAATATACCTGGCATAGTGTTTGGCATGGAGCTCATTAAAGCAGAATTAATACGGGCTATGGCATAGGGAGTAGGAGCCATTAAAGTACCCAAAATGTCACTCTCAGCATCCTGACTTACTTATTGGTTGGTGGAAATTTCCTGCCATTAAGCATTCACACTGACAACTAGGAAATTGCATCCCTGGAAGTCTTCCTAGAAGTTTTGATGTCCCAGAGGAAAGATAAAACTTTTAAACTATGGCAAATCCCTAGCACTATGGTGTGAAGTGATTTTTGATATTAGCAAGCATTACATCAGAACCCAAAGGGTACATGAGATATAGTAGAAAAGCTTGGTAAGAGAGACAGAAGGAAAGGTCTATAGTCTGGGACTGGGACAGTGAGAGTCCAACCCAACAGGTGGACCTTGGGGTGCGGGGGTGTTCTTTCTTCAGCCAGGATCAATGTGATGAGCTCCATTACTTGGCAATGTTCTGCTGTCAGGTGGTGAGAGGGCCCTGGCTTCAGTCTTCACTTTGCCGTGGACTAGTCCTGGCTGTTTCTGTAAATCTGCCAATAACGGTAGAAAGCAGGGAAATGTCATGTGTTGAACTCCTTCTCTCTACCATAAGAAGTGAGGAATAAACTCAAGAATACATCAAAGTGGGAGTTTTGATAGGGGTTAAAGTGGCCACATCTGTACATTTCCTTCCCTGTTCCTAGGTTACCAGGAGAAGACATCAATTACGGAACTGAAGAGTCGGTCGGTATGGGGTAGGAAGCAAATAAGAGGAGCTCTGTAGACACTTTGATTACCCGTTTCCCCTTGTAAGTCGAGTGCCATTCATTTAGGCATTCTTGTGCAGAAAAAGCTGTCAGGCTAAGTCCTGCAAGGGAGATGTGGAGACAAAAATATCAGCATGCACATTAAATATTGAATGGAAGTCAAATACTGGTCATGAAGATTGCTAAGCAAGACTAAGGAACAAAATTCTAAAGCCACAGGTAGAGATAAGTCCCACACTTTTCATATGAGATTTAGCAGTGTGCAGAATTTTTTTTTAAGTGTTAGGGAATAATCCATTTCATTAGAGTGTTTGCAGCAGATACATGAATGGCATAAATCACATATTACAATTTGCCATGGAAATCTTACTGTCCCAATTAATTGTCTGTTTAGTTAGTGCATTCTGCAGTGAGCCATCCTTCTAAGGCCTGGTGGTATTTCATGGTACGTCAGTCAATAACCTGCATCCCCAGCCTAATTGCCAAGGAGCTATATCCTGACTCTTAGACAGAGGTTGGCCTTGGGAAGGATAAAGTTATGTTTGTTAAATGCAAGCCTCATGATCTCTGGAAGGCGTTAGCAATAATCTTCCTGCCCATTGCACAAATTTCTCCCTGTAAATGCCAGTGATCATGGTGTAGACGAGCATGTGCTCCAATCCCATGATTTTACTTGAAAACTAAACTTCCTGTCAGCTTCTAAAGCCTTGCTCTCTCTTTTAATGTTAGCATTTTGTGAAAGTAAATGGAATTAGAAGTAAATCCATTTAATCACACATGAAGCACAATTTTTCCTGAGAACTTCAGATATTTTCATATGAACAATGGAAAAATGAACATGTCATTTGCCGTCATGTCATTGGAAAATTCTAAAAAAATATTTAATTCTAGTTCCAAACACTTGTCTATCTTATTTAGAAATAATGTTTTATTGGGTTTTTTTAGTACTTGTATTTCACCTGTATCTTTGCAATATAACTTTTTGATTTTTTAAGATTGAAATATAGTTGACATACAATATTAGTTTCAGGTGTACAACATAGTGATTTGAAATTTATATACAATACGAAATGATCACCATGATTAGTCTAGTAACCATCTGTCACCTTATAAAATCATTACAATGTTATGACTATATTCCCTATGCTGTACTTTGTATCCCTGTGACTTATTTGAAATAAATCTTTCTTTAGATTACTTAGCTTTGAGTCTAACATTAAATGACAAATTTTCTCTAATATTGTTTATTCTAAAGAGAGAGAAATTCTTGTGCCTGTGTACATGCACATAAATACACACACGTCTTATAGCTTTTAAAATTCAAGTGCGAATATGTCTAATTCATCTCCCAATACAGTATATCAGAAGAAAGGTATGGATTTAATGTGAGTAAACTAATTTGTATTGTGAGAAAATAGTCAAAATAATTGCTAAGAATAAGTTTCCCAATATTTACCAAAGTTTAAATTTCATAGCACAAACCCAATTCTTAAAAACTAAAGTCTGAGTGAGAATAAAGATTAACTGGTGTAGGTGGTCAAGAATCTATCTTTTTGAGTTATTTTAAAATTCTTATTGGATTTGCTATTACTTTGAAAAATGAATCAGGTAGCAATCCTGCTTATTTGCCACAATTTTCTATTTTACATTAGGAGGAGAATAAATGTACTCAATTAGAAACAACACAAATCCTTTGATGAAAAGTTTTACATTTAATTTAACTCTTTGCTTGACTGAAAAACTGATTCAGGGCTGCTGTGTAAGGTTGTACAGTTTGTGTACTGCCCAAAATTGACTGCCTGAAGATCTGGATGAAACTCTAAATCAAGCCTGGTCTTAGCTGATCATACCTTTGCTTTGGGGGCAGCAACTACCATTTCATCTAATTTCTACAAACATCTCATAGAGACACTCTGCATTTTTTTTAAGCAAACTCTATACCCAACATGGGGCTCAAACGCATGATACTGAGATTGAGAGTCACATGCGCTACCAACTAAGCCAGCCAGACACCTCAACATCTATACTTTTAATTCAAATTTAATTTGTAGTTTTATTTTTTTAAGATTTTATTTATTTATGAGAGAAAGAGAGAGAGAGAGAGAGAGAGAGAGAGAGAGAGAGAGAAAGAGGCAGAGACACAGGCAGAGGGAGAATCAGGTTCCATGCAGGGAGCCTGACTTGGGACTTGATCCTGGGTCTAGGATCACGTCCTGGGCTGAAGGCGGTGCTAAACCACTGAGCCACGCGTGCTGCCCCAGTTTGTAGTTTTAAAGTCAGCTTTCTAAGACTATGTTTTAATAATCTGATTAGGTCAATGTTTTGTTGACGACTTTTGTTGACTTAATTCATGTCTTTATTATAAAGTAACAACTTCAATACACAAAAATTGAATTAACATTCCAATTTTATCCTTTACATATTATTATCCCCAATAAAAATTGAATAATCTCATTGGAGGAAACTTTTACCTGTTTTTAAAATCAGGGGTTATAATAGATATATATTTACAATAGATCCTTTTTTTACTCATATAACTTAAGAGTTAGAGAAGTAGCTTTAGATTTTTTAAACCTAAATATATGCTACAAAACAATCTAATTACTTGTTTTTATATCCTTACTTAACTGCCATTAAGAAAATGTTAGATGAATAATATCATGAGTTTTGGTTGAGTTGAGGTCTGAAATTTGATTAACATTTCCCTTATATTTATCTTAAAAATAGATACTCCTCTGAATTATGATGAAGAATTAAATGTAGTACTTGCACTGAGAAGAATTAAGGATAGAGCCATATACCCCAGTGAAACGAAAGGGATAGGACGTCAGGGCATAGAATTGTCACCTTTGAATTTCATCCAACAGTGTGTTCAGTAGCATATTCAGAGTGCGAAGTAGATAGAGCTTGTTGAAGGGCCATTTTTATATCACAAGACATCAAGTTTAGAGAGAACCACATTGACAACCTATAGGTCATCTCTTTTAAGACAGAGGTGTTCACCCTAAATATTCTGGCAGCTGGGACATGGTGACAAGTTTAGAATTAGAAATGGAGCCATATGATGAAGATGGCTAAGTTGACTGCCCACTTTGAATACATGAACAACATCATAAAGCTGAGCTCTCTACTGCCCTAAGCCATCTTCTTAACATTGACCATCCCATCTTATTTAATGCCACCATATTTTGGGGTTCTTTGTTATAGCAGGTTAGTCTAGACCCTGACTAACAAATTTGCACGTGGGAAAATCTGCTTCCTCTTAATTTCTTCTATTAGTTCAAGTTATTGCCTCTGGAATTGTACAGAATTAGTATTCTCCCTTTGAAATGTGACATCACTTTAACTATTAAGGGACAAAGCTGTCTACTATGCATTTATTTTTTCTTTCCTAAGTCTTCATCAGACTTGATCCCCTCCTCACATGTCTGAGCAGTCCCTCCTTTAATCTGGACACCACATCCCCTTAATGCAGCCAGAATTTGCTGCTCTGTCACATTCTCATGTTCTTTTCGATGAAGAAAACTCTCAGGTCTCCCCTATAATAATCTCCTGGGAAGCCCTTAATTTATCTCTGTTAAATTTCATCTTGTTGATTTTAATCCCTCATTTCAGCAAGTTGAGATAATTTTGAAAGAGTGCAGGTTTTAATGAGAACATTGGTAAGTGCAAACAAGCAGTTTGACTATTCTTCTCAATAAATTGAAAGATTGTTGTTAAAATTTGAATATTACTGCTACCACTTTTCCTAATGAATTACTAGTGCCAGCTGCTATAAACCTTTTACAAGCATCAGGTCAGATTATTACTCACAACAATTCTATTATTATTTCTATTTTTCCAATAAGCAAATGAGTCTTCAAGGGAAAGGATGACTTGTCTACACAAGTAGAACAATAGCTTAGCCAAAGTGCAAACCCAGAATGGTATGACATCTGAGCCTAATTAGCCACTAGATTCTACTGCCATTTGATGTGCCTTCATCAAGAAGTACAGGCTTCTGCCTTGTACAAGGTTCTATGTCTGGAAAGGATAAAGCATATATTTACCTGTCATCACAGAAAGCATGTGCTTCTCTGTGTCTATTTTTGTCATGTTAACTTAAAAGCAAGGAAAGGAAACATTCCAAGTAATTTAGAAAACTGAATCTATCAAACTATTAGGCTTGTTATATACACAGGTGATGCTGGACTCTTCTCTCTTTACTGAAAACATGGGGTATTTTCTACTCAAGTCTTTTCACAACATGGTTTTCACAACTGAATTTGGTCCTGAAAAAGTAGGTCTGGTTCCTTTTTCTGTTGTTTTCGATCTTTTTGCTCCAGCTAGAAAGATGTTATTACGATTCTCAGGATCACAGTTGGTTTTCTAGAAGACTTAGCATTTTTTGCTCAATGTCTCTTTTCTTTGCTGAATTGGCTGAGAGATTTCTAACATCCAAGAATGCTTGCCAGCTCTTGGGTTTGATGGGAAGCACGTGTAGTTTATGCTCAGGGGTCCCCAGTCTGTAAGTGTGTTTCTGTAATTTCCCCGTGTTCTAGAAGTCTGCTCACCTTCCCTTTATGTGCAAGTCATACTGCTGTTCTTATGCTCTTCTCTCCTAAAACTCAAGAAAGCAAAGCACAGACTAAGGAGTTATGGATGTCTTGTTTGGGACGTTTATATGTTGGGGTTTTAAAAAGCTTGCATTATGGAGTCGTAAAAATGGAAATTGTTACTGAATGATGACGGGAAAAATATCATTGAGTTCAGAGAGAGTTTCCTAATCATCTATTTCAATCTCTTCATTATATAGATGAGAAAATCAAGTCCCAGAAAGTTGAAGTGACTTGCTCAAGTTCATATAGATAGGATGGCAAATTTGAGTAGGAAGGCTTCTGTTACATCCCTCAAACTATATCATGTGTATTCCATTTCTTGCTTACACATATATTTATTATTTGGCCCTATGCCATGCATCCTATTTGTAGAACAAAGCATGTAGTGATGGATGTAAAGTATTTAAATCTTGCCTATGCTTCTGTCTTGTCTCTAATAGGCAGTGAATATAAGTGATAATAGTAATAATAATACTTGACATCATAGAGAATATTTATTGAGCACTGAATATAAGCTGGACACTATTATAAGAAATATATATATATACTATTATATTTTACATCTTCTATAGATAATATATATGTTACCAAATTATCTGACCCTCTAAGAAAATTTCATGTCATTTTTAGTTCAAATGAGGAAATGAAGGTCCAGGAATTTGTCTGAAGTCACAGAGCTCATTGTGGCAAAGCAAAAAAATTCAAAATTTGGAATCTGGCTTGGAATCTATGTTCTAAACCATTATGCTGTGCTCCCTCTGATAGTGGACTTTCTACCTAGTTTTTTCACAGTGGAACTAGTGTGTGTGTGTGTGTTCCTGTGTTAATACCATATGTGCATTATAGTCTTTCTATATGTGAGCAACAAAAAGTTTTCAGAAAAAAAAAGTCTGGTTACTCATATCTACTCATGTAAGATTAACTTCATGGGCTCAGAATTTGTTGAGATAATCGAATAATGCAGAAGGAGGATAGACACTTCCTGATTTAATGATTACAATTAAAGATCAATTATTAGACTTGCATAGCAATTTATGTGTTTTAAACGGACTATCCTATGCATTTTACACCACATTTGCTTGTCAAAACTGTCAATCC
Organism: Vulpes lagopus; assembly: GCF_018345385.1. Taxonomy (NCBI): domain Eukaryota; kingdom Metazoa; phylum Chordata; class Mammalia; order Carnivora; family Canidae; genus Vulpes; species Vulpes lagopus. The sequence continues at coordinate 88,133,147 of NC_054834.1, read as the reverse complement.
ATAAGCCACAGAGCAGGCAAGAAAACTTAAGACAGAAAGAAATGAAAATTAGTGTATCCATTTTTTTTTATTTTTTTTAGTGTATTCACTTTGAATGTAAAAAAAGTGATACCGATGATGTTTTTGGCCAAGAATATAATAGGACATTTTTGTCACCTTCCCTCCACATCACCAATATTCTCACAGGCCACCACTCTCCTATCTCCCATTTGAAACTCCTGGGCCCATTTTAAAAGACAGTCTATTTTTCCTTTCAAAATAAAAATCTTAAAATTATAGGAGAAAATATATTTTGAGCAGTGTTCCTTCTTGCCTCTAAGAATAAGCACAGCACATTTAAGTCTGAATATTGTGTCCTTAAAGCAGATATATATATATTTATTTATTTATTTATTTATTTATTTATTTATTTATTTAAAAGATTTTATTTATTCATGAGGGACAGAGGGAGAGAGAGAGGCAGAGACACAGGCAGAGAGAGAAGCAGGCTCCATGCAGGGAGCCCGACATGGGACTCGATCCCGGTCTCCAGGGTCATGCCCTGGTTTAAGCAGTTTTATTAATGCATAGCCAAGAATGTTATGTATATCTATTTTAAACCTATTTTAAAGTTTATAATCGACTTTTCACACTGCAGATATTTATGGCTTATTATAGGAAAAAACGACGCTTTATAGCTTTTTGTTTTTCCAGCATTTATACTGTTAATTTTTAAAACATGATCACATATCTAACACATTTAGAAAATAAATATCTAATACAAATCTTGGCATATTTAGGGTATTGCTAAGTATCCAAAAATTTGAAAGACTGCTCTTTTAATGATATCCTGTGATTCAATTTAAACATTCAGCTTTTATATGATTAGTATTTATACTCAAAACTGAGTAAGTTCTGTATATTTCCTATAAACATGCAGAATAAATATCCTTAGTCAATGGGGAAAGGAAAGAGATGGGCTTCAGAAGAAAAATTGGAGGCTGGCTGTCAGTACATTTTAGCCTAGCACTTTCACTTCTTATAAAAACATTCAAAATACTGCAATACATTCAGAAATATCAAATAAAGTTCAAACTGTTTAAACTTAATTTGCATCATATTACATCAGATCAAGTTTCGAGTTATTTCTTCAATCGATATTTGTAATATGCCTATTTTTTAATAAAGATCCAAGAAATGGACTGAAGCTTTGTTTTTAGTACAAATGTATAATCTGGATTTATTATAAATATGAGCCTAGCAGATATTTAGCATAGATTCGTGTCAGTCAAACCAATGTCACTGTATTGATACTCTTCTTCTAATTGGGAAATGGAATTGAGGTGGCATTTTTATCATGATGTCCTTTGTGGTTGACACGTGTCTGTTCTGAAATATCTTTGTGCATGAATTCGCAGTGCAAATGGGATAATTTGCCTCCAGATAAAGTTATGTTTTAGAAGACTTAAACAAAAAATCCAAGGAAGGCAGAGATATCTGATAACACCCTCTTTGAGGATGGAGAAAGAAATAAAATACGAAATTGTTAGAAGTTACAGTTTAGAAATATGTACCTGCTTTATTTGTTGTTATGATTAGAGAAGAATGGATTGAATTAATCTTTGAAACAGAACTGTAGCAAAAAATCTAAGTGTCAAACATTAACTGCATTAAAAGAACCCATTATTTGTCTTTTGTTCTCTGTCCTTTTAAAAAAGATAAATGCCTCTCCATTATATTTCATTATCAAAGTTCTGTTTAGAGTCCAATATTTGCAAATTTGACAGGTTAAAATATAAACTAGTCTACAGCTGACACATTTGAGAACTTATGAACTTATCACTCTGCAATCTAGATTTTTATGCCACTCTCTAGATGATTTCTTTTTTTAAAACAAGGATTCTTTCAAGTCTAAACGCCTATAAATTACAAAATTAATGTGCAGTTTGATTCTTCTTCTTATTTTTCTTCCTATTATTTTATTTCAGTCTCTTTTATTCTCTTCAATTAAAAAGAGAGCAAGACAAAAGAAAAGAAGGAAACAGAAATGACCTGAATCCTCAAGGTAAATGAATGCTGTAGATTATGCAAATGAATTGTTGAATCTCTAACTTCTAAACTGGCAATTGGGAAAACAACCTGATAACAGGAAACTCTCCCCCATTTCTAGAGATTAATAAGAATAGTTACACTGTTACTCATTTCAAACCAGTGTTTGTTGTAAAACCGCATTCTTTTGTATGCATCATGAAAGCATAACATGAAAAACATAAAAATGGCCTAATTTTGGAAGCCAAATAGCAAAAATGAAGAAGCCGCTCCCTTTCTCCCCAGTGGTTTGCAATTGAACCCCAGTTTCCTAAAGTTCATCCAACCTAAGGGAAGAAAGAAAACAAGAGAAACAAGGAAAGACGCAGCTATCCTGAAAGAAATGTATTGAAAAAAAAGAGAGAAAATAAAAGCAAAAATTAGTCATGTAAAGATGGAGAGACTGAGCTATAGAAACTGGTCACATAAATAGTCATGAAATGAAAAGTTTCAGATTTGTATTGAAGTAAAAAAAAAAAAACTACTTAGAGAAAGGCCAACAGGCCAGACTAAATAATCCTCGACTTACCGTCCAATTCTGAATCCCATATTAGCTGCAGAGATTTTAATGTAAATATGCCATTACACTGTCATTACAGTGATCAGGCTTCATGGCTCACAGGTCACATCTCAGCCACTGTTAATTTTGCAGGCAAAAGCTTTTTTTCTCTTGAAATGTTAATAACTTTCTATTAGTTAATGTAGCGTGACTAAAATTCAGATTAGATATAATTCATTTTAATATCTGTGACTGGCTATCCTGATCATTTAGCAATGGTTTCCAGCTGAATACAAGATGCTAAATTGGACTCATTTGCATAGCCCTGTTAAAGCAATGCCATTCTAGAAATGTAGGCATCTTCAAATTAATTTAAAAGATTTTTTTTTCTCCTGGTTTTGCTACTAGGATAAAATCTTTAGTTGGCAACTAATTGAAGTTACCATGGGCTGAATACACATCCTTTTCTCTGCCTGTCCTCCCATCCCCCACGACAAAAAGAAACCAAAACACTAGTCAGGAGTGTTAATTGGTGAGTGCAGAAGATACCCAGTGCCTCAGAACGTAGGGAGGGCTTAGTTTAGTAACCGTAATGTTAAAATCTGAACAAATCTGAGCTACTGACAAGGTTTGCAACTACCAGGTCTAGAAGAAAATTTAATTCCACCTTTGCAAATCTGTTTTTAACTCTGCACTATGTAGATGCAATGTATCACTACCTGTCCTGTATATGGGGTCTAGTTTGTTCAAGTAGATGATAAAATCTACTGCTTTCCAAGGAAGCCTGCACCAGGGTGGAAAACACTGTTGTTATTAATCATAGATAGAGTCTGTTCTTTTCCTCCTTTGCATACATAAGACCCATTAATGCTAATGGAAAACACAGACAATACATTCATGCAACATGGGGCAACCAGACCTCTGACTTATCAATGCCAGTTGCTAGACACTCACACAAACCATCCAGTAAATACACCTGTGGAAGGGATTAGGGATTCTTTGACTGTAACTTGATCCTGTTTTTTAAACTGTATCATAAGTGATGATGTTTTCCCCTTTCAAAGAAAATGCAGACAACTTAAAATATTAATCACTTCCCAGTTGTCTCACTTCCCACAAGTCTCAAAAATTTTGTGTAGAGAATAGGTAAATAATCTTATACAATTAGGTCAAAGTTTTGGTTCAGAAACCCTAAAAGATTCCTAGAAAGTTAAAAACTGAAATAAATAATGTTTTAAATGTTTTCTCTCACTTTCATTAATTTAAAAAGCGGTTTGAAATGTTCATTTTCCTTTATGAATGTATTTCATCATTATCCATTCACTTTGGTAAAGATGTTTGGCTTTAAGAATTCACATTGTTACTCTCTTTGAAATATGATTTTCAGAAATGAGGGTATAATTATTTTTTACCTCAAAGCAAAAAACAGGTCTCGATACAGATAATGTGTATCAAGGTTTCTTTTTATTTGAATTTGATCATTTCTAGGCTATTTGAGAAAATATGTGAGTCGGAAAACAGTCTGTTTATTGTACTACTCTCCTACACCTTTCTTCTTTCTCTTCCTCTTCCTTCGCTTTTTTCCTGGAGCAAAATATCAGATTTTCCTGCTGATGCTTGTAATCTGAAAAGTTAAAGAACTGTTTGGTCACCCCCATCCCCATTTCTCTTGACCTCTCTCCTTGCCCTCAGGAATTTAAGGGGAAGTATAAGATTCAGCTGCTATATGTGTGGGAGAGATAGAGAAACTTTCAAGAAAAAAAGAATCTAGTGGAGATTTTGAATAAACATAGAATTGGCACAATTATTCCCTTCTAAAATTTATGTGATAATTTTCAGTTGTGTTGTTATGTGGTATATAAACCACTAGGCAATAGGCACAAGATGCCAACCAAATAATAAACTTCAATATGACTGGCTATTGGGCAATTGAGGAGCTAGAATGCCAGCTCCTGAAAATACTTCTCCATTTAGTTTTCCCTCAAGAGTCAATGGTTACTGTAGACTAAGTTTGATTGGCATCTTTCATCTCTCAGCCTATAGACATAGTCAGATATGTGTGCCCCTCTCTGAAATTCTTTCTACCAGCTTATCTCTCTCTTTCCCTTCAGGGTTAAACTTCTTGAGAGAGTGACTATTTCTACTTTCTCCTTTTTCTTCACTTCCCAGTATACTTCCCACCTTCACTACAAGCACCCTGCCATTTAGCTTCCTTTCTTCCCAACCCTCCGTTGATACATCTTATGATCTATTATTGACCCAATCACATGCACATCAGTACCTCCATCTCTGGTCTGGTCATTTGGTCAACTGATTGAATGATTAATTCCATCCCAAGGATCTATTTTGACCCAGGTGTTAGAATAGGTACTGGAGGATATTCAATATGCCTGGCGTATAAAAGCCTGGATATGTAGATCTTGAAAAATTATCCCTGTTTATTTTTTAAAGATTCTATTTATTTATTCATGACAGACACAGAGACAGAGGCAGAGACATAGGCAGACGGAGAAGCAGGCTCCACACAAGGAGCCCAGTGGGGGACTTGATCCCAGGATCCGGGGATCACGATCTGAGCCAAAGGCAGACGCTTAACTGCTGAGCCACCCATGTGTCCCATCCCTGTTGATTTTGAAGTGGTGCCTATAATCTGGCCACTGTTCCTTAGACATGTTATCTACTTCTAAGGTGTTACCTGTCAGCTATATTGCAGTATCTCCCAAATCTATAGCTTAAACTTGGGGCTCTTTTTTTTGACAGTCTAAGCCAAATATCTAGTTGTCTACTGGCTATTTTCATCAGATTGTACCAGTGTCAGATGAAGAGAATAGTGTGCAAACTGGTTCCTCTTCATGGTTCGCCAAAACCTGATTCAGGATAGTAAAGTTTCTCTTGGCATCCAATTCTGAAATGTGGGAGTCAACCTAGAGTTACTGTCTGTATATCCAGCTGGTCACTAAATGATATTAATTATATTTCCCTCATAGGTCTCCAATTTGAACCTTTTTCTCCATTTACTGCATCAGGTCGGGCTTTTATAATTTCTGTCTGGGACTGTTTTTACTATTCAATCTATTTTTAGTGGCCACCTCCACTCCAATTTATCTTCATAGCCAGAACTGTATTTCCACAGTACAGATCTCATTGCTCCTTCTGTTAAGATATTTTAGTGGCCTCTGCACCACTTTTAGGGTTAGAAGTCTCTGTATGGTGAATTTTTCCTTTAATGATTGGCCCCTGACTGGTTGTCCAGCCCTATACCCTGCATTATACACATTTGTACTTTGTGCCCCAATATGAATGAATTATTCCCATTTCTTGGAAGGAGCCGTGCTCTTGCTTGCATCTGTGTCTTTGTTCACACTATTTTCCTTTTGCAAGCACTCTTCTCTTGCCACTTTCCCACCTAAGAAATTCTTACTCACTCTTTTTTTTTATATGTATATTTTTTTTATTGGAGTTCGATTTGCCAACGTATAGTATAACACCCGGTGCTCATCCCGTCATTACTTATTCTTTAGTACTCAGTTCAATTTCTTAACTTTCCTAGCAAGCCTCTCCTCCTTCTCTCATGCCTTTCAGGTAGGATTAAGCATGGCCTCTGTGCACCATGGTGTACTGGCTCATACTTGAATATCTCACGATACACCCCCCCACACACACACACATACCCCTCATGAGTGTCAGGAGAAGAGGGGAATGTATTGGTACAGATTAGACCCTTTATAAACATTTTTGAAAAGTTTTTATTTATTTATTTGAGAGAGACAGAGATAGTGACAGAGATAGCAAGAGAAAGCACGAGCAGGGAAGAGGGAGCGGATGGATATGGGCTTGATCCCAGAACACGGGGACCATGACATGAGCTGAAGGCAGATGCTTCAACTGCAACCAAACCACCCAGGCGCCCCTATATATTTTTTAAAGAAATAAATGAATAGTCAACATGCCTGTCCATCACCAAACATCTAGCATAAAGCAATATTGAGCCCACTTGGTCTTCCTAAAGTTTCAATTCACCAAAAGTACTCTTGACTGATCTTTGAGCATAAAATCTCTCAGGAGCCTAAGGAAAATTTCACTTTGAAAAGGTTGTATTTCAGACTCGTTCTTGAGATACATTAGTTACTTCTAGCTTTTCCTAAGGTCACCTGGAATTTTTGGTTCCTCCTTTCCATTCTTTCTTCTTTTCTTTTCTTTTTTCAGAAATTTCAAAACTCTTTATGGATTTAGAAAATATTTCTCTGGATAGTGACATTGGTTATTTCCATTTAAAACAGATACTTGGGGATCCCTGGGTGGCTCAGCAGTTTAGCACCTGCCTTCTGCCCAGGCCGTGATCCTAGAGTCCCAGGATCGAGTCCCACATCGGGCTTCCTGCATGGAGCCTTCTTCTCCCTCTGCCTGTGTCTCTGCCTCTCTGTGTGTGTGTCTCTCATGAATAAATAAATAAAATCTGAAATGAAATAAAATAAATAATAAAACAATACTTGACAATAGTTAGCCTGAAATAGATCTTCTAGTTTTCAAAGCCTTATTTTCTGGTAAGTCATTTTATTAAAAAACAAACAAACAAAAAACCAACAACCACAAGATATTTTGAAATACAAAATAGTTTGGAGCAGATTTTAGAACTTCATAATGTACCATAATCTGTGTTTAGTGGCCCTTATAGAAAAATTCCTCATTCACTACCAAAATCTCCACGTGCAGAGAAATACAAATGTCTTCCTCCTTTTATTTATTTCAGAATTTCCTAGTTGTAATATACAAATGCAGTCATGTAAATATGCCACACCAACATAAAGCACATAAAAAGATAAAATCTTAGCCTTACCTTCAAAAGGTAACCACAAATTAATAAAACAGTTCTGTTAAAAAAAAAAAAAAAACTCACAGTCATGTTTTCCAATTACATAAATCCAGTGGCACCACACTTAGATATTCTAGCAAGGAATAAACTGAGAAAACAAAGGTTAAATAGAGACTATTTTAATAAGGTGAATGCCTTCCAATATCAGAGAAAGAAATCACCTCATAACAGACAAAATCATCTGGTCACTTCAGTATAGTTATTAGTTTATCTGATTATTTTTTACTTTCTGTCTAAATTTTTCATGGCCTAAGTATTAAAGCATGAAAATAAATCTTTTGGCATTTTTATTAAGATATTTTTCCATTTTCCACTATTTGAGGTTGCCTGTGTTGTTAAGAAGGCCATTAGGCTGTATCTTCTGCAAATTTTCTTTGTGTACTTTCAATCTACTGATCACTTTTATTCCTCTAAAGTATTGATAACATTTCTAAACATTTTCACAATTAGAAGAAATATTAATAGCAGTGTTAGGATCACAAGGAACACGTTGGTTTCAAAATACTCCTGTGAACTAACTTTGTGGGGGCAAACTCCTAGAAGGATGAATAGTTGACTGGATTAAACATTCAATTAATTAGCAGTTATCTGGGAGGAGAAGGTCAAAATTGTGAAGGAAGGGGAACTGGAGAATGGATTTAAAGAAATGAACTATGATGAATCAACTTATATGAATAATTACACCAAACTTGAGTTAATTCCATGGAATATATCAGTACATAGGACAGAGCCATTGGAAAACACTTTATGGTGGTAATTGTTAGGACTTGGTCCTTGATATTGGATACGGAAAGATAAGAAAAGACATTCTGGAAGGTGAAAGCAAAGGGTAACATTGGAATGAGCAATTAGATTTGGAAAAACTTCAGTTCTTCATAGGTCTTACATTAGATGGGATGGAATCAGATAATACAAAATGTGCAGTTACGTTAAGCAGAGGAATCTGGATTCAAAGCAACAGACAAATATAAACCTCTAGAGACTTATGGAGAGTGGTAACAGGAAGAAGTGGCAGCCATATATGAAGTAGAGGTCCTATTTGTTATCTGATGCTATGTGACAAAATTCCCCCAGATTTAGCAGCTTGGAAGACATTCATTTATTATCTCACAGTTTCTTAGGGCCAGAAATCTGAGATAATCTTAGTTGAGCATTCTCTGGCTCAGATTCTCTCACAAAATGGCAGTCAAGCTATCATCTAGAGCAATAGGCTTCCTGGGACTGGGAAATCTCTTTCTAAGTTTGATCATGTAGCTGTTAGGAAGCCTTTGTTTCTCACTGGCTATTATCTGGAAACCTCCATCCTTTGCCATTAGGGCCTCATAGGCTGTCCAAAAGTTCTCACAACATGGCAGCTGATTTCCACAAGAGGGAGTGATCCTGGAATGGAAGTGAAAATAAGAAATCAAGAAAGAGAGTGTTCCCAAGATGAAAGCTGCAATCTTTTTGTAATGTAATATCAGAAGTCACATACCTTCACCTCTTCCATAGTTTACTGGTCACAAGACCAACTCTGGTAATATATGGGAAGGAACTACAAAGTGGTCTAATTGTTGGATGAAAATTATTGGGGTCCATCTTGAAAACTGGCTACCATGGTAGTTGGGTTAGAAAGCAAGCCAAGAGGCTATTAGAATGATCCAGTGAGAACAAGTTGAAGACATGGCAATAAGGATGGAGAGAAAGGGACAGATCTGTGAAATGTTCAGAATACAGGACTATTTAATACTAGTAAGTTTGATACAAGTAGGTCTCAAAAGCTAAAAGAAAACTTCAAGGTTTTGAACTTGGATAATTTTAAGAGTTATCTGGCTACCAATTAATTGGTATAGAAATGGTAGTTTTTTTTTTTAATTTTTATTCATTTATGATAATCACACACAGAGAGATAGAGAGAGAGGCAGAGACACAGGCAGAGGGAGAAGCAGGCTCCATGCACCAGGAGCCCGACGTGGGATTCGATCCCGGGTCTCCAGGATCGCGCCCCGGGCCAAAGGCAGGCGCCAAACCGCTGCGCCACCCAGGGATCCCAGAAATGGTAGTTTTTAACATGAACATAGCTTGTACTGTAGACCTGTTGAATTTGAGTTGGCAGTTATTTATCTAAATAAAGATACTCTATAGGTATTCTGTACCTTTTAATGGAAAGTGAGAATGATAAAGGCAAATAATATATTGAGTACCATTCATTTTTAATAAGTTGTTTTTTTAAGCCTCACTGCTAAAACACAGAATGTCTGACAAAGAAAATCCTGCAGGAAAAAAAGAAAAAAAAATTCCAAGATGGCTTTAATAAATAAATAAATACGGAAATTCAAATTATTGTTTCATATTATCAGTATTTTATTTTCGATGATTAAAATGTGTAGCGAAATGAGTCACCAATAAATTATCTAGGTTGAGATTTTTTTTAACTACATCCATTTACATGATTCATGTAGTATATGTATCCTCATAAGATTTAAAAGGAGAAAAGATCTATTAATTTATGCCCCCCCGCAACACTTTTTGTCAAAAGTGCAAAAAGAATAGGAGAAACAATGGGATTTTTTTCACACTTTATTTTTAGGTGAGAAAACACTTTCTCTACGTTGGCTAATGAAATCAAGTATGTTTCAAAGGCTACACATTTAAGATAATCCTTTAAATATAAAGCCTTATTAATTCATGAAATAATGGATAGTTTCAATGATAACTTCCAACTTTTTTAATTTTGAAAATTTAAACATTGAGAGCAATTTTGAGATTTATTATTAATATATCGTCACCAGAAACTGGTCTACCTAGGCTCTTTGTGCTGAGAAAAAGAAATACTATATAATGATGCACAATTTAAGCAGAACAAAACAATTAAAAACAAGTACTCACTAAGAATACTTTTTGCGAAGTCATTTCCCTAAGTCAAGTATGACTCTAAAAGTCCTAGTTTACATAATCCTACATTACTCATTAATTGTACTAAAACTAATGTCCTCAATATTTTTTCATTTCAGTCTTTTATCTACAAAGTAGCTGGAATGATTAAAACAAAACAAAACAACAGTGAGATTATGTAATGCCATTAATATCATTCCATGACTTTCACTTTTTCTTAAAATCAAATTTCTTATTATAGCCTACAAGGCCCAGTAGGCCGAATTCCTTTTCTCACTAATCCTTCTCCTCATCTTTAACTAGCCTTCAGTTATGCTGGATTCCTTTCAGTTCACAGACCAAGATGAAATCTTTCCCACTTTACAGACCCTTTATATTCTGCATCCTATTCCTGGAAGGTTAAGTCCAATTTTTCACCAGCACGGCTTTTCCTCATTTTAAAAGTCTCAGCTTAAAAGATAGATTCTCAGATAAAATTTCCTTGGCCAAGTAATTCCTCCTTGCACACTTACCCCCGTACTACTTATCAAAGCATCTTGATAGGAACTTTTTAGCTTGCAATTCCGTTGAGTGTATATGAACTCATGGATTTATATACACATGCATACATATGCACACACATACATATGTGTATATGTATATATGTGTAAAAGTATGTTTTTATGTGTCTACGTCTCACCATATGTCTATATGTATGTGTGTATGTATACTTTATTAAGGAAATATATATTCCAAAAATATACAAATACTGTGATCAATGAAACACATCCATGAATCCAGATCACACTATAGAACATTATGTGGATGCCAGCCAGCCTTGCTCGAGACAGCTACAAGTACCTATCAAACTTCCCACCAGCTCCCCACACAGATAACATATGATATTATAACTTTTATCACAATAGATTAACCTCTTTTGAACATTATATATGTATGTACTCTTTTGTGTCTAAATTCTCCACTCAACATTTTGTTTGTGATTCATCCATTTAGTTAAAGTTTGTTCATTCTCATTGTTGAGTAGTTTTCCATTAAACTGGATGTGACAATTAGAGTTTATCCATTCTACTCCTGATGAATAATGCTGCTTGAACATTGTTGCATGTGTCTTGGTGCATGTATATGTGCAATTTGGGGGGTAATGCAGTTGCTATGTATAGGGTATGCACATACGTAGCTTTAGTAGACACTCTCAGTGGATTTCTAGAATGTTTGCATGTGTGTATAAGCAGCATCAGTGTTTCAGTTGTTATATATCCTTATCAACACTTGGTATTGTTATTATTTTATTGTTGGTTTTCTGGTATGCGTGCATGTATATTGATAAGTAGTTTTGATTTTAATTTCCATTGTCTTAATGTCTAATATTAAAGATTTTTTTGTTATATTCACTATTTTGGGGGGTATACCTTATAGAAATGTCTATTCATGGCTTTTTCCCATTTTTAACTTGGTTGCCCATTTTTTTCTTATTTGATCTGAGATTTAAATATATGTATTTAAATATATGTGCATATATACAATGTGTATATTCTGTGCATTTATCCTTTGTTATCGATACATAATTACATATATTTTTCCTACTTGAAAATCTGCTTTTTCACTCTCATAATGATATATTTGCTGGTCAATTGTTCTTAATTTTAATGAAGTCCAAACTTATCTTTCCTTTTTGGTTATTTTCTCTGTGACATATTTAAGAAGACTTTACCTAGGTCAAATCGTAAAGATATTCTTCTCTGCCATCTTTTTCTAGTTTATTATTTTGTTTTTCATATCTAGTTTTATGATCCACCTGGAATGTATTTTGGTACTGTGAAATAAAGGTCAAGATCTATACTATATCATCTATATCTATCTATATCTATTTCTATATACGTATCCTTTTTCTCTTTTGCACATCCAAATACTTTTGCATCTTCCACTCCACTCTGCAGTGCTTGTTGTAAATCAGGTGACTATGTAAATGCATTTGATTCTAGGCTCCATGCTCTTATACTATTTTAATAACACACATTTTAATTTCTGTGTTTTTAAAATAAATCCTGGTGTCTGATAATGTAGATCCAAAAGCTTTGTTCTTTAACATTCATTTCCTTTGCTATTTTTGGCCCCTTGCATTTCCATAAAAATCGGCTTGTCAATTTTCATTTAATCACCTATTGGATTTTGATTGCATTGAATTTACAGTTTAATTTTAGGGAGATTTGGCATCTTTACAATATTGAAATGTCTGATCATGAACATGGCATTCATTACAGAATGAGCCATCAGCCCTTTACCTTTGCTTGCCTGCAAGAAATAACTTAAACTGACAATGTTGTTGGGTGTTGCCCATCATTCCAAACTGAGTGAGACCTCTTTGACTGGCAGAAGCTGTTGGTTCTCATGGCTCACCTTGTTGTGGCTCACCAACAAATTTGGAAGTGGAGGGGTATTGGAAGCTGATCCAAGATAGAATCACAAATTTCCATTCTTCTTTCTCAAATCCCAGCATCATTCATGCATAAATGCTTCTCAGATTATTGTGTACATTTATGTACCTTCCAGAGCCTTAAAACATTTGCCTTTTGCTAATTCCATAGGGCTTTAGAAACATTTTGGGAGAAATGAGTTTGTCTCAATTATTGTCAAAAGTCCTAAATAACGATTTATTCCCCAGGAAGTGGCCTGCTTAACTGAAATAGTCCAACCTGTTGTCATAATGTTATTCATGAAAGCCTATGATTACATTTGTAATACTTGTAACATCTATATCCATGTCCCTCTCTATACGGTATTTTTTTTTAATCAAGACTTTCTAGGAGTTTACAAATTTTATGGTTATTTTAAAATAACAAACCTTTGGCTTTGTTGATTTTTCCATTGCACATTTGTTTTCTATTTAGTTAATTTTTACTAGGTTGTTTTTTTTTTTTTTTTTGCTATTACCTTGTGTTTACTTAACTGTCTTTTTCTGGCTTATTGAAAATCATATTCAGATAATTTATTTTATACATTTCTTCTTTTATAATATACATTTAGGTAATAGATTTTCTGTAAGTAAAGGTTCAGCTGTAATCCACATATTTTGAATACAATATATTCACTAATATATAATATATCCACTATATATAATATATCCAATATATATAATATATAATGTCATATATATTAAGTGATATATATGAATATAATATATTCACTAATATATATCACTATCTCACTATCACATATCATGGATCATTACTACATATCATAAAAATATATATTTAATTTCCATAGTGACTTCTTTGAGCCCTGAATTATTTACTATTTTATTTGCCCAATTACCTAATCTGAGGGGATTGTCTAGTATTGTTTGTAATTGATATATATCTTAATTTCACTGTGCTCAGGAAAAAAAGTGTTCAGAGTTACTTTGTGTTCCAGAACAAAGTCAATTTGTTAAATATTCTAAGTAAACTTAAAAAAAAATGGGTACTCTGTCATTTTGAAAAGCTTCTATATATTAATTTTTTGTTTGCCTGTTCCATACTTTACTGAGAGTAAATCTCAAACTATGACTGTGGAATTTTTGGTTCTTCTTCTGTTTCTGCAAGTTTTTGCTTTTTATACATTGAGGCTTTCCTATTAATGCATATAAAGTTAGGATTTTTATATCTTCACATGAATTGACCCCTTAATTATTAAAAAGTGTTTCTCTTAATCTCTAGTTATACTTTTTTATTTTAAATCTACTTTATTAAAACAGCTGCTCACCTTTGTTTTGTTTTGATTTGTTTTTCTTTTACTTCCAACATGTCTGTTCTCTTATATAAAAAGATATCAACAGCATATAGTTGTGTTGAATTTCTTGTCTGGGCTGATTCTCTTTGATTTGAATGTGTATATATATATATATATATATATATATATATATATATATATATATATATATTGGTCATTTACATTCAAACTGATTATGTATTTTGGGTGGCTTAAATCTATCTTATTTTTTCTTTTCTTTTTTGCCTGTTTATTAACCAAGTAGTTTTTATTATATAATCTTTCTCCTTTGTTAGATTTTTATTTACACACTCTCTTATTGATCTTTTAGTAGTTATTCAAGAAATTATAGTATACACATTTAAGTATCTATCTTAAATTATTACTTTTGCCACTTCCCAGAAAATACAAAGGCTTAGAATATTTCATCTCCATTTTCCTGCTTTATTTCTGCATTCATTTAAAAACTCCACCATCTTTTATTGTTGTTTAAAGTAGAACTTGGCAAAGTAGGACTCATGGGCCAAATTCGGCCCCAGTACCTAATTGTTAGTCTGTTTTAATCTGTGAATTGAGTTTGGTTTTTACATTTGTAAATGGCTGAAAAAAAAACCCAGCATTTTAAGATATGTGAAAATAATATGAAATTTAAATTTTGTGTCCATAAAGAAAATTTTATTGAAAAATAGCCACACTCATTCATTATGTTTCCTATGGCTGCTGTCCTAGCACAGCAGGAAAGTTGGCAGCCATTGTGATAGAGATCATTCATGGTGTTCCCACTACTTTGCACTGCTGCTTTGTGCACTAAAAATCTCAGTGATGCAGCTCTAACTCATCAGAGTTTCAAGTGTCATACATATTGCTGTGCTGCAATATCTTATTTTACTTTTTTATACCAGTGCACCATGTATACAAATGGATTTTGTGTATACACACACACACACACACACACACACACACACACACACGACCACCATGGCAAAAGAAAAAGGAAAAAAGTAGTCTTTGAGTATCACACTTTTGAGACACAGTGGAGTATGGTTTGTTTTGTCATCAAATTAGATGACAAAGTATTGTGGCTTTTAGCATTAACAGTATGGCTGTACTAAAAATTTACAATATACATCAACATTCCCAGACTAAGCACTCAACACAACAATCACAACTCACAGGAAAGCAACAGTAAGAAAAATCAGAAAATTTAGTATGAAATATCTTTCAAAGAAGAATTTCTTCCTTGAAATAAAAAATGAGTCTACAACCAGAGTAAGTTGTTGAGAGGCTCATTTGTTAGCCAAACACTGCATAAGTATTGTGAACTGGCAGCAATTTCATTTTGATGTCTTAAAGATGTCATTTCTTTTCTGCTGGATTTCATTTGTGTTGAAAGTGAAATATTTTTATTATCATTTCTTTGCAGGCAATGTCTTTTTTTAAACTTGCTTTTAAGAATTCCTCTTTGTCCTTGATTTTAACTTTTAATACTATATAACTAGGTGTGATTTTGTTTGTTTGTTTGTAATTATCCTTCTTAAAGTTAGTAGACCTTCTTGTATCTATTTGAAAAACTCTTACCCCATGTCTCTTGAAATATTGCTCTCACTTCTTTATTGCTTTTCTCCTTCTTGGACTCCAGCTACACATATGTTAGACCTTTTCTTCAAACACAATGTCTTTTATGCTATTTTACATGTATTTCATTCCTTTTTCCTTTAGTGTTTCCTTCTGGATTTTCTATTTAGCTCCACTGTTATTAAATTCATATATTGACATCTTAATTTTAGTTGTGTAGTATTTTGTGAGGCTTCTTGTTTTTGTTTTTTATTTTTAGAATTTCTAATGATTCTTACTGTAGGTTTACTTTCTATGGTGAAATTTTCCATCTTTTCATCATAGTATTGTTTATACATATTAATAATAGTATCATTGACTTCTATTATCCTTGATGTGAATTGGCAAATGCTTTAAAAAGAAAACGTGATGATAAATGTTAGGGTCACCTCAATGATTTTCCATTTTCTTAGGAAAATAGTTTTCTAAAGTTCTGGTTGCCTTGGTTATTTTCCATTGTTTTTAAAATAGTGTTGTATCTTTCTTTGTCTCTTTCTTTCTGTGTTTTACTCAACTTCTATAGCTTTACTCAGGATGATAATCTGAAATAAGCTGCACAAAAAAAATCCCCAAAACAAAATACACCCCCACCCCCAAAATTAGCCCTTTTACTGGCCCATAGTTTTATTTCAACAAACATTTTCAACTGAAATAATTAATGTACTAAATGCTGAGTTTGTGCTAAAAATCTCAGAATGAATATTTCAATTGTACTAGAACTTAGGACCCTTGCTCATGAGAAAGCCTAAGGTGAATGGGAATAGAGAGGTACGAGAAATGTAAAAGAGTCTTTTTAAAAAAAAAAAATTTACTGCAAAATAGAGACTTAGTAAATTAAATCTTTCCTTAAGGGCAGCCCCAGTGGTGCAGCAGTTTAGTGCTGCCTGCAGCCTGGGGTGTGATCCTGGAGATCCAGGATCGAGTCCCACATCCAGCTCCTTGCATGGAGCCTGCTTCTCCCTCTGCCTGTGTCTCTGTCTCTGTCTCTCTCTCTCTCTCTCTGTGTGTCTCTCATGAATAAATAAATAAAATCTTAAAAAAAATAAATCTTTCCTCAAAATCTATTTCCTATACTCTGCCCAGAACTATTAGGAAAAATAAGGAGAAACTATCTCCCAAAAAATAAAACCAAATAAGAAAAATTTTTTAAATTTACAAGCAGTCATGATTTCCTGGAAATTGTCTGATTAAAAGGTAAGAAATTTATAAAGTACCAGCTCCTTGTTTGACCATGGTATGGAGAGACATTTTATTCTGATACTTTCTGCGAACAATACTATTAAAAGTACATGGGTCATTATCCTTCCAAGTCTTTAAAACCTTTCAAATCTCAATTCGATATTAATTTCACATCAACAGGGTCTGGACTAGAGTGAGACATATAAAGCACTAAGGGCATGCAATTTAAGGACATACTCTCTCTCAAGGTCATAGAAGAAGCAACCCCATACTTGCATGCCCCTGGGAGTGAGTGACTCCTTAAATTTTATGTCCTTGGTGGGTGGTATGTCTCATCTGACTTTTAGGCCTACTTTTGAGGTTATAATTACAACAAAATCTTATGATTTTTCTTTTCTTTTCTTTTCTTTTTTTTTTTTAATCTCATGATTTTCTAATTGTGGAAGCAGGCATAGAAAACTAATTGACTCTCCTAGGGCCACATTGGAACCTAGAAGACTGATCAAAGTAAGTAGAAAACTTGGGGTGCCTGGGTCGCTCAGTGGGTTAAGTGTTGCCTTTGGCTCAGGTCATGATCTCAGAGTCCTGGGATCGAGCCCCAAATTGGGCTCCCTGCTCAGTTTGGAGCCTGCTTTTCCCTCTCCCACTACCCCTCCCTGTGTGTTTTTGCTCTCTCTCTCTATCAAATAAATAAATAAAATCCTTAAAATAAAAGTAAGTAGAAGACAACTTTGGTAAATATGGATAGGATATACAATTCTCAATAGTCAAACTTAGATCAAAGCCATATGAGTAATTTAGAGTAGCAACAAAAAAAGTCAATTTCCCGGAATCAGTCCTCAAATATCCAGCATGCTCCATACCCTGAAAGAATAGTATTTTTGGTTTTTGGGTGGGACACATTGACTTTAATGTTTTTTGTTGTTTTTGATCTCTGCCACACCAGTTAGGCTTAAACTTGAATTAATAAATGATACTTAAATTTTTTCCTCTAGCTTGATGATCCTTAGTTACAAAATCAAACTATTATTGTGTATTCATTTTTTTTTACCTTAGCAGACATAGCACCAATTGCCACAAACATGTTAACAAAGGCATTTGCAGTCAGCGTGTACAGAAAAGTTTTAAGAGATTCCCTCTATAGGAGTGGCCTCTGTTTAAGAATGTAGAATGATTTACAGGTGTTATAGGCATGCATTATTGTTGAACTGCTGCTCGATTAAGGCATTTCTGGAACTACAGAAGGGCTGCGTTGAAAATGAGTGCACCTGTTTGCAACCTGCTAAAAGATGCTTTGAGAATAAAATGCAGTTACCCAAAATAGTCCTAAAATCAGAGATTAGAAAGCCTCATCTCTTTCCAGCCTTCCTTTTTTTTTTTTTTTTTTTTTTTGTATTCAGTGTCTTTCTCAGGTATGAACTGAAAACTTCACTTTGGGTCAGAGTCGTTTTACTTAGGAACGAAGGTTGAGTTTAAAGCGGTATCTCTTAAGTGTAGGTCAATGGTTGATCCATTACAGTACCCAACCCTAAATACTTTTTGCAATTAATTATATCTATATCTGTTTTTATAGAGGAAAAGAATAAAGAAATGACAGTCAGCAGTTTTAGGAAATACAAGTTAAAGGTGTCCTATCATTTAAAATGATATATCATTTTGGAAAGAAAATTTAAAAGCTGGTATATGCAATCTAAAATTAAATACAGATTTTGAATTTCAGGCTGTGAAGCTAAAAAGATCAAAGGAAAGTCTTTATAGTACTTTGGAATTTGGTATAATACTTCCCGGGAGGTCATTTACTCCCATAATTTAGTCTGACTTATTTTGGCTTCAGGTCCATTAAAAATGTGCAGCAAAAAAGGAGGCCTCTTTCTACTTTAATTTTTAACAGCAACTTGTCAGTAGAAAAGAAAGGTATCTGAAAGAGGATCATCTATCATAGTTCTAATAGCTTTCAAATCTTCTAACTTTTTGAGTCCGATTGAGAAAGAAACTTGCCTTGAAATATCTATATTTTAACCCTTTCCACTGTTCTGTGGGAGAATATTACCTTTGATTTTAAGTGTTGCTCAACTGTGTCACCACCTCCCATGATACCCATGGTTGCTACCCCTTAGCTAAGGAAACTTCAGATGTCCTGAGGATTAAGTGTGTTATTAGCAATTTCGTTCCATCTGTTCTTTTCAAATGATTGAGTCCTACTGATGTGAATTCAGCTCATCAGTGGAAAGATGACTACAAAAAATGAAGACCTGGCTACATAATTCCTTTTTCTTCTTTCTTTCCTGTCCTTCCTCGCCTTTGTCTCCCTGCTCTGTTTCTCTCCCTTCCTCTCTATCTCTCTTTCTGTCTCTCTTTCTCTCTCTCTCTCTCTCTCTACACACACACACACACACACACACACACACATACACACGGAAGGATTTTTTTTAAGCTGCATTACGCAAGGGTTAAAGTGCTTGGCTGGACTCAGAAAGGCAGGAATCTCATGCCCTATGTTTGTACATGTATAGGTTTCATTGTAGTCAGTTCATTTTTCTAGTCTTCAGTTTTCTTCTTTGGAAAATAAGGATGTTGAGTCAGATGAGGTCTCTTTTATGCTTGAACTTGTCCTTTTTTAAAAATTTTATTTATTTATTCATGAGAGACACACAGAGAGAGGCAGAGACACGGTTAGAGGCTCTCTGCAGGAAGCTCAATGTGAGACTTGCATCCTGGGACTCTGGTATCATGCCCCGAGCCAAAGACAGACGCTCAACCACTGAGCCACCCAGGCGTCCCTATGCTTGAACCTGTTCTGAGCATGCCTAGTCTGGGATAGTAGTAATTACTGTTTTATGATGGCAAATCCTACAGTGTAGTGCTCATCTCTTCTTAATGTGGGCCCAGAAAACTGACAAAGGATTACTTTAATTGTATCAATGTAATTCAACTAAGCTTTCTAAGTGTTCATCAGAGCAGATTTCTACTTTCTATGAAGACCCAAATGGCTATCAATCAGCTCCTGATGAGTGGCTGCCTAGAATCCTGTGCTGGGAAGGAATGTGAAATGAGATCCAGGGAGCCCTGCGAACTCTGAGCACTGGCCTCCATTGCTGAGCAAGCAGTACAGTACGTAAGTGAGGCACACCCACCACTTATTAGCCATCTCTGACTTCCCTATTTGTTGATATAATGCAAAATGCACTAGTAGGAAGATATTAGCACAAATCCAGCTTGAATGAAAGAAAATAGAAGGCAAAAATACATCTTTACATAGAATTACCAACCACAGCTGCAGCCCTTATAAACTTAGGGATTTCTAATACTTGTCAATCCTAGAATTATTATTATCATTACTTCAAGAAATACATTTATTTTTGGGGGGCCTCCTAAACACATTTACAAAATAGAGGTATATTTTATTGAATTTTGTTAATCTAGGAACTTCAGGACATTAATTCTGTGTTTCTGACATATTTTAGGGGGTCTCCCTACCAACCCACCTATGCAATCCTCATCCTTTAAATAATTCCATATTGGCTTGGTTTATTATGAGAGGTAATCTCTGGGACCACTTTTTGACTCAGATGAAATAAGGTTCTGTAAGGTCAGCCTCTATTGTATTATAATAGAGGAATATGAACAACATTAAGCATTATGGAATTTATATTCTCATTTTAGTGGTATGTTAGGTTGGTAGGAATTTTTAGATATTTTCTATTGTATATATAATAAAACCAAACAAGCTCTTGGAGATCTTGGCACCATACACTTCTCAGAAACACTTATGATATTTGCTGAAGAGTTTGAAGTATATATTTACCCCTTGTGTAGCATAGTGTGATTTGTTACATTATGCAGAGAATTCTAGCCAAACCATATAAATTCTAGACAAACCATATACAAAAGTCTAGCCAAACCACAAATAATCTGTTGACCTCCTTGCATTTTTCTAAGGTTTTTATATTAAAAGGCTTTATTTTCATATAATTTCACATTTACGGAAAACTTAAAAGCTGCAAGTGGTTCAGGAAACATCCTATATCCTTTACTTATTCACTAGTATTTCACTCCTCTCATTTGCTCCCTCTTCTCATTCCCTCTTTCCCTTCTCCTTCCTTCCCTCCACATCCTCCCATTCCCTCCACTTTTTTTTCTGAACCAAGTGGTTGTTAACTAGAGCTACCATGCCCCCTTTTCTGATTACTTCAGTGTATCTTCTAAGAACAAAGTCATTTTTTTACACAACTATGATATAATGACCATTAAGTCAGAAAATCAAATATTGTTACTATTATATGACCTAGAGCTCATGTCCAAATTAAATATATTTTACAACTAATTTGTATTTTGCTGGGAAAGGTTCAGTAGTGAGGGGATAATTGATGATATAGGAGAGGGATGAGAATTATTAGAGCACAACCTTGAATATGCCAGATGAGTTGCTGTCTGGTGCACAAACCATGGAGTTGTCTTTGGTTTTGAGAATAGGCAGATTGTATGGGCACAGACAAGAATGGGTTGATCCATTCTGTCGTAATGGAAACTTGATAGTCTCCTCTGTTACTTTTATCTTCTTAGATAACTAAGAAGCTGATATTAAGGAAGGAGGAGTAGATTTAATGGTTTAAGGGAGGAGAAGAGAGCAATGGGATGATAAATGGATCATGAAAATGTGTTATGATTGCAGGTAGCATCGAGGGCACACTTAAGACTAGTGGTCCTAAAGGTAAAGTAACACAGCGGAGCATGACTACTTTCTCTCAACCACCCTTGGTGGTTTACATGAAGGGGATTGTTTTATTTAAAGCTGATATTTTGATATGGTTGTACAATGAAGCAAGAATAGCAGAGTTGAGGGTTTTATGCAAGGGAGTAACGTTGAAACCTGACCCTACCTATAAACTGGAGAGTGGGGAGGTGAGAAGCTTACAGGATGAGAGACAGTGAAAAAGATTGCAGTTACTCTAGTAATGATGAGGTCTAGGAGTTATTCTAAGAGGTGAGAAAATTAACTAAGATCCCTGGAGGAGATGTCACGGGACTCAGAAATCCTGAGTTTTAGAAAGAACAATCTATATGAGAATTGAAATTATGACAGGAATAGTCACATTTCTGCCAGGGAAAATATTCCAGGAAAGAGGAGTGACACGGAGCAACCAGGACTGGTAAGTGTGTGGTGGTGTCCAATGAGAGAGTCAAAATTTGCAATCTTTTTTTTTTTTTTTTTTTTTTTTAGTGGAGGGAGGTTCGTCTGAAAGCAGCAATGGGGAGCATGGAAAACACTTAGCACACCTCAGGCTCGAAGGGACAGGGAAGTGGGGAGAAAACATAAAAGGGCTAGAAGTGAGGTAGAGGTCTGCAGAGCCAGGCTTCTGTGAAGCCTGCAAGGGAAGGGTCCCGCACGCCCCAGAAGTGCCACATCTAAGAAGGTTTTCTTCTCAGCACAGACTTCACAGCTTTGTGCATGTAGTCTTGCCGTGTTCCATCAGATGGTAGTGAAGTGTCTTAAGGAGAAGCTCCGCTTTCTAACTTACAAAATGGGTTATAAGGGCTTGGGAGAAAAGTTGAGAGTAAGAGGTTTTGTTGATTATAAACCATCAATTCCAGAAGTGAAAGGACTTGAGCAGTGGGGAGAGATGCAAATATGAAGTAAAAATAAAAATGTAGAGCTTTTAGGGATTGGAGTCTGGGAACAAGAGGATGACCTTCAGAGATTCTGATTCAATTGATTTTGGGTACAGCCCAGGCATTAGTAGTTTTAAAAACTCCCAGTAATACTAATATGCTGCCAGGGCTGAGAACCATTGTCCTAAATACTTTACTTGCATTAAATTATTTAAACAATTCTTCTAAATGCCTATAAGCACTATATTAAATTCACAACATGTGACACACACAATGTTACGTATCATAAAGACTAAGTGAATAAACCACTCAAGCACACACACAGTTCTGTTTATCCATCACTGTCATTGTCAATAGCTCTAAATTAACACAGAGAGATTTCACCCAATAACTAGATGCTTCCATGTTCATTCATTGAGAAGATCAAATGAAATCTGCATCCAACTGGAGCTCGGAGACACGTGAGGTCATTGGACATCGTGTGCTTTCAGAGTGTACTTCCTGAGTAAAATCATTTCAAAAATGAGCACACTTTTGCTCTCTTCCTGATTGTGTTGTTTATTGGAGATCAGGCTAGGATAAAATAAATGCTTTCATCCTAATTTTAATAGCTCAGTACCTGCTTGAGTCTTTGACTATGAACACCTTTCCATAGTCTCTATTTTATAACATTTGGAGTTTACATTTGATTTTTAATTTACTATGGCAATAGTGATTCCAAATCCTACCAGAGGTGTTTGGCTGCCCCATATCTTCATACCTCTCCTGTCTGCCATTGAAATATCTCTCAATTACCCGTGTTAAGACATGTTGCTAAACAACTTTATTTGGAATTTGAAAATTAAATTTGCACTCTGATCGTTACAGATATTGATAAAATAACAATCATCTTCTGATCAATGGTGGCCTGATTTCACAGTTTCCCATAGTAATTTAAAGCAACAAAAGCAAAAGGTGTGCTCTAATTTTAATTTTAAATCTACGGTTGTCTGCATGATTTACTGGGAACTTATCTCAGTTCTACCTTAATTATGATGAGCCTGAGCATCATCTGTCAGAAACAAACACATTGAAGTTGCTGAACTCACTGCTCACAGATTTTCTTTTATTATAATGTTAAGCACAGGATGTAAGAGATCCTAAATGTAGCACATCAGAAAAATATTATCTTCTACAAATACAATGATTTGGATTTGCTCCTATTCAGAAGACGTGCTGAAAATGCTGTCGGATATTGTACACTGATTTCTTTCAGTCTGCAATAGCTAATCCCCCTTTTGGATTGATACAAGTAGTCAAATCACTCCCAAATCTTCAGGAAATGAAAGGCTAGATCACTAATCACCGCACACATACTTCACTTTAATATTTCATTCAGCATTGATAGAAGATTATAATGGAAGATATTATGAAAGGGCACCGCTACAATTGTACTCAGTGGGCCATGTGTAATATTCGAAAGCACAGCATCTCTGTGGGTACTTGGCAAGCTGCAGTTGTTAGGTGAAGAATAAATGTTAAACCGGATTCTCCCAGTCATCCAATCAAAAACATTTATTATGTGCCCTCTATGTGTAAAGAACGACATTAAGTATACAGTTTTTATCTCTGCTATTATTCTAAAACTATGCTCCTGGTGTGTTTTAAGCAGAGCTGAATGGGTCGTGCCATTCGAATAAAATGAAGGTATTTTTTTCCCAGTTTCTAGAAAATAAGTTAGGGCTTCGGACTTTTTCAATTTTAGCTTTCTTCTGCTAGTTATCCTTAAATGTTAGATGCCTGCTGCTGTTTGTTTATGTCATAGCTTATTTTAGATAGTTTTACAAGCAGGAGTTATTGGAGTTTAGTGCATTTTTATTTTAAGTTGTTCAGGAAACAACATCATGATTACCAAGTGTCCCTTTTTCTCACGTGAACAAGTCTGAACACCAGTGTGACTTCAGATGCCTAAGGAACAAGTCTAATTCCTTAATTCGATTCAGGCTGCTAAAAATGGGTAAGTTCAGACAGTTGACTAGCACACAAGTTTCTAAAGTGTAATCATGTAATTTGAAAGAATTAACGCAGCATTTTATGTAAAGAGTGAAAATAGGTTAGATCCCAGGAGGGTTTGGTTTATTTTGTTTTTACTTACATGATTTTCTAGTGAATGAAGTTAAATCATGTCTATTATTTCTTGATGCCAATCATTTCCTACAACTGCATCAGACCATCTGTAAGTTTAGGCTTCACAGAATATGTAACAAACTCGTTTTATTTTTGTCAAATATCATTAGCTTAGTAGTTAATAATAATAATAGCATTAGCTTAGTAGTTAATAGCAAACTCTTACTGAGCACATACTTTGTGTAAGGAACCATATTCTACACCCTTTGACTCATCCAAGTCCCACAACCACCTTATGAAGAAGGTGCTACTATTATCTCCTTTATTTGGGTGAGGAAACTCAGAACCTAAACTAAACCTCATTAACTAGTAAAGCTAGTGAACTAAACCTTGTACAAATCAGAGATTCAAACCCAGTCAATTTAGCTACAGAGTCTGTGTTCCTGACAATTGAGCTAAACTAACCCCATTTTTTTAAAATTCAGAAAAGTTGTATTATTTAGGATGCCTTTAGCTGCAAGTATCACCCTAACCTAAACTGGTGGAAACAATAAAAATAATTTAGTGGCTCACATAATTAAAAAGACTAGAAATAGCACTTGCTTCAGGCAAGGCTTGATTTATTGGTTCAATGATGTCACTAAGAACCCAGTTTCCTTCAGTCTCAATGCTCTGTTTTCCCAAGATGGATGCCAGCCGCGTCAGAGGAAAACGCTTCCTTATTCACATTCAGCAAGAGAAAAAAAAAAAAGTGGCTTGGTCTCAGTATTTCTTGCAAAAGTCTTGAGACTCACTGAATGAGCCGGGGGAAGCTGCTGACTGCCCCCTGAACCAATCACTTTGGTTAGGGAGATGACCTGTTCTGCTTGGTTTAGGCTAGATCACATTTGCTTCCCTGAAACCACAGAATCCTCAAATGGGTTTCTGGTGACGGGGACATAGACACTCCAAAAGCAAACCACAGATGTACACAGAATATAGTACTTCTACAGTCTATAGTCTCTTACATGAAGGAGATCGTCTTCCTGCATGGTTACAGGGAAGTCATTTTCCCTTTCACAGTTTCGAGGTTCAACACGATCGATGTCATCTATCATGACATTGAGATGGGCAGTGATGAGTTCAATGTAGGAGGCTGTGGACTGCAGTCATACCAAAGAAGCCACTTCTCTTTCTTTGTCCTCTTCCACTTGCATGTTTATATCGAGTATTACAAGACTCTTTCACTATGAGCCATATACACATATACACGCATATATATGTATATGTACACGTATATATGATATTTCTATTTCTTCATCTATCATTTATCTCTGCCTGATGCCTATTCTTGGGAATCAACCTTCAAACTGATGAAGATTCCATATAAAATGACTTTGGGAGGAGCATCTATTCTAAAATCATCTTGTCAGGCTACCATATAAGTGGCAATGGCTATAAAACCAATATTCATCCAGAATATTTCACTTTGTGGACATTTGGATTACTCAACAAAACAGAATAGAACATTTCATTTAAAATGACTTTTTCAAATATCACTAGCTGACATTATTATCCATAGTTGTTATAGGAATAATTCTTTTTCTCTAGTACTGTTTTTGCTTTTTATTCATACTCTTTTAGGAACTAAGTACTTCTTTGAGATATGGAGCTCACAAAGACTGTAGTCTGACAAATTTCAATGCCAAGGTTACACTGGCAGCTTGTGATGTGTAGGAATGAAATTCGTGTCTAAAGGAGACATACATGCTTCATGTTCTTCTACGTTTAAAAACAAACACCATAAGAAATACCCACCTCAGGATTCTCATGTCAAGGCTAAACCATTTACAAAGTACAGTAATAAACATGCAAGTGGAAGAAGAAACAAAGGAAGATAAGTGATTTCTTTGGTATGACTGCAGTTCATGCCATCCTAAACTGAAATCATCGCTTACCCATCTCAATGTTACGGTATATGACATAGACAGTCTCGTTGAAACTCGAAATTGTGAAAGAGAAAATGACCTTCCTATAATTATGTAGAAAGACTACCTCCTTTATGTCGGATGTTTCTATCTCAATCAGTTGTGGTGATCTACTTGAATTAACTGTAGTGTTTTACAGATTTATACAACACAAAATGAAAGTACTTCACTGAGTATGCGTGTGAATCATGGAATTTTTTTAGATTTTCTCCACCTGTCTAGAAAATGTAGAGCTGTAACAGAGCCATAAAATCTGGAATCTCCAACCAGAATATATCTTTTGAAATAACAACTAGAAAAGTGAAAAGAAAAAATATTTAAAATAAAATGCTATCTTTACATTCATATTTTTTTCAAACGAAACTTTATGGCAGTTTTAGATTTTCAGAAAAATTGCAAAGGTAATACAGAAAGTTCCCATACATGCTATAATCAGTTTCCCATATTATTAACACCTTATATTAATATAGTATTTTTTACAATTATAAACTGATATTGATGCATCATTATTAACTAAAATCCATGCTGTATACAGTTCTTAGTTTCTAAAATAATTTTTTTTATTTTAGAAGTTTAAAATATACAGAATTATTGTGAAAAGTACTGAATTTCCATGTACCCTGCACTGCATTTTCCCTATTCTTGACATTTGTATGGTACATTTGCCAAAATTAATGAACCAATATTGATGCATTAATATTTAAAGAGTCTATACTTTATTCAGTTTTCCCCTAAGGTCCTTCTATTTTAAGATCCAGTCAAGGCTATCACATCACATTTGGTCATCGTGTTTCCTTAGGCTCCACTTGGATGTGACAGTTTCTTGGACATTCCTTGTTTTTAATGACCCTAAGAGTTTTGAGGATTATTGATTAGATATTTTATAGAATATCCCTCAGTTGGGATTTTTCTCATAGTTCTATTTGGTTGGACTGGATCTTTGAGTTCTGAGGAGGAAGAGCACAGAAGTAGGGTTCTGTTCTCATCACAGTGTATCAAGGAACATAGGATTTACCAGTGTTGATGTTAACCTCAGTTACCTGGCAGAGGTCCTGCTAATCAGGTTTTTCCCCTATAAAGTAAACACCCCCCCCCCCAATACTGTCCTTTTTGGAAAGAATTTTTTCACAAACTATACTTCATGGGATGGGGAAGCCATGCTCCACCTTGTTAAGGGCAGAGGATCTATATAAATAATTTGCAATTCTTCTGCATGGGAGATTGATCTCTCCTCTATTTACTTATTTTTATACTCAATTTTTTATATGCATTCATGTCAATGACATGAATCTTGACCAATAGTCAAATAGCATAGACAAATAGTCAAATAGCATAGAATTGGTGTAAAAACATTTATTAGAAAGAGTGAAAAACGTGGCCTAATAGGCCAGTATTCCAGGGTTGGGCTGGTATTAATTGGAAATGTCCAGTATTCTAGGGAGGGCATGAGACTTTCCTCGGGTATAAACTTACTTCTTCCTTGCATTATGCTGCCTGTCAAATCCTGTCTAAACTCTTTCTGTTTCCTATGTTTAACTGTATCTTAGTGATAATGGATTGCAGTGGTCCATTATCTTCTGGGCAAAGTAGCAGATACTAGGATTTGTTCTAATTGTCTCTCTCTGAACGTTTATTAGCAACAACAGCAACAGAGGCACCAACAACAGAGACACTACTAGGTTTATTGAATGGGCCCCATTGTGCTGTGTTTGACACAGAATGAAATTTAAGCCTGACCATAGCGCTATGAATCACAATGTATTATCCTCATTTTGAAGACTAGGAAAACTTCAGAGGGTTAAGGAACTTGACCAAGATCACTAAGCTGGCAAATAGCAAGGCTGCGATGTAAACTAAGATTTTTGTGATTCAAAATTTTAAGTTATGAACTACTTTTTGCTGCTTCAACTCACTTCATCACTCATAGTGTTAATGACTCAGCATTTCCTCTGTCGGTCTTTGCCAAGCTGATTCTTTTTTAGTTTATGATACTTTTGTCATTTCAGCTCTCAGATAATTAAAATTTTTCTCCTATATGCCTTTTTTGTCCAATAATATCATGTGTGAAATGCTGTAATAAGAATTTTTCATTATGTTTTGTTGCTTACGCATTAGAGTTTTGTTCTGGGGGCTAACATCATGTTAGCTAGTTGCTAACATATTTGATTTTTCCGATGGTTTCCTTGGTGTTCCAAATCTCATTAACATTTTGACTAAGACTATTCATTAATCCATATACCCAACTAATTACCATTAATCACCTGGCTTTTCTTTCAATAAAACTCCGGGTGAATAAAAATAATACACATATCAAGATAGTATGAAGAGAGAATGTGGTGAAAATTATGATTAAGGGATAGGATTCAGGAAAAAGATTAATTTTGAATAGGAGTATCAAAGCAGCCTTCTTGGAGGAGGTAACATTTGACTTAGTTCTTAAGCAGCTAATAGAATTTGTGAACATGGAGATGGATGTGAGCACAGTACAATGTAGAATTGACCTCCAAGATTCCACTTTCTTCTGGTTCTCTTTGTATCAGACACTTTTAGGTGCTCATCATCTTCTACCTGCCTTTTATTTTATTTTTTATATTTTTTAAAGATTTTATTTATTTATTTATTTATTCACCAGAGACAGAGAGAGAGAGAGGCAGAGACACAGGCAGAGGGAGAAGCAGGCTTCCTGCAGGGAGCCTGACATGGGACTCAATCCCGGGACTCCAGGATCAGGCCCTGAGCCTAAGGCAGATGCTCAACTGCTGAGCCACTCAGGGATCCCTCTATCTGCCTTTTAAATATAAAATGATTGGCTTCTGTCTGCGATTCTCTTCTTTTTGTTCTTTATACACACAGTGTGCCTTCAACTATCAGCCACATCTTGAGAACCCCAGACTTTTCTTTCCACCTACAAAATATCCCAATAGACATCTCAAACTCAGAATGTCAAAAATAACTCCTGTTCATTTCTTAGATATATCAAAATAACTAAATTAATTTACGTTTGAGTCAAGCGTTCCTAGGTTTAAGTGCAGTTTCTTTTTCTTTTTTTCTCTCTTTTTTTTCTTTTTTTCAATATTTTGTTTATCTGTTTGTCAGAAAGAGAGAGAGAGCACAAGCAGGGGGAGCTTCAGGCAGAGGGAGAGAGAGAAGCAGTCTTCCCGCGGAGCAGGACTCCAGGATCAGGACCTGAAACCAAAGGCAGACGCTTAACTGCCTGAGCCACCCAGGTACCTTTGAGTGCAGTTTCTTTCACATATTTTGGGGCAAGTCACTTAATAGCTATAAGCCTCAGGGCAGCCCTGGTGGCCCACCGGTTTGGCGCCATCTTCAGCCTGGGGCGTGATCCTGGAGACCCTGGATCGAGTCCCACGTCAGGCTCCCTGCATGGAGCCTACTTCTCTCCCTCTCTCTCTCTCTCTCTCTCTCTCTCTCTCTCTCTGTCATGAATAAATAAATAAAATCTTTAAAAAAAAAAGTTAAAAAAAAAAACAACTATAAGCCTCATTTTTTTCCTCAGTAGAACAAATAGTAATTGTACTCACATTATTTAGATAGTATAAAAATTAAAAAACATAAATGTCTAAGTTCTCAATGCTGGATGTTATTGTTATTATTTTTACAATTTTAGTAAAGGATGTCACCATCCACTTGATCATCCAAGCACCAAACTTTGCAATCGCCACCAATGAAGCTCTTTAACATCACCTTCCACAAATGCTGTCAATTCCATGTCTGCATGTCTCTTTTCTATGCCCACCTGCTACTTCCTTAGCCCAGTCCTCTTCCTCTAATTACAGTAGGTTACAGCTAATTTCCCTGCATTAGGTCATATCCTGCTTTTTAATTAATACTCCACATTATTGCTAAAATAATGTCTCAAATATGCAAATCTGGTATTTCTCTTCTGCTTTAATCGATAGTCTGTATTATTTAAATGTTAAAGTCCAAACTCCTTGTCATGATCTGGCCTCTGTCATGACTTCCTGAATTATCCCGAATAAACCCGTGGCTGTGAACCCCATAGTACTAAATCTCCCTCCTCTGCACCATGCTACTTATTTTTCTTCCCGACATTCCATACTGTTTCACACTTGGACTTCTTGGAACCTTGACACATCAATGTCTTTTCCACCCACGCTGCACTATGGAAAAGGTATCCACGGCCCTCAGAAATGTCTTTTCCAACACCTTTTAAGACTGACTCAGCAACTTTTGAGTCCCCATTGCAAACTTTATACATGCTATTTCTATAATACCCTAAACTTCTGTTGCACTCATTTATTTACAAGCCTTTCGATCTTACCAGACTAAGTATCACTTGAGGGCAGGAATCTCACATTCTGATTTAAAATTTATTCTCAGATCCTAGTAAAGTGCTTGGCATGTGATAGGTATTTAATAAAAGCTTGCATGCATTATTGAACAAATTGGTCTCCAAATGATCAAAGTTTACTCATTTCCTCACACTTCTGTTAATTTATATATATATATATTTAAAGATTTTATTTATTTGTTCATGAGAGATACATAGAGAGAGACATAGACAAAGGCAGAGAGAGAAGCAGGCTCCTCATAGGGAGCCCAATGAGGAACTCAATCCATGGACCGGGATCAGGCCCTGAGCCGAAGGCAGATGCTCAACCGCTGAGCCACCCAGGAGTCCCTCTATCAATTTATATTAATTCACAACAACATATCTATTTTTGAGATACTTTACTAGACAGAGAAGTTTGCTAGACAGGGAAGTTTGTCATTGGAAAGAGAATTCAGTGTTATTTGACCACCAAATCATTTATACCAATGGCGCTAGACAATACCGCTGGTACCAGCTCTGGAAGACCCAACTCTAGACACATCTTCATTTATCTCAACCCATCATTGGTTGTTTCTAAACTGGGTCCCCACCCATGTCAAAGTAGCTCTGGCTGATGGCATGATGGTCCCATTTCTCAGATATACATCTTGGAAAGCAAATTTGCCTAAGGTTCTCCTGCATCTGATGTTGAATTCAAAAGTAAGTTTAAATTTGATAGACAGAGCTAGAAAAGATGCCCGGCACCTTCTGAATTTAGCCTGTCACCAGGTACACCACAATGCAATTTCCCATTTATTAAGAAATAAAATGAAGACGAAAAGCATTTAATTTTAATTGCCTCTGATGCTCACCATATTGTCACTTTTCACTGGCTCACTATGGCTGCTCAGTTAGAATTTCTCTTTCATGCAAACAACAGGACTAAATTGAATTACATAAAAAGAAGCTACACACTGACTCCCAGCAGTATGTTTTGACAAAACATTTTGTCTCCATAAATGATTTCAGATCCTGTAGTCAAAAGCCTTGACTGCAAATAATGGGTTCATAAAACCTATCTTTAAAATTTTACCTGACAGTAATACCGTGCAAATATCTGCACTTCCAGTTCACCTTCTCCACTTGTTTACATCAGTATTTTAATAGAGTGGCTGTCACAGAACAACAGCTAAAGGCCACTGTTTGATAAGTTCCTGTAAAAACACACTGTTTAAAATGAGAATTTCCTTCCTAAATTCAGCCATCATAAAAGGTGATGGTGGTGGTGGTGGTTAGAAAATTATTGAAGGAAACATGTCTTCTTGGAGGACCTCAATAAAATTCTCAGAGTTAAGTGACATTCTAAATAGTGATGACTTTCAGATTCTGAGTTTTGAGTTGCTAAAGCAGCACCTGGCAAAAAAGTACTCCACATAGTAGGTTCTCAATAAATGTGTTGCTCAAAAATTACAGCACCCATTCTTTAAAAATATGGCTTCATAGAAGCTGAATTTTGCCCTAGTATGTTAACTTTATCAAATAAAAACATGAATTCTTTCCATAATGAAATTGTATTACTATTTTAAAAGCAACGAAATATATACATGCTATGTGCATGTTTTGCTTATTCGCTCTAAAAGCCTCACGATGAGAAAACAAGTAAGACCTTAAGAGTGAACTGAAGGTTTGGTTAGTGCTTACTACGTGGCTTGCAAGGTGATAAACACCTTGTATGGGCTATCTTGTTTAAGCTTCTCATCAGGCTGATGAAGAAGGCATTTTTTTAAGAAGGTATTTGTTTAATGAAGAATCTAAGAAACTGTTCTATTTCTTAAAATTGATTTTTTCCATTTAACTGAAACATGTTATTAGTTATAATGCCATAATAAGAGTAATATATGTGAAACATTCAGTGTCTTCAGAGAATATCTTTTTTTACTTGTTTTTTTTTTAAGATTTCTTTTTTTGGAGAGAGAGAGAGAGAGAGAGAGAGAGAGAGACTGTGCACAAGTGTGTAGCAGGGAGAGGCAGAGGGAGAGGGAGAGAGTGGACTCTGAGTGCTGAGTGCGGAGCCCAATGTGGGGCTGGATCTCATGACTGAGATCATGATCTGAGCAGAAATCAAGAGTTGGGCATTTAATCTACTGTGCCACCCAGGTGCCCCTATCTTTTTTTTTTTTTTTTTTTTTTTTTTTACTTCTCAACAGCATTTCTGAATGTGGAGACCCTATTTCTCGTTGAAACATGTTTCGGTGTCTGATGCTTTTTTCTAAAAACTGTGCAACTTCTTTTAATATCTCAAATTCAGCTTCAGTTTTAACAAGGTGAATTCCACACCTGTTTTAGTTTGGTTTTTCAGTTCTGTGAAATAAATAGCAACAGTGTTAGTTAGCATTATCTACATTTTAAGAAGTTAAAATTAGCTATCATTTTAAATATCAAGTGCCACAGTTACAATCGTAGTAAGAATTTGAAAATGCCAAAGAGTACTTCTAGACTCTCATGTACCTTGTCAAGACTGGACACTACGCTTCCATTTTATTTTCTGCTTTCAGAATGATTTTGCTAACTCCTACTCATTTCAACTGGTGTTCTCCTTCGAGCCAACCTTTTTTTTTTTTTTTTTTTTTTCTAAAGAAGCTTGTTTCTTTGTGAAAGTTCCTGGAATGATGTCAAATGAGAATCGGTCACATGACATTCTCTTTCTTGGCAAACTCCTTCCACACGATTAGAGAACTTTTATAAATTAAAATTGTTGAGATTATTTTAATTCTTTTTTATTCTAAGTAAATTAAATTCTCTGTCTTGTACTCTCTTGCTCATTTTATTTCATCAATGTCTATAATTTGAAAATAGGAAGGAAATTAGATTTTGGCTCACAATAAGATGATATTTCAGGGATTATAGCATCCCCTGTGATATTAAAGACTTACTCTATTGAAGAAGAAATGGCAATCCATTTTTCGTCTGTCTCGTTTCGTGATATTGTCTTATGTATGTATTCCAAATCTATGCTCCTTTTACAAAATCCCTAGGAAAGACCTCTGTGAATCAGCATGCACAAACCCTTGAATCTTGAGGTTGAGACAACGTAAGATATGCAGCCCGGAAACTGTTTTGCCATTCAGAGTGCATCATTTCTTCACCACAGGGGAAAGCTTCAAAAAATATTGAATTCAACATTCTCGTAGCAGTACTTGTTTGCTCTCTTGCTTAGGAAAAATGTTATAGCAACTCTCACACTTTTGCCATTTCTGAGAATTGAAGAACCACGGAGTGTTAGAACTGAAGTGTATCTTAGATATGATTTCGTTATTCAGAGGAACTAAATTGTGCTTCCAGTGTTCATCCACATGGAAAACCCAGGAGGTAAATAAATAGGGGATCCCAAATTGAGTCTCCCATCTATTTTTCTCTAATCTCATGTTTGAGACACTTAACGTGATCATTTTTATCCTTGGACTCAAGATGCAATTGGAACAAAAGCAAAAGTTACACCCCCACTCCCCACTTGTGCCCATCTCCTTCAAGGCCAAGGAAATCTTATATTTCACTATATTTTACTTCCCAATTTACCCCAGGTCAAATGCTCTCACAGTCATCAAGTCTATGAGGATCATGAGTTTGGGCTTCAAGCAAGGGTGATAGAAATGTGTAACTGGGGGCTTTGTAACCTCAAGCAAATTACATAGCTATTTTGAATCTCAGTTTGACCACCTGTAAAATTCAGGGAATAATAATATTTACTCATAGCATAGTCTGAGGAATTTAATATATTGATTCCAACACAATTTATCCCAACACAGAGAAGCCTTCAACAAATAATAAACACTAGGGATGGAATATATCTTTGTAATCACCACCAGCAGGATGTATGTTCCTTGCTGCCTCCTCAGTCACTACTCTCCTAGTTATTATCCATTAATTCACCTGTTTGGAATGTTCTATGAATGGAGTTTCTGTAAATAGAATTTGTATCTGGCTTGTGTTTATAAGACTGATTCATATTACTGTGTATATATATGAATATACTAGTATATGTTCATTCTCATTACATGAAAATATCACAAATTATTTATCTATCCTAAAGGTGATAGGATCTTTGGAATGTTTTTAAATCGAGTTCATTATGAATAAAGCTGCTGTGAATATTCTTGTACATGTCTCTTGATAATCATAGATGCGTCTTTCTCTTGGATATAAAACCAGGAATGGAACTACTGGTTGTAGTTTATGTATGCTCAGCATGAGGAGACGCTTTTAAGTAATTTTCCAAAATTTATACTCCCACTGGAAGAATATGAGAGCTACAGTTGCTCCACATATTGCAAATACATACTGTTATTTTCATACTGTTAACTTTCAAATATTGACTCTTCTGTTTGGTGTATAGTAGTGGTATCTCATAGTTCATTTCCCTAAAAAAGCTGAGGGCTTTTAGTTATTGTTGTTGTTTGTTTTTTCATATTTCATTGACCAAATGAATTCCTTATTTTGGAAAATGTCATGGAAATGTTTATGCATATTTCTATTGGGGTATTTATTATTTTTCTTATTGAATTTTAAAAGTTCTTTACACATTTTGGATTCATGTCTTTAATACGTATATTCCACAAATATATTCCCCCCCCTTAATAGCTTGCCTTCTACTCTCTTAATGATATATTTTCGTAAATGGCCGCTTGAGTACATTTTCTTTCTTTTTTAAAGGTTTTATTTATATATTCACTTTAGAAAGATGGGGAGAAGCCATGGGAAAGAGAGAGAGAGAATATCTCAAGCACACCCCATACAGAGCTTGGAGCCAGACGGGGTGCAGACCTCAATGCGGGGCTCAATCCCCTGACCCTGAGATCATGACCTGAGCTGAAATCAAGAATCAGATGGACGCTCAACTGACTGAGCCATGCAGGTGCCCCTTAATGATATATTTTGAGAAACAGAAGTCCCTAATTTTAATGAAGTCAAATTTAATTAACTTTTTTTTTAGTTAGTGCATTTTGTTGTCTTGATTTAGATTTATTTATTTATTTATTTATTTATTTATTTATTTATTTTCCCATCTGAACCTTTTGACCATTGAGAAGATCAACTAAGGATTACATTATAAAAAGGAACAATTTACATTTTAAAAATGTAAAATTTTTAAATGTAAAAATTTTAAAAATGAAAGTTATTTTATTTTATTTTATTTTTTTAAGATTTTATTTATTTATTCATGAGAGATAGGCAGAGAGAGAGATAGAGAGAGAGGCAGGGGGAGAAGCAGGCTCCATGTAGGGAGCCTGATGTGGGCCTCCATCCTGGGTCTCCAGGATCACACCCTGGGCTGAAGGCAGT
Source organism: Vulpes lagopus (assembly GCF_018345385.1). Classification (NCBI taxonomy): domain Eukaryota; kingdom Metazoa; phylum Chordata; class Mammalia; order Carnivora; family Canidae; genus Vulpes; species Vulpes lagopus. Next base: position 88,096,977 of record NC_054834.1, on the reverse strand, counting down.
GCTAAATCGCTGAGCCACCTGGGCTGCCCAAGTTATTCATTTTAATTCATCATGTGCAACCCTAAAAATATGTTTTATATATTAATGTGAGTTAAAGGAGAGAAAGATAAAACAAAAAAAATCCAGTGACAGATAAGGAAGGAAAGCCAAAAAATCTAGCCAACAACAGGCCTGAAAGCAGATATAGAAGAACAGAGAGTGGGATGCACTAAGTATAATGCAAGAATAAAAACTTGACCAAAGTGGGAGAGAAGAGAACCTACAAAGAATTGAAGGAACAAAAAGAATTGAGAGAGAAAAGAGATGGAAGGAAACAGAAGGTTGGAAATTCAGAAGTAGAGGCTCCAATGAGGCCACACTTTTTCAAGTTGGGAGCTATAGAGTAAGATCACTCTCTGGTCTTGAGTTAATTACAATTTGATTAGTGACTTAACCACTGTTCAAAGATCTTCTACTTAAACCTGCTCAACATTGTTCGAAATAAATAGCAGCCAAAACAAGAATTGGGGAAGGGATTATTCTTTGGACAGTGGCAGCTGAGGTCAGAGCAATACGTGAGACAACTTAGAATCCTACTCATCAATTCTGGGCCTAGAGTTCTTAGTGCTGATTTTAAAGAATTCCTCTAAATAATGTTAGGTGTATGAATGTTTTGTAGATTTGATGTTGTTTTTCATTGGGAGTGTGTGTCATGTCCTTTCAAACAGTGATCTTGTCTCAAATCTTTTTGTGTCACAATAAATAAAAGTGACCCAGTGTGTAGGGGCTAAATGTTACTCCTCTTATTAGGCTAACATTTTCTAAACTGTAGATTTGACTCCAAAAAATTAATTTTATGTGTTGTGACAAGCAAAAATTTAATATGTAAATTTGAAAATGTCAGTGCATCAATGGCAAATATTGTTTTTTTTTTAAAAAGCTTAATTAATTAATTAATTAATTAATTTTTTAGAGAGAGTCTGTAAGCATGGGGGAGGGAAAGAGGGAGAGAGAGAGAAGTCTTAAGAAGATTCTTTGCTGAGCCTAGAGCCTAACACAGGGCTCCATCTCAGGACCCTAAGATCATGATCTGAGCTGAAACCAAGAGTTGGACACTTAACTAACTGTGCCACCTATAGACGCCCCAATGGCAAATATTGTTTTGTGAAAATTTTGCTTTTTATATATGTGTGGCTATTGTAGATTTCAGTGCATTTCTGATTGTGGATTATTTTAGTTTGCTAGGGCTGCCGTAACAGAGTATCACAAACTCAGTGACTTAAGCAACAGAAATGTATGGTCTCACAGTTCTGGAGGCTGAAAGTCTGAGATCAAAGTGTTGGCAGGATTGTGAGGGATAGTTAATTCCATGCAGCTTTCCTACTGCTTTGCTGGCAACCTTTGGCATTCCTTGGCTTGTAGACACATCCCCTCAATCTCTGCCTTCATATTCACATGGAATTCTCTCAATGTGCATATCTTTCTCTGTCTATAAATTTCTTCTTTAAAAAAAATATTTTATTTATTTATTTATTTCGGACACAGAGTGGGGCAGGGGGTGGAGGGAGAAGCAAACTCCCTGCTGAGCAGGAAGCCTGACGTGGAGCTCCATCTGAGGACTCTGTCATCATGACCTGAGCTGAAGGGAGACGTGTAACTGACTGAGCCACCCAAGTGCCCCTTCTTCTTTTATAAGGACACTGTCATATTGGGTTCAGTGACCTTATCTTAACTCATCTGCAAAGACCCTGTTTTCAAATAAAGCCATAGTCATGGACATTAGGAGTTAGGACTTCAACATCTTTTGGGGGGATCCAATTCAACTGTTAAATTGGGTTATTGTCAAAAAAGTTTGAAAGCTTCTATGTAGGCATTTCTTTTCTACATTATCTTTAAACCCTAAAACCAAGCAAAATTGTATATTGATTTCAAGATGCAATATGGTATAAAGTATACTGATTTGGGGTGGTCCTCTCTGACCCTCATAACCGCTAGCAAATAATTTGTATAATTCTAATTATACTTCTTTCTATTTAAGCAGCCAATGCACATCTTTCAAGGTGTTTAGAAAGTTAATAAGGAAGCTGAATAATGACTTATAAGGCCATATTTATGCTCACTTAAGCTTACTTTTTTATCAACCCTTAAGGATATAGCTAATATTTATGTAATACTTTAGCCATTTATAAAAATACATTATCAAAATATAAGGTTTTTATTAATCAAATGTTATCTACAAGATTGAGTTCTTTGGGAGGATATATGTAGATGCCAGATATTTACGACTAGCTGCATGTATTTATTCCCTGATTCTTAATCACACCACTGTATGCAGTCATCAGTTTTCTGACAACCATCTGCTTAGATGTCACTCATTCCTTCCACCCCATCTAGTTGAAATTAAAATATTGACAGAAATAATTTTTGCATGGAAAGTGGAAAAGCTAATAGGGGTGGTGAAACTAGATTGGATTTTGCATGCATTGCCCCTGACAATATTCTGACAATTTTTAGCTTGCTCCTTCAAGTCATGCAGCACTATAGGAAAATAAAATATAAAGCAAAGATTTGAACAAAGTATAAGCCTGGGTTTCTTCTGATGGTCTTACAATATTCTTGAAAAGTAAAAAAAGAAAGAAAGAAAAGAAAACACGAGAGAGAGAGAGAGAGAGAGAGAGAAGGCTACTAAGCTGTAACCATCATATTTTATGGCAACTATATGAAGTTAGAAGAATGGCACTAATAAAGATAAAATGTTATTCTAGTCTTTTACAAATGCATAATGACAATAACAAAAATACACACTAGACATGAAATAAAATTTTTAAATGGAATTGAGAAAGCATTTCAAAACTTTAAAAATATACCAATTATAAATTCATTTTGAAATTCTTAATAAACCTAGAATATTCTTTTTTGAGCATATTTAATGTCTAAACAATCCAACTCTGAAATTCTTTTTGACCTTACCAAAGACTTTTCAGTCACATGAAAAATTCTAAGCTTAGATTTTAGAATTTCCTTTACATTATTAAACTAAACCCTTGATTTCCTACTCTTAAAAAACTCATAAGCTAATAAAAAAATTATACCACTAAGTGGTTGGGTTTATCCTCCCAAAACGAAAAGTGGTATCTCCAGGGGAGTAGAGGCTCATATGTACTTACAATTTATTTGATTTTAAAAATTGTATCCATGCAGTCAACAGATAAATCATTACATCAGTGAACTGGATTATGATGGCATACATTGACAAGGACAGGGAATGAGACAACAGAGTGAGTGGCTAGTTGAAGGAATCAGAGGAGCTAGTTGAAGGAATCAGGAGCCATCAGAAAAACAGAAACAAGAAAAATAAAGAAATCATTTCCTCTGTGCTCTTTCCAAAGGCATGGGAGAGGGTTTTCCATATTTGAATCACAATTGCCAGTATAGAGACAATCTTTCGGCAATGATGCCAGGATATCTCAAAGATATGACCAACTTCATTCCAATCTCTGGCATATTTCTTCCTTCCTACATCTCACAATGCACACATTTCTATCTCCTATAAAGGAAAAGACATTGGTTTTTCTTTTTGTTTTCTTTCTTTCTTTCTTTCTTTCTTTCTTTCTTTCTTTCTTTCTTTCTTCCTTCCTTCCTTCCTTCCTTCCTTCCTTCCTTCCTTCCCTTCTTTCTTTCTTTCTTTCTTTCTTTCTTTCTTTCTTTCTTTCTTTTCTTTCTTCTTTCTTTCTTTCTTTCTTTCTCTTCTTTCTTTCTTTCTTTCTTCTTTCTTTCTTTCTTTCTTTCTTTCTTTCTTTCTTTCTTTCTCTTTCTTCTTCTTTTTTTTTTATTTTAAAGCCAGGGCAAGTACATCGTGAACTTCCAGTTTTGGAAAAGTGTTTCATTTCGTCTTAGATCTATTCATAGTTTTTATCATTTATAGTATAAGTTTCCATGTTAGGCTCTCTACTGGGGACTCAAAGATGAGACAGGAGAACTCATGGCCCATTGAGACAGGTGGGACATGTACTGTAGAAAATGGATATGATAGATGGTAAAGGTAGAAGGAATGGAGAAGAAAGTGGGGTGCAGGAAAATGTTTCAAGGAGAAAGTAATATTTGAATGGGGTTTTGAAGGTAAAGGAGAAGTTTGAAAACTTGAGTATAAGCATTTTGGGCAGAGGAAATATTATGTTCCAAAATAGCATCATGAAAAGGCTTAGCTTGGCAAGAAAGAAATTGAACATGATTAGATCAGAAAAAAAGAATGTTCATCCAGAGGATAGGCATCAGATGTTGCTGTTCTAGTCTCAGTTCACCTTTTCCAAACCAGGAAGGAACTCTAAATAACACATGAATCTCAGTTCACAAACACTACCCCATTAGCCATGGCATGATCAGTCCCTGTGTAAGTTGATGAAAGCAATGGCACACATCTTACAGGACAAGCCCCCTCCATTTTTCTTTTTTCTTTTCTCTCTCTTTTTTTCTTTATGATTCATTTATCTATTTGAGAGAGGAGATAGGAGCAGAAGGAGAGGAACAGAATCTCAAGATACCCTGCTTTGTGCAGAGCCAGGTGCAGGGCTCGTTGCCGTGCTTGCCCCCACGACCCTGAGATCATGACCTGAGCTGAAACCAAGAGTCTGACACTTTACTGACTGAGACCCCCAGGTGCCACCAGCCTCCTCCTTTCAAGATGAGTATGACTCAAGTAGGATGGTCTATTGGCCATATGAAAACATGACTTCAGGAGTTGGCATATATGATTAGGCCAGTGCTTCACAAGTGGATTCTACTATCAAGAATTGTGCTTATGCTAAAGATGTAGCAGGAACCAGGAGGCCATGAATTATAACTTTGTCCTACTGAAGGCATAAAAAAAAGCTGAAGTCAAGGAAATTAAGTGACTTGCTCAAGGTCATACAACATATCGGTGAAAGAGCTGGTGCTGAAACAAAGATTTCTGGCTCCCAGGCCGCTTTCATTTCCTCTGTGCCATGTGCTGGTCTGTCAAATGGAAGTGTTTGCTGACATTTGAGAGGGCTGAGTTCAACCCATGATAGAAATGATAAGTTCCTTGAGGAACTTTGAAGGTAATAGACTTCTAATCACCTTTTCCTGAGGAATCTTGCCTTAGATTTGCACTCACTTCTGGATTTGCCATAATGCAAACTTCCCTGAGCTTTCAGAAGGGAAACAACAACAACAAAAAACCTTCATTCTTTTCTTAAAGATACCATTTCTAGTGCCCACTGGTTTTGACCTGGTTGAGACTATCTGATATTATCTGCGTAATTCAGGTTTAGGTTGCTTTCAGCCAGGGTCCCAGTGGGAAAAGGAGAGCACACGTACAAGGGTCAATTGAAGAGACTTCAGGGAAAGTTCTATTGACAAAGAAGTGGGTGGGATTAAGGGAAACTAACACCGGATAGTGAGTCACTCCAGAACCAGCTAACGTCGCAGAGATGTTGCCAACCTAAGTCCAAGGACGGAAGGTGGAAAAACTGCTCCTGGAATCTGGAGGGAATATCTGCAGATGTGAGAGATGGCCCTCCGATGGAAACCGTGGCTATAAATATAGGAATATAAGTCATCACCAATCGGAAGCAGAGCAAGGAGGGAGCCAGGAATTATAAATACTCCAACTCCAATTTTTTTCCTGCCCTTTGATCTCCTCAGTGCCTCAATTTGATCAAACCGAACAGAAAGTCAGAGAATAAGGCCATGCAAGGGAGTCTCCAAGGGCACAGAGAGGAACAGGATACAGTGGAGCGTGCATCTGGAGGAGAAAATGGAGAAAATTCAGGATGGGGGGAACACAAATGCATCCCAGGCCTGCTCCCCGCCCCAGGCTCTCTTCCATCCACTGATTCCACAGTGCTTTCTGGAGGTGCCAACTCCACAAACTGCTCTGATTTCAGAAAGTTTACCTAACACTACTGGGAGAATTATGTAAATATGAATAGTTTGGCTGAGCGGTGACTAAGGAGAGAGGGAAACATGACCTCCATCTGCAAGCAGTGGTGGGAATGGAAATGATTTCCTGTGGGAACACGGCTGGTATTACTGTTAAATCATTTGTATACTGTTAAATGAGTTGTGTGCTGGTGGGGCAAAGAGGTCTTAGAACTGTGTTTGCTGGCATTCTCCCTACCTCCATCATTGTCTACAAGCATTTGAAAGGTTGAAAAAACAGCAAGAGAAGGCTCTGATTCAAGGTGATAGAACCAGGTAGAGTACAGTAAAATCGGGAGAAAGATATTGTAAGAAAAAAAACATAACACTGTTCATTGCAGAAGAAGTTAATCTTTTATTAAAATATTCTAAGGGAATAAAATATGGGAAAGCTCTTCTTTTGCATATTTAATCTCGGAGTGAACAGAACTCTAAAAACTTCCTGCTGAAGATAATCTTTGTGCAGAAAAAAAATGCACAGTTTATTTTTTGTTTGCATATGTAACAAGCACACTTAGCAACATTAACAAGCTTCAGGAAGCTTCACGTTTAAGATTCGGCTAATTGATATTTACTTTTATTATCTGAATATGGTTTCTGATACGAAACATTCTTAAATCTCTGAAGATAAAAATTCTTTTTTTCCCCTTCTGGTAAAATGCTGAATATGTAGTTTAAAAAACGTAATAAAAATTTTATGAAAAGGGGTTTTGATATTAGGCTTGTTTTCAAGGAATATATTGAAAGCATAGCATAAGGCTTCCTTTAAAAATTTCAATTAAGTTAAGCATATATTGTGTACCCACTAAAGCTAATATTTTTCAAGTTTAAGAATTCTCTACCTAGCCTGACAAATTCTAGTGGACAAAAACTACGTCTTATATTTTATTGTTTCTCCTACACACCCAGCATTGTCCTTAAGCATAAGTTATGGTATAAAATTCCATCAAACAATGTTGTGCGATTGCAGCAATAATTCCTATTATGGACCAGACCATGTCTGATGCTGCTCTGAGCACATGATGTTTTCCACCCGTTTACGATTCTTGAAAACTTCATGAGACATTTCTATCTCTGTGGAAGGGGATACTAAGGCTGGAGAAGCTAGATGCTTTGCTCAAGATAATGCCGGTGGTTAGTGGCAGGGCCAGCATTCAAATCTGAGAAACAGAATGCCAGATTTTGAGTTTTTAACAATAACATCATACTATTTTAAAGACAAAGATAAGGTGGGGCCAGAATATAAGGAGCCTTATATGCCAGGACAGTAGGTTGTCAACTGAGAACCACTGCAGGTTCTGCAGGTTTCAACACAAAAAAGGGCCATGATCAAATTTCTCTTTTAAGAGGAATATTGTGTCTTTTTTTAAGGTTCAGTGAAGACGGACAGAAAAACTGCCTTTTTAGTTCCATGCACAGTTGTTTGGTTTTTTTTTAAATGTTTTATTTATTATTTATTAAAGAGAGAGAGAGAGCATGTACACAAGCAAGGGGAGGGAGAGGGAGAAGAAGACTTTTCAATGCGCAGACAGCCCAAGGTGGGACTGGATCCCAGGACCCAGAGATCATGACCTGCGCCCAAGGCAGCTGCTTAACCCACTGAGCCACCCAGGTGCCCCATTCTATGCACTGTTTACTTAACATTCATCCTGGGGCTAAAATAAGCTATGCTGAAGAGAATAAACAGAGTTAATTCTATAATTCATTGGTTTTTAAACCATTTTTAAAAACCTTTGCCTCAACAATATTTCCCATGGACACTGAATATGAAAAATATATGGAATGGTTTAAAATACCTTATTCTTATGATTCTGAGAGGAAAGAGTAGTTTCTGAGAATAACACTGATAGGAAAGTAGAAACCACGACCCACTTTCTCAATGGCTGTTCCTCTCCCTCTGCATACATCATGCCCACTGACAAGGACTTTACTCACCAGCGCAGGCTGATTGCTGCAACAAACAACTGCAAACTTGTCAAAGACTTCTTTCCCTTTTCTCATGGATATAGTAGAGTGGGATTTGGAGAGGGTGGGAAGGGCCTCAGTATCACAGCTGCTTAGAGTCAGGTCAGTGGAGCTTCCATCATCTTCAATGCATGGAATTCAGCACCCAAGCAGCACATCGGGGAGAGGGAAAGCATGGAGAAGGCACACCGCACTGAAGTGCTTCACCCCCAAGGGACAAGTCCTGTCAGCTTCCATTTTATTGGTAGGACGGAGGCCCAGGGCTCCACCCTGCTGTGAAGGGCTGGCAGCTGTAATGTAGGAAGAGGAAGGGTGCTGGGTGCCTATCTCTGCCACAGCAACTGCATTAGAAATTGAAATGGATTCAAAATGGCATCACTCAAGTTAAAGCAAAGAGTAAGTGGCCCCGTGAGGCATGGCTTCTAAGATGTGGAGCTAGGACTTCAACTCAGACTGTCTAACTGCAGAGTCCACACTCAGAACTGTGAGTGCCACAAGGGGAATACACTCGCTGTGTGTCCTGGCCTTTTGAGGACAGAGTAGCTGCGACAGTGATAGGTGGCCATCAATCTCTGGTCTTCACTTGGGAGCACAGGTCGACTGTTCAATAAATGTCAGTTATTTTTATTATTGTATTAGGTTTCCAATAAAAGGTAACATTTTGGAAATGATTTTAAAGGAGATGGGCCATTTGACAAATGGGAAGTTAATGTGAATGGGACTTCTTCCAAAGTCATTAGAAGGCTTTTAAAAAAGGTACAAAGACTGGAAAAATGAATGAAAGGCGACTGCGAGGGGCTCATGAGCCTGGAGTGGGAAGAAGGATTCTTGCGCTAGCTTATTTGCTCCTTTTTACCTTCTTTTTTTTTTTTTTAAGATTTTATTTATTTATTCATGAGGGACACACAGAGAGGCAGAGACACAGGCAGAGGGAGAAGCAGGTTCTCTGTAGGGACCCCAATGTGAGACTCGATCCCAGGACCCCGGGATCACGACCAGAGCCAAAGGCAGAGGCTCAACCACTGAGCCACCCAGGTGCTCTCCTTCCTACCTTCTGAGAGGCTTCTGGCCCTTGTCCTTCCTTAACTTCAACCGTCAATCAATGTCGGTTTTATTTGATCTGGGCAAAATACTCTGAGGCTTGAGCCTCAGATTCCTTATCTTTAAGAAGAGAAAGTATGAATCACATCATTTCCACAGCTTCTGCTAATGCTGTGGTTCTTCAAAATATCTGAAATTCTAGGGTCTCAGTAACTACTAATTTTTAAAAATGTTTCTTTTGCTCTCTCAGTTTTGGGCAATCTCAAGCTGTGTGTCAGATTAGTTTGAAGATATAAATGTTTATGTTCTGTATATGTAGGTGTTAATTGCAAGTCTGACTTTAAATAGTTTGATATAAACCTATATTATACCATTAACCTTTCTCTTTACACATTTTCATCAACTTTCTGTTTTGTTTACAGGGTGAGGTTTTCACAGTGGAATTTGGCAATGGGATCATGGAAAATCTTAGGATTTAAGGACATCCATAGGAAATGTGAGTGGGAGTGTGTTTTCCTGAAGTTAATGGTAACAATTTAAAAATTAGACTGACAATAATGTTAAGAAATGGCGTGCTTTATTGATGAAAGTTTCTGCAGATATTTTAATAGAAGATAAAAATTAGAAATACAATTATTTAGACCTTGGCTGTGAAAAGAAAACAGTATTTCATCTATTTTCTGTATTTAAGAAACAGAACCGTTTTATCTATTAAATTAAACTGGAGCATGCTATCATCAACCTAACACACACAAAAAGAAGTCTATAAAAACTTCAGTCATTTTCATCTCAGCATGATGACACCCCCCTGTGAGGTTTATAATTCTCAATTAAAATGAGTAATTCAATGAAAGAACAAGTCCCATGAGGGAAGATGCCAGGAAGGAATCCTAATGTTAAAGAAATATTTTCCCATGATAAGTCTGTTATGGTTCGTGATGCTGCTAACATACCTATGCCCACAGTCTTGGATTTCATGTTAATGAGGTAGTGCTAAAAATAAATTCAAGAACAGAAATTTAAAATAGCTACTTTTGTATGACTAATCACATTGCTTTCTATTAAAATCGTCTTATCTGATGAATACATCTTTTGGTTATTTATATTATTAATAGTAGTATAGGTAGTACCAGATTCATTGAAGCTATGAATTGTTCTGCTTGTGATTCCATGGGTCTTAGTTTGTGTCTGCTATCTTTTTGCCATTTTGCTGGGGTTTGCCATAAATGTCTAATTTATTCCTCAGAATAATCCTATAATGTTTGAGGAAGTGAGGTTACTTGGGGACAGTCGCACATGTTAGGAAGTGTTCAAGATTGGAACTGAAATCTTTTGAAAGTCTCTTTCTATATAGTTGGTCATTGGCCTGTTTATTTTTTACATCTTCAACTGATGGCTTTGCATAACTTGAACATTTTGAGTGCATAGGACCCGGATCAAATGTGAAGATGAGATCATGAATATCGGATTACAATGAACACTTGGAGGGACCAGCTTTCCAACTAAGTAGGTAGAGTTGCTAGGCTAAAGGGTCAAGCACCCTCCTTACCAACCTGCCAGTAAGTAAATTTCCTGTGGCTCTAGGTGTTCTGTAGTGGTCAAAGCCCACCATTAAATGCAAAAGTGCTTTCTAGGACAAGGACATTATGGTCTTAGCCATTAATACCTTAGTCTGAGTTATTTTTTAGATCTTACCTCCAAATAGAGCCAAAGGGCATGGGATATAGGACAGAGGACTTATAATAGTTTAATTTAGAGTCACAGACATGAGGGATGCTTGAAAGTGAACAGCTAAGAGGACACTAAGATGGGTTTCTCTCTTGATCACTGCTAACACATATAGCATCTTTCTCCAAGTTTATAAAAGTTTTCCTATCTGAGAATAAATTATTTTTAAAAACCCCACTCATTCTAGGTGGTTGAATTACTAAAAGATACCCCCCCAACACACACACACACACCCTTCCCCAAATAATGTAGCCCCAAGCTAAGGCACAAGAGTTGGTGAGGAAGTCCAAGCTGGACTTCAGCTCTATGTATTCCATTTGGCAGAGTACTTTTGTGCACAACTCCTACAACCTTACTTGGCAGGTCCAGGTTTCCAACTACATTGCATGAAGTCATAGGGCCCTAGAAAGGGAAAGAAAAATACGTTCATTATAGAATTGAGTACCAACTTTATTTAAGGCTGCAACTTACTTTGGGGTAACTTGGTGTCAAGGAACTCTAGCAGCATTATGCCACAAGAGGCTCACTGAGGCTCCACCCTATAGGGTGGAAGCTGGGATTAATGTGGAAAATATGAGATTTGATCGAGGCAGAATCATGGTTATTTAAAGATGTCAAGGTAATCTCCCTATAATACTGAGCCTAGAAAAAGTTCTAGGTGCTTTTAGTTATTTATCAAAGGGATATCAATTATGGTGGAATTTGAGGCAATCTGTAAGGACTACTTTATAGCAGCCTATAAGGAATTCAGAATTTTTCTGGAAAGAGGATGTTATTTTAATTTCCAAGTAGGGAACCTCATGTTTCTCTTTAGGCATTAGTTTTGAACCAGTTATTTAGTTAACAATAGTATATGTCAATATATTCTTTTGCTATGTTTATACTGTTAGCAGCTGTAGTCACTATGAAACTGCTATAACTTGTATTAAAATTTTTGAAAACACAGAAATACCAAGAATGAAATAGAATTGAATTTCAATCGCACTAAGAGACACAAGTCTCATCCCACTCTTGTATTGACTTCATTTGTGTCTGCCATCATCTTCCTTCCTATTTAGTTAAAGTCAGAAGGATGTCGTCTGTGCTCAAGATCAGGAAGTGTGTGCAGACCAATATCAAGAACAGTCCAGGCTGTGAGTCTTTGAGCTGTTTTGGTTCCTCTTCAGATTTCTTGGTCCCTGGTAGCCATACATTCTGTCCAATCTTAGCAGCAGTTATCTCTGATGACCAGTTTGTTGATGATCAGTTGGTTTTTACTAAGGCCTTTGGAGAAATAACGAGGGCCAAATTCTTCGAATTGCTTTGATTCTTTCTATAAGATTCTTCAGTGATATCCTTCTTCAATGCTCTGGGAGCAAAGCGGTCAGGCTGCAAGTATGCACACAGCTTCCTTAATCTCAAGTAATTCATTTTTTCAATCTGCATCTCAGACAAATACTGAGGGCCCCTTCCTAAGAATTCTCATCAGAATTTTGACAAAGTCTGGAGTTTTGGGGTAAGTCTGAGTGGTTATGTATAGAAATACATGGGTTGGTAGTAGAGGGTAGAAGGAAGGGGGAATGGGGATGGGTGAGATGTTTAGACTAAAAGGACTTGGGGGAAGAGTGAGAATATTTTTAATTTTCATTGTTCCCTGGCATCAGGACCATTTGCAGATAAAAAGGCCAAAATAAGCATGAATTTTGTTTTAATTAACTCTCTAAGATTTGTCTACCATTTAGTTGCCCCCTCCCACCCTCATCTGTTATTTTGTTCACTTTAAGGCCATAAATATTATTAATCCACAAAGATTTCTTTCTGCTTCCCTTAGTTAATTAAAGATACACTAGAATTTATCTTGTGCTACCACCAGGAGGGCACAAAAAGTGAAATATTATATTGCTAGATAGTTCATTCATTAGCATAAAATAATCAGTGAGATTGTGTATTGGAGTTTCAAATACCTTCACCAGACTTTCTTTTAAAGGACAGATGTAATCAGTCAATGGAAGAAAATAGAAAGAGAAAGAGGGGAGAAGGGAGTAACAAATTAAGGAGATAGGCAACCCTGAACGCACACGTTACTTTTTTAGAGATAGTTTCACTTCACTCCAGCCTGGGAAAGAGCTGTAATAACTCCCTGCCCACATATCATTAGTAAGAGACACAATGGCCAAGTCTTCCTTCATCTGTTTCAAGCTGTGTCATTCAGTCGAGAGGGGGGGAGGGCACCAGGGCAGCTGTCAAAAAAAAACCTCACTAAAATGATCATTCTTATATTTTACTTACTTTATTTTATATTAATGGTTTTATTACAAAAAGAAACTATGATGTAAACTTCATGTATCATTCACTTACAACATTTTAGACCAAACCAAGCAGAACCCAACACTAGACAGCTCCACTATTTATATTCCTCTAAGGGTAGCTCATCCTGCCCTCTTTTTCCACCCTCAGTGTTTTTCTTCCTTCAGGGAGAGATTCTATATCAGTGTTTCATTTCTCCTCTGGGTGGACTTAAAGGCCAGACACATTGATTATTAATCATTATATTGGGGTTTCTCTCCTTTCTTGACCAATGACACAATCTGCAGAGCATGATAGGTATACTGTAACTGACATCTGTACTGAAAGAAAAAAAAAATCAGGTTATGGCGTATATATCTGCACTAATAAAAAAAGCCATCCTTCAAATCCTCCTTTTGTAAGTCTTACTAAAAAGACCACTGTGTTACAAATGCATAGGCACTGAGCCATAAATCCAGTAACAGAGACATATCTAAAAGCCCATTTTGGGACATTCTTTACTTGGACTCTTGGGACACTCCAGGCTTAACAAGAGTCACATTTTTTTCTAGGTTGTGCTGCTGATGAATACCAGGGAGAAAACTTGAAACATATGGGATTTTCCACCCCTATTAGCTGGCTGTGCTATTTTACTTCATCTATTTTGGTGTATATCTTTATTTGTGTAAATGTCTCCACTTAACATCATTTGCCATTCATGCTTTATAAAACTCATTGGCTTTCTGTTGTCTGGGCATATTTGAAGTGTATTTGTGACTATTAGTTTATCATTTTCTGTGATAGGGCATGAAATTTCATGAGGTAAAGAATAGGAGGAATCTAGTGTAATAGTTAAAAGCATGGATTTTTATTTAAGGTGCCAAGGTCTGAATCATGGCAGTTGGTCTCCCTATATGTCTTTGGGCAAGTTATTTCACCCCTAAGAAGTTCAGGTTTCCCAGCTGTGGAATGGAAGTAATAATAATACAAACCTGGGACACCTGGGTGGCTCAGTGGTTAAGCATCTGCCTCCCACTCAGTGCATGATCCTGGAGTTCCAGGATCCAGTCCCACATCGGACTTCCTCCATGGAGCCTGCTTCTCTCTCTGCCTGTGTCTCTACCTCTCTCTGTCTCTGTGTCTCTCATGAGTAAATAAATAAAATCTTTAAAAAAGTAATAATACAAACCTAAAGCTCAGGACCTACATTTAACTCAGAGACTGCCTAATAGTGAGTCCTCAATAAGTGAGGACATTATCACTACTATTGTCAGAATGGCCAAATCAGGATACCTGGTAAACAAGGTGTCTGTATATCTTTAAATAATTACACTGAACCCAAAGGCATACACCAATGTTATCCTGAATCCAGTGGGGCATGTGGTCAACCCTTATGTAGACTATAGACAATCTCAGTATCAGCATGAGGAAAGTCAATATTGAATTACTCATTTTGATACAATGTTGAGAGGCACTAATGGCAACCACAGTAAGAAACCAAGGGAGGAAGGATTTTGTTACTGTTCTTGTTGCTTATTTCTTATTTTCTTTTCCCTTTTTTTTTTTTTTGAAACCTTTTTGCAGTGTTGGAGAGAAGCGTTTGTAGTCATACCTTTTAGCTTCGCCCATGTGTCCTCACATACAAGGGTAGTCTCTCCTTTGGTCACACCATCTCTGACTGTAAAGGACAATATGGATTTATGCTTAGTGACCTCTTGCAAGTTTTCTTTCTTTGCTGCAAAATTATGGGGAGAAACAACTTGATTTATTCCATTAGTTTTGAACTGTGCTGCCAATAAGTAAATTGGTTCATGGTAATCACAGTATTCACTTCAATTAAATGATCATCAATTGAGTTATTTGCCTTTTTGCATGTAATTTATTATGGTCTACTTTTCTCTTTCAATTAAAAAGTTGAAGTGTATAATTTACTTGTTTCTGGGGATTGCAAATAAGGGAACTAGAATTCTAAAATGATTATCTTAAAGATTTAACAATTAGAAATGTTTATGTTTCTTTATAGTTTACTGACAATACATGATTAGGAAATTATTTTGTTGTATGCAATCAAAAACAATTATTTCCTTATGCAAAATCCACCTCAGGAAAAGAGAGATGAAACAGATGAGAAAACACATTTTACCTAATGATTTTCTTTCAGGAAAAATATTGCTATCATGATCCTTTTTAATTAAATAAGAATTTAGCACTTTTGCGTGTGTGTTCTTAATGTCAGACTCTTTGGTTATCACACTTACACCTCTGTTATTAATGTTAGCCATGGTTTGCAGATGAGGAAAAGCTAGTTATCAATGAATAATTCAGATTCCATAACTGTCAGACCTCATTATTTTAAATAGGGCCTGGTAGTTCCAGTTGTAACCAGCTAATTGCCTCGTTTAAACTTAAACTGTTAGACTATTCCACATAATTCTGATTTTAAAAAACTTTAAATACATTTAAAATTGCTGTAGTACATGGAGCAATTTGCCTTAAATCAATCTAGAAGAACAAAAGGCATTCTGCTTGTGATGTCTTCAAATAGGAATTAAAATTTATTTTAATTGAATCCACTAGCTGTCATGAAATGCTCACTTCACATAGCATGAACAAAATGTTTTTAATTTATAAAAAAAAAAAAAAATAGAGTGGGAAGCTGGAGACCGAACAATTCGGTTTAAAATTTGATCTCTTTTGTTTCAACATATTGCCAAATAAAAGTCCAGGACCAAACTGAATGTGATGGAAGAGATCACTGAAAGTTACTGCCATTGCTTCCTAAATCCCTGTCACTCTGAAAACTAAAACAACTGTAACTTTACTGGTGACTTAAAAAAATAAATAAATAAACCTGTAAAGCTAGTGTGGGTGGCTAGAGAGGTTGAGTGGCTCATTTCTTCCATTCAGAGAAGCTGTCCAGGTTAGGAGACCTCCTCTGAGGGCCACACCTTCAGATCTGCCTCCGTGTCCACGCCAATGTGGAACCTGCCGGCTGCCCCCAGCCACCAGGAGCATAGAGGAGGGACAAGTAGGAGGAGCAGGCCGTTCCAGCAGCAAGCGCACCCAGGATGCCCATCCTCTCTCTGGGACCTTCCTCAGCTGTGCTGAAACTCTCTCAACTGTGCTCCTCCCATTAACCCTCCTTCCTTCCCTCTGTTCTTTTCCAGAGGTCAGAACTGTGCTCTGCCCTGAAGGCTCCCTGGACCCATCCTGATTGGTTTCCCCCTTCTCGCCCATGTGCAAGCTCCCCTGGAAAGCCCTAGAACATCCAGATCTGTCATAGTGTTTGCTTCTTGCAGGACCCGCAGTGACACAGCAAGAATTCTACAGTTTCTTCAGGTCTAATTAAACAGTTCTCTTCACAAACCTCATCCCTTTCACTTGGCTTTGATCATCTTTGGAGATGGTGAGGTTTGGCAGGAGTGGCTCTCCCAGTGATGAAGAGCTTCATATTGTGGTTGAGGCCTGCGTATAATAACATTTTGTTTCTTTATTCAGGCCAAACAACCCTACCTGTGGTGAGTCTCCCGTAACCTGAATATACATATTTTCCATTTCCTGAGTCTTCTCTAGGTTCTTAATGTATCCCAGCATGAACACACAAGGGCTGAGCATGTATCTAGAGTACTCTTACCTAAACACTTTATCTTAAAATCTCACTTAACCCTTCTTTCAGTGGGGTCACTGCCTCCAGGAAAAATAAATTTGTTTATATCCCAGGTCTACAAAGCTTTGCTACTTTGATGTTAATTCTACCTTTATTTTATAAATTCTGATTAGAAGCATTGTGGTTTCTTAACGTAAAAACCGTGGTTGGTTATGCTCTAACGGGGAGGGGGGGAGATCTCACAACGAGTTTAAAAAAATCAGCAAAGCGCTATTGTGATGACTTACATCATAGTTCAGTAACTACAATTTCAGTTCTTCTTGAAAATATTCATTAAAGGTTTATGCCCACGATCATGGTTGTGTGACTGTAGAAACACATTTTATAGCAAGGGGGAAGAAATGTTTCTACGGTCGTGACTTACTATCCACGGATCCTGTCTCTTGTGTTGGGAGGCCTCTACAGCCTCCAACATCTAAACAAAGATGGGAGAAGGGCCATGGTGTGGAAGTTACATGGGCATTTGGAAATAATATACTGAGGTTTTAGCTAAGTTTAAAAGGTGCTTTAAAAAAAAAAAGTGCTTAAAAATTTTACTATCATGGTGTCCGCAACATTCTGTTGTACTTATGAAAAGAATGAAATTTGGAGGTCCACATTCGCATAGTTTAGTTTTAATGCCACCATCTACTAGCTTTGACATGCGGGTTCATCATGGATGTTCCCTGGGTCTGTTTCCTCACCTATGGGACCAGTCACATTCAAGGGCCACTCCCAGCCCTACAAGTTGAGCAAGTGCGCTGCACCCCCACACCCTTTAAAAGAAATGTTTTCCAGGTATTTGAAGGGAACATCTTTGTTTACTTTTCCAATATAAATCTGTATTGGAGGGAACAACGCATAGGGTTGTCCAAATTTAATATCTTTTTCTGAGGAGAGGTGAAACATGAACTTATTTTCCTCTGATTCAAAGGTAGGGCAGTTTTTATTTCCTTAGTTTTTTCACAGATAAGTGTTCCACCCCAGACTACCTTTGTATCGTTAGCACCATACTAAGGTTTCAGAAAGTTACGGATTACTTTCCTTCTCTCAATTTACATGTAAGAACTTCTGAAATATTAACACATTCTGGAAGGTTCGTTCCCCTGTATTACCATGCGATTTCTGAGCAGGATTAGTTTTTGTCTGCTCTGTAACATTCTGAAAGTATAATAGGCTACTGTGAAATAATATAGTAAATATTTCCTCTTCATGAATTCTTATATTCTGACAGGGTTTCCCCCCCAGAAAACCCAGAAGATAAAATGCAGACATACACAATTAATGTCAGTTACAGTTCATAGAAGCACATGCTTTCCTTCCATTGCAATAACTGAACATTTAGGAACTGAAGAGTTTACCATCTGTGAGCTATGTGTCGGCTTAGCTGTCTGAGATCAAGCTTCGTGTTTTAAATATTGTGCTCTGAGGAAAGCCCACCTCAGTCTCTGAATGCCGTGCTGTGGCCACACTCAGATACCACAGTAAGAGGGAGACCTTGCTTGTCCATCTTAAAACTTTAGCACTGGCTCTACTCCTCACCCGTGACATGGGTCTTTAGTGAAGTTAACCATTATATTTAGTAATGTTCTGAATTCTACCAAAAAAAATGAGCACTGATGTACCACATTTAGAATTTTTAGATAATTACATAAATAGGACCATAAAGATTGCAAAAGTCATACTTAAAATTGATTCCTTCTACACTGCGGTTTAGAATCCTATTGGATAGTAAACGCTTTCTTATTAAGCATTCATTTCAGTTAATTTTGTTGCAAACTAATAAAAATAGGTGCCTTGGGTTTTTCTTTGCTTTGTTTTAAAAGGTTCCATTAAAATTTAAATTCTTAAAGCCATTATTATAATG
Organism: Vulpes lagopus; assembly: GCF_018345385.1. Classification (NCBI taxonomy): domain Eukaryota; kingdom Metazoa; phylum Chordata; class Mammalia; order Carnivora; family Canidae; genus Vulpes; species Vulpes lagopus. The sequence continues at coordinate 88,078,546 of NC_054834.1, read as the reverse complement.
TAAATTTGTTTTAGTAGATAAAGACTTTGATTTGCCATAAGCCAGATTTGCCAGAAAGGAAGAAATTAGTTTATTGAGTAAGTATTTGGGTAGAGTGGTGTTTTGGGTTGTGTTATACATTTTGTATTCTACTTAGCATTGAGAAGGATTTGATAACCTAGGACAAGATTCAGAGAATTAAATAGTGTCTGTACACATAAATCGTATTTAAGTCACATATTTCCTTAAAAGTACTGGAGCCTGGTTGAGGTGAGAATCCAAAGGCATACCTTGCTTTCTATTGTGCAAATTTGGAATGTGAAAAATTGGAATATTTTCAAAGGCCAAGATTGGAAGTATGGTCACTGTTAACACCTGTTCTATAGGGGGACAGATTCCTTTCTATGATTATGATATTGCAATGGGTGGAAAGTTCCAAAAAGAAAGTAAATATAGTTTCCTAAGGATTAGTAAGACTTTCAATGTATACTGAGTGCTTCTAACATATGGTACAGATGGATTGCAAGCTACACCTGGGTGATTGACTAGTTCTAGCATTTGGTGTTTATGTTGTGATTTTAAAATAGCCATTCATTAGTCTGCTCTGTGTGTGTGTGTGTGTGTGTGTGTGTGTGTGTGTATGTGTTTAAGGTGTTTAAGAAAAATATTATTTTACAATTTCACAGAATATGGAGAATACTATATCATAGAAAATTTAAGAGCACAAATCACTGCTAGTTGTTAGTCACTGATTCTTAATACCTACTTAGTCAACATGAGGAACAGATGGCTTGTGGGAATATTTTTTTTCTTCTGCAGTGTTCTAAAATGGAGAACTTATACTTCAACTTTTTAAATAAAAATTCTAATCCCCAAAAACCTCTAGCAGCAATAACTATGGATTCAAAGGTATATGCTAAGGAGTGGTTAATTGTAGCAGAAAGGAAGGTTATTCGACATCAGCCTTATCTAGCATTTGTGATCTTCGCCTCTGCAACTTAAACCCCATATTTTCAGTTCTGAAATTTTTGCTCACTTGGAAATAAACTGAACTTTTTAAAATGAAATAATTAAAGTTAATTTAATAATTCATCATTAACATAAGATATTAGTACATATTAGTTACATTCAAATTAACAGAATAACCAATAATCTGCTGTGGGCACATATAAGCCCTTTAAACCTGAGCTGTATCACTCAGGAGTGCTCATGTTTAGCAGTAGGACAGATATTCCTTCAGAAAAAAAGAACTGTGCAATTTGCCCACGTGTAAAGCAAACCCCAAACATCACATCATTTATCCATACACATTTCAATCTCTATCCATAAAATATCAGAACTTTTTTTACATAAGATAACGGCATTATCATATGTAAAAATCCAAGATAATTCTCAATATTACTAATTATCCACTCAGTGCACAAATTCCCCTCATTGTCACATACACATTTTTTCAGTTGGTTTGTTCAAATCGGAAATCAAACAAGTTCTGAACATTGCATTTGGTTCGTATGTTTCAAGGAACTTCAAATCAGTAGTTTCTTCTTGCTCTTTTTATTGTAATTTGTAAATGGAAGTCACTAGAATTTCCTATACACTGTATATTGTATCTCTGTATTATTATTTAACATAATTCTTTGTCCCAATTTGATGAGATACAAGTTTGAATTTTTACAATGAAGCTGTACAACTGGGGCAGTATATACATCAGGTAGCACATATTATTACCTCTTTTGGGGGGATGTTAGTTGGCCATTGGATTTAGATATTATCAATCTGATAAATCTATTATGAAGTCTCTGTTCAGCTTTACAATTAAAGATTTCCATAGCCATGGTTGATCATTGCCTCCATCCAACAGTTCATTCAGGGATTATGTCTATTTTTGTTCTCTAAAAGTTCTATAAAAAGCTCTATTTTGGTTCATACAATATGTACATTGCGGAGATCACAGCTATGTAAGTGGGAGGATGATGACAGTTTGTAACGTTTTGTTCTTCCTGGGGGATGGGAGAAAACAAGCATTTCATTAATGTGTGTGTGATTTCAATTAATCAATACTGTAAATGCAGCTGTTTTCCAATATAAATGACAGTGGAGTCAACATTCCTGAAAATACTAATATGACTCCTGCTACCGTGGAGGAAATAGCTTATTTTAATTATAAATCTTGATTCCTACTCTAGGGCTAAGTATACTTACTACTTGGTGCATTTAGCACCATTGCTCATCCATTCTACCTTCTGATTCTCATGGCAATTCTATGCCATCAACAAGGAAAGTATCATTTCTTCTGTTTTACAGATGTGGAAACCGAGGTCAGGAGAGTCAAAATCATTTTCCACTCTCATCCAATGAGAATGGAACTGGGATCAGATCTTGGGTTCCTGGTTCAAAATCCAGTATTGTGGGGGTTTTTTTGTTTTTTGTTTGTTTGTTTGTTTTTGTTTGTTTTTATAATCATATCATACCTGAATTATCTCTAGTTTCAGGCTGCCAGGTCATTTGTTTAAATTCAGTAATACAAGGCAGCCTGGGTGGCTCAATGGTTTAGCGCCACCTTCAGCCCGGGGCATGATCCTGGAGTCCTGGAATGGAGTCCCGCGTCAGGCTTCCTGCATGGAGCCTGTTTCTCCCTCTGCCTGTGTCTCCGCCTCTCTCTCTCTCTGTGTCTCTCATGAATAAATAAATAAAATCTTTAAAAATTCGGTAATACATATGGATAAGCCATTAAATTATATAAAACTGATACTTCATATGAACAAGTAAATATTAAATAATACGCATAAAAAATAAAATAAAATAAAAATAAAAAATAATACGCATAAAATTAGAAGTTGCTTTTTTTTAGAAGTTGCTTTTAATAATTTCCATGGGACCATTAAAAAGTAGTACCTTTCTGCCAATTTTCATTTTCTGTTGTGATTTTTGTTGCATTAACACATTCTCAAAACTTCTGAATTTCTGATACGTGAGAGATGCAGAGAATAAGACATTTTGTCTCCATTGGAGGACTTCATGGTATGGTACAAGAAAAGAAGATAAACCAATAATTATAGCATAGGTTAGGAAGATGATGAGTTTTAACTATCAACCATTGACAATTTTAAAGATTTTTTAAATTTACTTATTCAGAGAGAGAGAGAGAGAGAGAGAGAGAGAGAGAGGCAGAGACACAGGCAGAGGGAGAAGCAGGCTCCATGCAGGGAGCCAACGTGGGACTCGATCCCGGGTCTAATCATTGACAATTTTGATTTGACCCTAAATTTCTGTCTCTCTTATTACTGTCAGTATATCAAATGAACAAATGTTACTTGCTCAAAACACATAAGATACATTTTACAAATACAGCTAGGGGCTTTTGTTTAAGCAATCCTACTTGTTTTTAGGTGTCAGACATGGCTAATCACTGCTTTGAAATTTTCTTCGGGTCTTTCCACCTGAAGAAATAGTCTTCTCTTGTTGGTTTGAAAGGTTCACTCTCAGGTAACTGTTGTGTCTGAGCATGGCCTTACCATTAGCCCTGTCACCAAAATAGGCAGATCCAACTGTTGGAGCAGAGTTCAAGGCTAGCTTTCCACAAATCCAAGCTATCAGTTTATACCTGGCTCAAAGAGTTTGGGACACATTTCAAATCTAGTAGGTATGAGTGTCTGTTTCTGGGGCCCAGTTCCTACAAATCTCTGATAATAGTGGATGACATGTTTTCCTAAAACAAACAAACAAACAAACAAACAAAAAACAAACAAAAACACTAAATTATCCACCCGGAGGAAAACTGCATTTTTGTCTAGAGAAATCAGTAAGATACAACACTAAATGATACCATGAAAGAAAAGTGAGGGAAAAAAATAATACAGACATACTATGAATAATAACATACTGAATTAGGTGAATTTTAATGTTATACGTGCCTGGCCTAATGCTTGCAATGATGAGATGAAGATTTTGGTCTTGGAGATGCTCTTAAGCAGATTGGAAAAGCGTCTATGAGATGTGTTATTTTTCCTTGGTGTCTTTATCACTGACCCCTAACCAAAATTTTTAATCAATGGAAAACCCAAGACTCTTCCTAGTCTCTAAATCATAGAAATTTTATGGAAGTGTCTTTAGATCTCCAAAACATCTTACCATTGTTTCCTGGTATGTACTAACATATAGGTGTACACACGTACACACACACACACACACACACACACACACACACACATACATATATACCACCCCTCAATATATATTTATTAAACACTTTATTACCACTTCTTAGAAGAGAAAGCCAAATTTCAGAAGCTAACTACCTTAGATATCTGAACAAAGATTAGGTATTGAGTATTTTTGACTCAAAAGCCGAAGTTTTCATCTGTTTCTTAATTTCAAAAGGCAAATGTTATCCTTCTACAGCAGATATAGTGATTTTCCCTGAGAAAACTTTAGTTCACCTGGTGACTGATATAAATGATGAATTTGCTGAGTCATCTTGTTCTATTTGTTTAATGTGGGTACACCAGATGGAAGTATTGAAGTAGGATAAATGAGATGTAAATACCATGAAAACAGCATGTATGCCTGGCTAGGGAGATATAGTGAGCACATTTTGATAAGAGGTTTCCATGATTCCCTTCCCAGTAGCTCCTTAGGAATGTTCTGACACTGGAGTTTAATGATTTCCCTAGGAACAAAAAATTAAATCAAAAGAATATTTTGCATTGGCTTTACATTTTTTTTTCCAAATTTTGTGAGGGAAAGAACATTTTGAGTATCATTCTCTTTTTGAAAGATTGTGGCACCTTGGTACTTTATATTCTAATGTGAAAAATCGTAGATACATAGGCATAGGTAGCTGGAAGACCTTTACATACCAGCTTTCTTTTGAGGAAGGTCATTATTAAGACTATAAAGCTTTTTACTGTCCTTCATTTTTTTATCTCCAGAAAGCATTTATTGGCACATTCACAGTGCTCAGAATTTCATACCAGGCAAGGTGGGCAATAATGAAAGAAGATAAAGGCTGACTTCACAACTGGAGGAGTTATAGAAAGCTACCTAGGGGCAGCCTGGTTAGCTGAGCGGTTTAGCACTGCCTTCAGCCTAGGGCGTGATCCTGGAGTCCTGGAATCGAGTCCCACATCGGGCTTCCTGCATGGAACCTGCTTCTCCCTTTGCCTGTGTCTCTGCCTCTCTCTCTCTGTCTCTCATGGATAAATAAATAAATCTTTAAAAAAATGAAAAAAAAGAAAACTACCTAATGTGTGTGTACTCATGACTGTGCACCATAAACAGCAGGATCCAGGCTTTTCCACTCAGTTAAGCTACTCTGTGGATACTCTGAGCAGGGAATGGATTTGCTTCTTTTTCCCTCAACACAGCACAATCAAGGGCACAGCTCCATGGACTATGCAAGTTTCGCTAAAACCCAGCTGGAGGATCCTTTACAAATTGTTATTATTTGGCTTCATGGTCCCATTTATTACCATGGAGGTTGAAGCTTTTGCCATATAGATGTACATTTTCCTAAGTGGTAGGAATTTGAAAATATCTGTCTTCAATAACCCACAAGAAGTGTATTGTCCAACTGTGATCTTTTTGAAGCACACAATAAGAAGTATATTTTTCATTGTGATATGTTTTTGTAACCACCTAAGTATATTTTGTATTGTGAGCCATTACACACACACACACACACACATGCACACACACCACTAACACAAAAGTTTCAAAAAAATACGATGTGCACTGGACTCCAACATTTTCTTTACTTGCTTGTTTTATTTTAATTTATATGCCTGCTCTTTTGGAGATTATTTTAAATATACTAGTTGCTACTTAGTGAATTTATTTCATAACCCGCTTATGCATCTGGATTTATTGATTGAATGACTTTGTGCTAAAGAATTTGCAGAATTGGAAAAATTACATAAATAATCTTCAAGTAGAATCTATTTGATGTTCATAAGAAAACAAGAAAACTGATATGCTCAAGTAAAGAGTTATTAATTTAGAAATTGATTAATTAGGTGTGGTCAGATACAATTTGTAGTTTGAATCATGTTTTCCCTGCGCCACATCTCCAATGTCTAACATGGTAACTCTAGTTACTCTAGGAGTTTATAAATGATGCATTGAATTTGGTTAAAACCAGTAATGTGGTTATAGAAATGGATAAAAGTCAAAGATGAGAAACTAGAATGGAGAAAGAATCCAAATAACTTGGGTACTTTTTATATGTTTGACTTTAAAAAAGAAACAGTAACAAGATTATATGATTTTTGTGGATTTAATTTGGAGAATAAAGGTAAGATTTTGAAAGAAATATTAAGTTTTTAGGAGTACATGGCTGTGCCTAGTGTTTGATAGTTAGATTCTTCGGGAGAATGGACATTAGGGATCATCCAAAGTCCAAACTCTTTCCCAATTTAAGATTTCCTTTTGTTGTATCCTCATATGTTAGCATACTTTTTGTAGTATCCATCTTTCCATAAAACATTCTAGTAAAGGGAGAATGCACTTGAATAAGCAGTCTGGTCTGTTGTTCATTATCTTGAATTACTGTAGGGTTCTTCTCTCTCTCTAACTGAAATCTGACTCCTTGTTTTATCCACTCCTTTTCCTTGGTCTGCCTTCTACCATAATATAAAAATTTCTTTGCTTCATTTATACAGTAGCCCTGATCACCTCTTAGCCATGTACTTTCAATATTCCTCAATGTCCCTGAAACTTAAAGTTAAAAGTGTTAACAAGGCTGACAATGTTAAAAAGAAACTGAGGTTATGAAAGGGAATGAAGCATTGAATAATCACAGAACTAATGCCCAGTTCTTCAAAATGTTGTGGGCAGTTTTTCATGGTTATCAAATCAGGACCTCCAGTGTTTCTAAAACTATGCATATTGTTGACTTCATAAACCAGTTTCAACAAAGTAATATTTATTGAGAACCCTTATGGAAAATGGTTCTGTGTTAATTGAAGGTATAACATATTTTTAATGGTTTCTTTGCATGTGGGAACTGCTTCTTCCCAAACGATTAGAGAGCTCTTAAGCACATTTGCATTAATATCATCATTTGTCTAAAAGTTTACTGAAAAAGCTGAGCTCCTCCTAAAAAGAGATGATCTCACGTTTGAAGAAAAATATGTTTCCCCATTAGAGTGACACAGTTTACTTAACTGTGTTTTTTCCCTTAAGCAGTAGTCTGCAAGGTGGAGTCATCTTTGACCCAAAATATTCACCTCAAGATTTTCTATAATATAATCCTTAGTAATAAAGCATTAGGCAGAGTAGCTAAATGCAATTTTAGAAAATAGTATTGGAAATTTTCCAATAATTTTTAGGCAAAGGATACTGGAAGTGTTCACTCTAATTCTCAGAGATATGCATTAATCACAGGCTTATGTATTTTTAAACTATAAATCATTTTTAAAACTATACATCATTTGTATAGAGAATTCCAATAATCTGAAACATATGAAATTTTGAAAGCTCACGATCTACTAAACCCTAGCGATTTTCAAGGAGCATTTGAAAGACTAATGATGGGTAACAAATGTACCAATGTCACTAATCCTCATTATAATGCAGTCATAAAAATATATAAAATCACAAATATACAAGAAGAGAAACAAAGATATTGAGTTTTACAATCTCTGGTCTTTCTAAATCTCTTGTAATAGTTTCTAATCAATAATAAAGTATATAAATTACACATATATGTGTTTTCTTTTTGGTTCTCCAGCCTTTAGTCAATCCAATAATTGCAATCTCAAACAGGCATACTGCTAAGAACCAGAAAAGCGAGGAGTACTGTATTGTGGCAAAGGTGGTAGAAAATGCGCTTGTTCCTTTAAAAAAGATATAAGAGTGTGTTGAAGATCCCAGACTGCATGCCCCAGGAAATGACTGAAGGCTATGAAAGAAAGTATAAAAGAAAGTACATCCATTCAAAAAATCATAAATGATGAAAGAAAACAAATAAATGCTTAGAATCAGGACAAATATTCTTGAAAAAAAAGTTAGAGGACCTAAGTTTTCAACAAAATAAACAGGCAGGAAGATTGTGCATATGTGAAGTTACAGTGTTAGAAGGAGAAAATATTCAGGCCTAATAGTGACTTTAACGGAAATGGAGAAAAAGAATTAAGGTAGAAGAGTGGTAGCTGAACAGCTGAAGAAGCACTTTGCAGAGGCTAGTACCTTCTAGTCATGTTGAGTCAGATGCAGTTGTTGATATTTAGCCATGTGTACTTACAAACACAGCCATTTCAAATAGCTTCCTAGTTAAAACAGTTTCCTTATCTGAGCTCTAAGAACTACCGGTAGTAGGAAAGCCGGCTCTTGTGACCCAAGGCAAAACTATTGAAGAGCAATGCCTAGTGTTTTTTTTTTTAATTAATTAATTTATTTATTTATTTATGATAGTCACAGAGAGAGAGAGAGAGAGGCAGAGACACAGGCGGAGGGAGAAGCAGGCTCCATGCACCGGGAGCCCGACGTGGGATTCGATCCGAGGTCTCCAGGATCGCGCCCTGGGCCAAAGGCAGGCGCTAAACCGCTGGGCCACCCAGGGATCCCCCCACCCTTTTTTTTTTAATTTTGCCTAGTGGTTAATCATAGGAATTCACATCTGAATTAGGCTTTTTAGGTGACTTTCTAATGTACCCTACAGTTTAATAGCCATCATTTGTCCACCATTCATGGCTGAGAAATAGTCCTAGTATTTCCTTTTGTACTTGATCCTCTGGCTTGACCCTGTGGATTCCTAACCCTAGGTAGCCAAGCTTGGGAGCTGACTAGTAGTTATGATTTATTTTTGAACAAATCAAAAGCAATAAGCTCTGCCCAGACATGGCAAAATGGTAATCAACAGAACCAATTATTTTCTTTTTTTCAGCAATTTTAGCCATAAATATAGAAAAATAATCAATTAGTGGAAGATATATATATATATATTTATATATATTTATATAAACATAGTGGAGAGATACACAAGTCATACTTACAGAGAGTGTTTAAGAATCAAGAATGTCTACTTCTGAGAAACACTCACATTTTTGGAATTACGAGAGCTACCATCCAGCTAGAGCTGCATTTGGAGTTCAAGAACACTTTTGTATTCCTAAACTTGGTAATACGGTGGAACTTCTTACTATTTCATTGTGTATCCTTAAATTTCTAATTTATGAAGTGACTGAAATGGGCACCATTCTCTTCAACCATAAAAGCAATTGCACGTCAGTGTGAAGTCCAGACCAAGATTTTAAAGAAAAGTGAAATGCTTTAATTTTAGAATAAGAAGGAAGGAAAGCCAAGAACTAGTTATTTGAGTGTCTAATCAGCCCTAAGTAACTGAGTTTGATATACATTTTGAAATAAGATTAAATAATATGAACTTTCATCTCTTTCCTCCCCACTACCAATCTAAAATCGCAAGAAAAATGTCCTGTTATCCTGCTTGTTAAATCAAAATTAGTCTACATGGCCTCAACTTCCCTTGAACTTGGAAGCAAAATCTCCAGTAATGAGGTCACAATTTTGAGTGATATTCTTAGCCCATTGCTTTAAATGGTCAGAATCATTGTGATTAGGATTCCAGTTTTCCTTGGTTGCAAGTGAAAATGTTTAAGCACCAAGTACTATGCATGGTAGTGAAGAGAGTCTTATTTTAGGGGACACATTGAGAACATATTAATGATTTTGGCTGAAAAACCAGCATTGAGGGAATTTTGCAAGGGATAATATCACAAACATGCATACACAGTATTTCTTAAGAACTAAAATGTTTTAGTTATTTTATTTCATGGCCTTTAATGGCCATAATTTTCCAATGTGGCACCTCCAATTAATTTTCAAGAGTTAGTCCAGAATCTACCAATGTGCAATAATATCTGGGTTTTCCTTGATATTCCAAACTTCTGATACTTTCTGTAAGAAACCTTCATCTCTCAACTTTTTTAATGGCACTATTCTGTTATTTATGAATTTTGGAAACTTCAGAAGGATTAAAATCCATAATAACTTAAAATAATTGTCACTACCCTAGTTTAAATGGCATCTCTTGATCACTAGATCTTTGTAAATGGTTTCTGCTTCTGTTCTTGTTTACTACAAAACACTTTTTTCACCAAACAGCCAGAATGGATTTTTAAAGTTATAAGCTGATTTTTGTCACACACATACACACACACATTTCTCACATAAGCTACTTAAATCCATTAATGGTTATCTACAACTTTGAGAATAAAATACGAACTTCTCCTTGGAACCATCTCTCCATCTTATGCAACTGACCCACACTCCCTGAGCTCTAGCTTGATCTCAGCCCTAGAATTTTGTGCTGATTTGCGTTGTACTTGCCCTAGGAGAGCCCTAACTTGGATCTTCCTGTAGCTGACTGTGGCCTCAGCCCAAAGACCTCCTCAGAAACTTTTTCTCTGACCAATCCATATAAAGTGGCTTTCCTTAGCTACTCTCTTTCACATCAGACCAGGCTTAACAAGCTTTGTTCTCCTTCCTCAGGCCCAGCTGCCAAATGCATTCTTTTGGTTTGTGCATTGATTTCTCTTCCAAGTATGTGGTCCTGGATCGCAAGTCTGCTTTTACTCAATGGCTGTAATATGAATCACAGCAACCATCTGCTGAAAACATTGCTTTCCTCGTTTTCTTCAGAGGGGTGGTGGGCCTGGTAGGGTCTCTGTACAAGTGGACACTACAGCATGATTCTGAGGAAGAAGTTAAAAATCATTAATGGTTGGATTTTAAAAATACAAGCCTACATGAGAAAGTCAGTGTCATATGTGCTTTCTGAAAGGCAATTATATTCTTTAAATTGATATTCCCAAGTAGGAATTTATCTGGAGGAACTACCACAGACAATAATACTACAGACAAACGTGTAAAGATCTATGAATATAGAGTTCAGTGCAGGGGGCTGCTTAAAGACCTATCCATAGTCATTAGTTCAGTAAATTATGAGACACCTACACAAAGAAATAAAATGCAATTCTTTAAGTGTAGGGTGTACATATATATATATATTCATATTGACATGGAAATTATCTTTACAAAATGTTGTTGCAGGGAAAAGTGGGTTGCAAAACAGCATATCTAGAGGGAAACTATTTATTTAAATTACTATATATTAATAAGGACGTTTTCATATTAAACTGCATATCCTCATAGATATTCAACGGAATTCTGTTAGTGGTTGGTTGTGTCCAGATTGTGCAATTTTTTACTTTCTTCTCTATACCTTTCTCTAGTGATTTATTTTACAACTAGAATGTGGTTAAAAAAAAAGTGAAACAAATAACTATAGAAGAAAAAATACTGTTACAAACTGCAAGATGGGGAAATATTTAAGTGTGAGAAAACATGGAGGACTGCGTGGCCATGTGATTTTAACTATGCCAACATATACAAGAAGAAAAGACTTGAAGGACTGGCACAAAAGCAGTAATTGTGTTGGGATTATAGGATTAAGACTAAACATTCATATACTGCTTAAAACTTTTAGTAATGCTGCATTATTTCTATAATTGCTAATATTTTGAAAGACTAATCTACATGTACCTATTGATCACTTAGCAGAATTTGGGAATTCATACAAGTGTTGTGGACTGGGGACTTGGACAAAAAACGGTTGGAATATTAAAATATGCTATTATTTACATATTATATATTTATATACATTTATATACACACACATATATACGCATCACCATGAATTGTCATGAAATATATGCATTACCATGACATAAAGTGCAGTAAAACTACAATATTTGAAGTCTGCAGAGAAGTAAAGTCAGTTCTGAATTCTACTCTAGTATGTCTACACATAGGTAGAGTTTTATCTTGAGGACCACTTTATACTTTGTAGACCGAGGAATTTCAGAAAGAATATAGACTTCAAAGCTTCAGTTCATGCTACATTGGCAGAAGCACTTCCTCTCCTACTTGGTTCACCACTTTGAACTATATTAGTAACTAATCTAGTCACCTTGCAGGATCTAATGTGGGGCATATATGCCACAGATAATTCTTGGTACTCTAGAAGAACTTTGATCTTGTACTGCCTTTTTTAGTAACTAAAAGAATACTTGGGAGTGAATCTAGTGGAAATGTTTCTATACAGAACAACTGTCTCAGAAAATATTCTACATGGCTATGATGTATGTTTTTTTTTTCCTCTGGCTTTAATGTAAGAGCAATTTCAATTTTGTACCTCGGTATATATTCTATATCTACTAGTTCATTCATATTCTTTACATCTCTGAAGAGTACATGTAATCATCGCTGTATAAGGTATCAGTAACACTAAGGTTGGCATCAATAATTAAAAGTGATTTTAAAACAGATTGTAAGCATATAAACCTATTCAGTTCCAATTTTTGTCTTTTGGAACTGAAACTCAGATGTCCACCAATCACTTTATAAATCAGTGAGTGTTTGCTTTTATTGCTTATAATAATGTTGGGTAAACAGCAAATCACTTATATTGCTTTCATGGATCTTTTAAATAAGCCATTGCATTTTAAACAATAACAAATTTTTCTCGTCCTCCATTATCCCTACACGTTGGGCTCTGTTACTGCTTAGTCTATATAGCATCATAGTCTGAGAAGATGCTGGATGAAGAATACTGTCCAGACAAGGTAGCCATTTTTCTTGCAAGTAGAATTAGTAAGACACAAAATTGAACCAAACATTTACTGAGCTTCTGCCTTATATTAAGCATGTTGCTTAGCATTGAAAATATCAAGATAACAAGACAAAGTACTGTTCTCATGGGCCACTAGGAAAAACAAAAGCTGTACCTATAGGTAGACACACTATGATAGGAGAAAGCTTTGTGAACATGGGAAGCTATTGATATGCATGGATAGCAGGATGTAATATAATGTAAAAAGTATCCTAAATAGAGGTTTGTGTAATGTACTTGCCTGATTGTAGAAGAGGACATAATTAACTTTGGGTGACTGGGAAAGAATTGGTCCTCAAAGAAAACTGCAAAACAAATAATCTGAGCCGGACCTCAAATGATGAGTTAGAACATTCCTGGAAGACACACATCAAACTATGAAGAGAAAAACTGACTCTCCCATGTCATGGACTATTCCATATGATGGAATGAGAATGTCAACTATCTTACTAATTTCATTTTATTTTTTTTATTTTTTATTTTTTTAATAAATTAATTTTTATTGGTGTTCAATTTACCAACATACAGAAAAACACCCAGTGCTTTAATTCAGTATATTCTTACATTAGTGGACAGCTTCAGTGGTTTCATTAGCATTCCATTTGGCATCTCTGCCCTTCCTCTAAATTCTACGAATTTATTAGGTTTCTTTGCCTTTCATGAATTGTGCACATTGACATGTTGTCATGTGTTGGTGGAGGTGGTTGGCCATAGATGAAAGTATGTCGAAAATACGCTGGCGATTGTCGTAGAGGTTGGCCCGCATCTTGCTCTACATCCTGAATCTTTTCTTTTTTCCACTGGCAAAGTCAAATTACTGGGGCCCCAAACGAAGAGAAAGAATTGTGATCAGTCAATATAACTGGTCTGAAAAACTTCCTGAGAAAGTTAATTTCTCAACTGGCTCTGCAGCCTGGCTCTGGTCTCAGTGGCATCAAATCACACTGTTATACATCCTAATATGGTTTAGTTTCTTCTAAGTCTGGGAAATGTGCAAGTGTTAATATACATTTTTGGGGGCATGTTCCTAGATCATAAGATAATGCAAAATATTAGATCGACAGTGAGAATACCGCATAGGGAAGAACAAATTCTGATATTGATACTAGAATTAAGCATATGTTATAAACTCATGTGACACAAAAAAAGGAGCAATTGTACTTAGCAAGGGGATTATGTGTGTGTACGTGTATAGAGTAATTATAAATTTAGCATTAATCTAGGTGAGTGAGCTATATTGGGTCAGGGGTATTTCACAGTCTTAATTTAGAACTGCAAGTCAAAGGAAAAAGTCTGGTTTAAACGCTTGTATTTGACCATTGCCAGGAGGGAGATATGGAAATGCTAGTTTTGTCTGACTCAGAGAACAACAATAACATGTCCAGAAGAATAGCCAGAAATATGACACTGTAGTTGATAGAAACTTGTGTCCCTTTTATAAACAAATATACTATGAGTTTTTTTCTTCAAAAAACTCTATGACATTGCTATTGCCTCTGGAGTTCTTGGTAAAGCACAAGAACTTATTACACCTTATTCATTAAATAAAATTCAAGAATTATTCCTGAATTTTTAAGTCTAGGAGAGGCTGGAGTCTATTTTATGCAGTGGAGGCTTCCTGGGGCTCTTCGGTAATCTGTAAAAGCTGCCATTGTTTGGAGAAGCTGTGAAAGCACTGGCAGCTGTTGATACGTGCGAGTAGCAGGAGCAACTGCTAATGGCTGAGAGAACCACTGAGGTAGCATAGGATCAAGGAGACCTTGTTGTTCAGTGAGACCCACCTAACCATTCACCCTGGGGGGTTTCTTATATAATTTTCACTGAAGGGAGAAAAACAGTAAAGTCTCACCAGAAAACCAGACTGCGATTCCAGCTTAGGAACTATGGGTAAGGATTGAAAGCAAGAATGGTGTGTATAGGGAGGAAACTGGTCTTCTGATTCTGGGCTGGATAATATGGCTTGTGAAGAAAGACTTCAATTAGAAACTAACTTCCAAGCATTCTTTGGTTCAATTCTTTCCAAGTATTTGTAGGTTCACAGCTACTGTCTGTTCAACACTATCAGAGCCAAGAAAAAAATCTATTGGTTTAGATACTAGCAGACTAATGTTATTCCAACTGAGCTACAGTTATTTTTTTTAAGATTTTATTTATTTTTTCATAAGAGATACAGAAATAGAGGCCGAGACATAGGCAGGGGGAGAAGCAGCCTCCCCCTTGGGAAGCCCAATGAGGGACTTGATCCCAGGACCTCGAGATCACATCCTGAGTCAAAGGCAAACGCTCAACCACTGAGCCACCCAGGTGTCCCTGAGCTAGAGTTATTATTAAATTTTCTCTTTAAGTAGTTATGTCTGTGAGAAGACGTAACAAATTTTCTTCAAAATTTTCATGTCTTCTTCAAATTGGCCAGATTTATTTCCATGTATTATGCGGAATGGGAAACCAACATTACCTGCAAAAAAAAAAAAAAAAAAAAAAGAATGAAGAAAGGAATAATACCTATTTCAGGAAGGGTTATGGTAGGAAGTATATTTAAAAGTGACAATGAGACCATATCTGCCTACTAAATTCTTAGAAAATCTGAGTATTCTCTAAATAATCTTGCTCCCAACTGCCGATCGACAGAACTCTCTAAATAGGACTGCTCTCAGAACATTAATCTTGCAAGAGGAGATATGCAAGAGTGAAAATGGTCATTTGTCTAAAGAATGGACCCAGGATTGTTTAGGAAAGATCATTTTGTTGTTGTTGTCTATAGGCACTCCTGTGGCCCAGTTTTATGTGGATGTGGGCGACCATCTGTTAAGATTAAAGTCTGCTTAGGTTTATTGTCATGAGAGGAGGAAAATTTTATTTTTGGCTCATTTAATTATTAAAACATATGTATCTGCCCTTAGTCAGTAACACAAAATTTCAGCACTCAGACTTCTTGCCAGAATGTAGTCTCAAATGTGCTGTGGTGAATACTACCCAAGGAACACGTGATCTATCTATTCATCAAAATCAGAGTTTCACAACCTTTTCTAAGCCTATGTTCCCATTTAATAAAAAACATTTCCTAGAGAGTCTCAAAGCTTATCTATTGAATATAACTGTTTTCTGCATATTCCTACCTATCTAGAAGTTGTGTTTTACTTTCTATAGATATTGTATTTAAGATATGGGGATATTATTTTAATTTTATGGATATTAAGTAATATTTTAAGTTTGTATATGCTTTATAACTCCTGTTCCCCTCCCGAGATATGTCCTCATACAAGCAGGTGATTAACTACATCACCAATTAAGAACCGTTCTTCAAGATGTCCAAGATACTTTAAATGTTACCTTTGGATCTAGCGAGACCATCATGGAGTTGTACAACTAGCTTGCATTCCTTTCTTCTTCCTTAACCTGAAATGGAATGAAGGAATTTTCTATTTTGAATTTTTCTATTGGCTTACGTTGAGGGACTTGATAAACAAAAATTATACAAACTTATAGGATATTGTTGAGGATAAAATCCACTGTATCTTACATATCCTTTCATAAAGACATGAAAATATATATGTGGCAGGGGGGGTATGGGGAGCAGAGACTTTGCTTTTCCTAAAGGACAGTTTTGTCTCTTTTATCTATACATGCATCTTGAAATCGTTCTCTTTTCTTCTTATCTTTGGCTACTGGGATCATTAGTCCAAACATAAGCTCACCCCTTTTAGTTGTACGAAATTTTATCGTGTATATTTTATGCAACCTAACCTCTAGATGGTTAGGAGCATCTATTTTGGAGTCACCCAACCAGGGACTAGAATCCTAGTTCTTGGCATTTACTAGCCCCATGACCCAAGTCAAGTAACTTAAAACTCTAACTTTTCCTTTCTTTTTTTTTTTAATTTTTTTTTAATTTATTTATGATAGTTACACAGAGAGAGAGAGAGGCAGAGACATAGGCAGAGGGAGAAGCAGGCTCCATGCACCGGGAGCCCGACGTGGGCTTCGATCCCGGGTCTCCAAGATCGCGCCCTGGGCCAAAGGCAGGTGCTAAACCGCTGCGCCACCCAGGGATCCCTAACTTTTCCTTTCCTTAGGAAAATTAGAAACTAAAAAAATACATTCCTCATGGAGTTGCTGTGAAGATTAAATAGGAGAATTTATTGTGTCTGACACAGTCGGTGGCATATGAAACACTTTCCATAAGAATAATTATGGTTTGAATCGTTTCCCTTTTTGCCCTGATAATTTTATCTTTGAGTGTTTTTGTTTGTTTGTTTTGTGTCTTATTTTGTTTTCCACGTTGGTGTTAAGGTGTTTATTCAGAAAACCCCAAATACCTTTTAAAATAAGGTTAAAGATAGGTAAATAAAATAAGGTTGAAGATAAGTAAATAAAGATCATATCATACCTGTGGGATTCTTCAGAGCAACTTAAGGAGACAAGTTGGGAGCTATTAGGAATTGGAAATTCCAATCATGGCAAGTAAACTGGTTTTGAGGGGATTAACCAAAAGAAATTTTGCAAGGTAAGTGGATATTTTAAAAAATTCGTAGTATCCTTAATTTTTTCTTTTTAATTTCTGCTTTCATTTTTTTCTTGTTGCTTTGCTCTGCCCACCCCCAACAATATGCCCCCTGACTTCAAGAGTAGAATCTACTTCATTCTTTTGATCTCTTTGCCAGAGTACTAGAGGCTCTTAAAGCTACTGAGTGGACAATTAGGTGGGATAGGTTTGAGGTAGAGCACCATCCATTAGGGAGCTAACATTTGAGAACTGGCAAGGAGCTATCATCCCCTATCCCCATCCCACATGCCATCCATGAAGGCCTGATGACCCATGAATATTCAGGGAAGCCTCTAAAGGTTTAGCTACACAGTGTCCTCCATGGACATTAAATCTAAGAAGTAAGTCTTAATAAGGAAACTAATATCATAGATAGGGCTCCAGGTTGAAATAGGATTTTAGCATATCTTAATTAGAATAGTGAAGTTCTTAAAGTTTTATGAATGGGCAGGACCAATTGTATGCTTGTTTTTCTTCTAATAGCAACAATATTAAGATCTTATGAGTAACATTGTAATAAATCTAAATACTAACCATAAGGGCATGAAATTTAGACTTTTTTTTTTTTACAAACCCTTGTGTCGAGGGCTGACTTTCAATAGGTCGCAGCAAGGGAGCTGCTCTACTACATAGGAAACCCCAACCCAGAAGCAGGTCGTCTACGAATGGTTTAGTACCAAGTTCCCCACGAACATGTGTTGCATGACGGGCGAGGGGTAGGCTTTGTCTTATAGTCATCTATGCTAGAGGTAAATGAAGTTATATTTAGAGTTGTTATGTAATTTAGGTGTATATTTTCAGAATATAGCTGATTAGGAATAAATAAAATGCAAGAAAATAACCACCAGAGAGAATCATAAGAGATGCAAAACCTCTTTTTTTTAAGTCTTGAAGTGATTGGCTTTGATAGAGATGGTTCTGTTCCTCTTAAGAGGTTATCTTAGACCTTGTCCAAACAAGATTTCATTCCCACAACTCCACAAAAACTGCTTTCATTGGTTACCAATGACCTTTATGTTACTAAACACCTTGATCAATTCTCAGCCTTCATCTTGATTATCAGTATCATGCAATTATCAGAGACATGATTATCAGGTCCCTGCTTTCTTCCTCATGTGTTACCTTCATTCAAATTCAGAAAAACCATACATATTGTTCACTACCTCATTGATTGCTCCTTTCTAATTCTCTCTCTTCTTCTCAAACTCTTAATGTTGAGGAACCCCATAGCTCTGTCCTTGTATCTCTCTTTTCTCCATGTACATTTACTTTTCTGGTGATCTCATCCAGAGTCATCACTTTATATGCTAACTATATGTTGACGAAGCCACTTTCTAATTTTTTTTTAATGGCTCTCAAATTTGTCTCTCCAATCCAAACTTCTGCCCTATACTCTAGCCTCAAATCCAACTATCTATTCAATGTCTTTCTGTCCATGTCTAATAGACATCTCAAATCACTGTGCCTAAAATGGAATTTCTGATTTCTCTCCCTTTCAAACCTGTTCCATTTTTCAAGTTTGGTTGACCTCAACTCTACCCTTCCAGTTGCTCAGGCCAAAAACCTTGTAGTCATCTATGACTCTTTCCTTTACCCTACACATAAAATTTGTTAGAAAATTCTATGATTTTTTTATTCAAAATGTTTTCACAATCTGATCGCTTCTCATCACTTCTGCCAAATGCCTGGTCAAAGCCTTTGAAAAGAAATTTGTCCTTGAAGCTTGTATCTGATATCAGCACTGGATTGTAGAACTTGTTGCTGATCTTGACCTTGTATCCAAGTTAACTGTTCCCTTGGTATATGTTTAATACCCTGTACATATCTTTGATTTAAACCCTTAGCACATGCGGCTCGGTCACTTCACGGCTGAGGTTGAGAACATGTTTATGGGAGAGAAATCCACTGATTTGGAGAATCCACAAGACCATCGGGTTCTTGATCTGTGCAGGGTATTCACGCGTAAGAGCCGCCTATTCCAGGATTTCTCTAGAGGCTGGCAAGAGTCTGAACCAGTTGTCATTTCTGTCTTGCCGGTCTAACAGGGTTGGGAAGGTCCGAGCCTTAGTACCCACTTTCCTGTCTTACCCGATGTTTTCCTGCCAGAACACCGTGGGTGGTTAATTGCCTTGAGTTGGAAAACGGTTTGCATTTACAACTGTAAATTTATTCATCCTTTTAATTTATGTAAGGTTTTTTGTACACAATTCTCAATTCTTTAAGAGATGACAAAAAAAAAAAAAAAAAAAAAGCATTATCCTCTATCTATCCCTGCTCTACTTTCTCTTTTTTTCTCTTTTAACACCTATCACCATTTAAGAAACAATGTAAGTCACTTATATATCACATTTATTATTAATTATTTATCTCACTCAAATATGTGTAAACTCTCTGGGGGCTATTGTTGGGCATTTACTGTCCCTTCTACTTATTGATTGATTGCAAATTTTTATTTGGCTACCATAAACATCTTTATCTACCATAAACATCTTTATCCTAGTAATCCTATCTCTGGCAATCTATTTTAGGAAAATAATCCTAATAATTTCCTAATAATTTTAAGAAAAAGGATTATTTTCCTAAAATAGTTTGCCAGAGATAGGATTACTAGGAACAGGACTCTTTTAAGACTCTGGATAAATATTACCAAATCGCTTTCCAAATGGATTGTGTCAATTTACATTCTCACCAACAATGTACTAGTGTTTACTTCAATACATCCTCATTAATTTTGTGTTGCCATTTTTTGACAATTTAATTGCCAAAAAAATGTTGTATGCTAGTTATTTAGCTGCAATTTCTGTGACATTGAAAATGTCACCTTCTTGACTTTTAAAAGTTGCCTGTGCTCTTTTCACCTCTACCAATCACCTGTACCTGTCCGTTGTCCAATTATCTTGTAGTGTTTTATGTCATTCTTTTCTTGTCAATTTGTCAATTTTTTTGCTTGATATATCTTAAAACTGATATTTATTTGATATGAGTGACTGTCACAGCTATAATGTCTAGGTATACTGTACATATAATAAGTAAAATACACATGTTATCATTAAAAATTGAGTCTTTAAGGATGTAAATGTTCATCTACATCTGAAACTAATGATGTACTATATGTCGGCTAATTGAATTTAAATAAAAAAAAGCAATTCATAAATTTTTAAAAAAGAATAGAAATGTTCAGTGGCTTTATTCATAGGTGTTACAGAGAGAAGGAGGTTTCCATGGAAAATTTAAATGTTTATAAAATTTTTTTTCATCTCACTATACGTGGAGCTCAACGCTTGTCTCCAAATAAATCTCACAGAAAAGATTTTAAGTATATGTAGTAAAGTTTATTCTTGAATGATGTCTAATGTCCCTACAAAAATGTGGCAAAAGTGCAAAGCAGGTGGAGCAGAGAAATAAACAGAGGCTTGGTGCATAGATGAGCATGACTTAGAAATGCACTTCCATTGATAATCTGTCAGCATCAATTGTACTTTTAAATTTTCTTCTTCTTAGAATTTATTCTCTGATACCAATTTCTAGCCAAGGAGAATGACATTGATTGTAGATAATTGACACTGAACTTTTGGGGTGATTTTAAAGGTGACTTTAAATCTCTTCATATTTTGCTTGTTGGTATTTTAAAGATCTAATGATAATGATCTTACATTTACAGCCAGGGCAAGCTAAAAAAATCTCCCATTATTGCAGAGACCCTGTCAGAGACAATTCATTCTATTGGATTTTTTCTTTTTCTTTTCTTTTTGAATCTTTAGTTAAGAATGCCATATGGTTTCTTTTTTCTTTATTACATTACATGTTCTAAAACCTTTACCCCAAAAGTGAATTTATACCGATACTATGCAGAAGGATCAAGTTTTCACCAGAGATGCTGCTATCTGCAGGGTTAAATGTGGCCTCTATTGAGTTGTGGGCAGCAACATCACAAAACAGTGTGAGGTGAGAATGAAGGCTCTCTTTGGACCCAAAGAGAATTCAAGTAGGCAGAATGTAATTACCCAAGTTGGACTTAAGCCAGAATGACGGGGTTAACATCCTTACTAACATCCATCCTAATTGAAGAAAATTGAAACTAACAACAGCTACTTTCCCAAAATGTGAGTCATACACCTTTTCCTAGTGTCTTTCATTTTCTCTTTATTGATAGAGTCTCCCAGGCAAGGACTGGGTTTTATCTCAGTCAACTGTCTATTGCCAGCAAAACTGTTGTTCTTTAAAAATATGAAAATGCAATCTAGTCATTACTCAAAAGATTTATGAAACGTGAGAAGAAGTATAATTTCTCTTTTGGTGTCTAGGTTAAAAACAAAAAACAAAAAACACTATACACATGGCATGGAGCCCAGGTTTATAGACTTTGAGATTGTTTTGCTCTGATGTCAAATCAAATAAAATTATAGTCACTTGGCTAAAATTATGAAAACATTAAAATATAAGATTCAGAATAAACCCACCTTTAAAACCTATTTTAGGGACGCCTGGGTGGCTCAGCAGTTGAGCATCTGCCTTCAGCTCAGGGCGTGATCCTGTGGTCCCGGGATCGAGTCCCACATCGGGCTCCCTGTGAGGAGACTGCTTCTTCCTCTGCCTGTGTCTCTGCCTCTTTCTCTGTGCCTCTCATGAATGAATAAATAAAATCTTTGAAACAAACAAAAAGAACGTATTTTACACCTCCTATAAAGGATGATAATAGCCCTTTGAATGTAGTATGTTTGATTCATTTGTTCACATTTCTGCCTTCCTACGCTAAAATGTGAACTCTTAAAGGTAGGGAGGATTTTTTGGTTTTGTTTCATAGTACATTCTCAATGCAAATGATTGAATCCTTCTTATTTACTTTATTTACATGCACCTTAACAACTAACTAACCAGTTTAGATGAAAGGAATAATGTGCAATTTCTCTTCTTTTTGAAATGTAGCTTTTCTTGGATTCATTAATCCCTACTTTCTCCTTTTGTTAGAATATTCCCAATTCATACTCCTCCAATGTTCATTTTCTTCTTTTTCTTCTATTGGAAACAATCACGATCCTATAATTAAATGCATTTAATTAACAATGAGATTTTCTAATTCTTACTCTCTTGGAAATTGTTTTTTTAATTTTAATCCCAGTTAAAAATATTGAATGCAAGAAAGACCTTGCTAATGCAGGGACATATTAATTTACAGCCCAAATTCACTTTCAGGTATTTGTTCTTCAAATGACTCTTTAGCCAAACATCAGGGAGCTGCCCTATGGTAGTGGCTGGGTATACAAGCAGGGCAACCCAAAGAATCTTTGAAAGTAAACATCAGGGGAACAGATATCAGCTCTCGTGCTTTTCTTTTATGTGAATATTACCTTTCCCATGATGCTTGGCAGTTTTGAAATGCTGCTGTAATGCAGTTTGTAGCCCATAGCAGAAAGAGACAGAGATGTAAGTGTGATACGGTCTACAGGCCCAGAGACAAAACGAACATGTAAAAAATTGAAGTGACAAGGTTATATGGATAGCTTATTTATTTAAGGTTTCTAAACTAGGTGGTAACACCGTGATAAGAGTTGAACAATTTGGCTTGAATAAAGGAATCTTTAAACTTTTAACTCTCTCAAATCTAGCTTTCCTGTTTTTGTCTCTTTTTATAGTTCAAAAAGTTTGGTAATATATTTGATGCTCCACATTTCATGAAGCTGTGCATGTATGGCCTGGGATTAGGACAAGTGTCAGTCAGAAACACAGCACTACTATAAAAAGTGCTGTTCTTGTAGAATTTCCAACCCAATTTAAACCTATTTATTTTTGATATCTTATAAGAAATATTTAGTGCCATGGGACTTACAGCCCAATTTTCTGACTGAACAGGTTCAGATAATTTTTAAAAGCTTATGATAAGCAACTTTAAAGTTATGTCCAAATCTCTGATTTTAGACCTCCTTGCAAACCACAAAAGATTATTCTGGTAAATGCTCCTTAATCTTTGGTTAGCCAGCATTTGATTATCTTTATGTAGATGGTTATTGACACCAGCAGACTTTTGAGCTACCTTCCCCAACTAGTAGGTGGATACTAGTAGGGCTCAAAAAAGTACTAGTTTTATTATACTATTATTACTAGCTTTATTTTATGTTTATTACTATTTTAAGCATAACCAGGGGGTAAATTTGCTATAAAAGTCACACAGCGCCTTCCAATGGCAAATGCAAATGGCATTCATAGTTTTGGCAAATAATTTACTTCTACATACTCCTGGAGAGGAAGGCAAGTGATGTGGTGTGTCTGTCTAGTCAGGTGCTTCTATGTGGAGTCTTGGGGGCATAGAAAAAAGCGTTAAGTCCTTTTGAGGTTATTTTTATAGAAAAACTGGTGGAGTTGAGGATTTAGCAGCATGACCACACTGAGGTTCTTATGTGATATCTTAAATAGAGCAAGAGAGGATTTTGGCTGTGTCTTTCCTTTCCTTTTCCTGTGTTCTAGGTTGTTATTTATGCTAACTCATACCCAATAAATATCTTTTCTCTTTAAGTTAACCAGGGAAAGTTTCTATTGTTTGCAACTAAAAAGCCCAACCAATAGTAAAAAAAAAATATGCCATGATGCTTTGTTTGCTTTGCATCTGAGATTGACATTTAATACTATTGACATCAACCTAGATTGTCTATAATAATTGCCCAATAAATATTAATACTTCAACTGGATGAAATTAAAGCAAAAGAAAACTCAATAGGACATTTTTGTCTATATCTACCTTTATGAAAAATAATTGAACAACAGAGTCTAGAAATTTATTTATAAAGCTACTTTTGACTTTTGTTTTGGTTCTGGTACATAAGGATTTTGGAAGTCATTACTCTGTCCTAACAACATTGAAAAAACAAACAAAAAACATCATGAAAACTCAATTCACCCTAGATCTGTCAGAAAAGTGAGGTCCTAGGCCAAACAATTTTCCCTAAAATTTGGAGAAACAGACAAATGAGTGTAGAGAATCACAACCTACCCACTAGAAGAAGCTGCCGTGGGAAACAGTAAAGCTGAGCTGCTTTTGAGGAAAAGCCAGAGGCTCTGAGAGTTAAAAGCCCAGAGGGACCCAGTTCTAGGAGGAGTCTCAATATCTTGGCAAGTTTTGCCTCCACAAACTTAACCAGGTTCTCACACTAAATACTGAAGCAAAAATTCTCCAGTTTTCTATCAGGGAAAGAGGAAAAAGAACCATATTGAAATATACCAGAGCACTCTATTCTTATCAAAGCAAGTTTCTCTTGAGGCTTTTTACCAGAGCCTAAACCATTGGGGTTTTATCAGTGCCTAACGGACTTAGGGGGAGAGAAATATCCAATCCCAGGTGGCTATATCCATCTATGTGAAAGAAGGAAGTATTCAATTCCAACCCTCTCTGGCCTTCCACCTGGGAGAAAAAAAATGCCCAACTTCAAGCCACTCTGGTCCTCCTGTCCACCTAAGGTAATAAAAAACTGAGGAGCACTTACAAAGTTTACAGTAAAGAGGTACAGGATCACTAAAAGAGTGAGACCTGATTATAAAATACAAATGCTTCATCTGCATTCCATACCTCACCACCACATACTAAAGTCCTAGTCACCTTGGTTCCTTTCACTCAATACATCATATCCAGCCATTAGTAAAAATTACAAGGGATAATAAAAGGCAAGAAAGCACAGTTAGAAGAGACAAAATAAGAATCAGAACCAGAATTAGACATAGCAGGGATGTTGGAATTATCAAAATTGGAATTTAAGACAACTATGATTAATATGCTAAGGGCTCTATTGGATAAGTGGAACACATGCAAGAACAAATGGGCAATGTAAACAAATAGATGAAAATTCTAAGAAATAATCAAAAGGAAACACTAGAGAGAAAACACTGTAAAGGAAATGAACAATGCCTTTGATTGGCTCATTAGTACACCAGACAATGAAGAAAAAGATCTCTGAGCTTGAGGATATGTCAGTAGAAACCTCCAAAATGAAAAAGCAAAAGGAAGAAAAACTGGAAAAACAGAATAGAATATCAATATCAAGGCCTATAAGACAATTACCAAAAACGAAACATATATGTAATGGTAATCCCAGAAGGAGAAGAAAGGGAAAAAGGAACAGAAGCAACATATGAAGCAATAATGAGTAAGAATTTCCCCAAAACTAATGTCAGACACAAAACCACAGATCCAAGAATCTCTGAGAACACCATGCAGGTAGATGAAAAAAAAAAAAAAAAAAAAGGAAACGAAAAAAAGAAATCCCTACATGTAGGCATACAATATTCAAACATCAAAAAAATCACAGATAAAGTCTTGAAAGAAGCCAGAGATGTGAATTATATCTGACTTCTCTTCAGAAATCATGCAAGCAAGCAGAGATTGGAGTAAAATAGTTAAGATGTGAAGGGGAAAAAAATCACAATTTAGAATTCTGTATCCTTTGAAATGATTTTTAGAAAGTAAAGGAGAAATAACATTTTCCCCAGACAAACAAAAATTGAGGAAACTTGTTGCAAGTAGACCTGCCTTGAAAGATATATTAAAAAAAAAAAAAAGTTCTTCAGAGAGAAGAAAAATGATATAGGTCAGAAACTTGGATCCACACAAAGAAAGGAAGAGCATCAAAGAAAGAAAAAGTAAAAGCAAAATAAAAACATATTTCTCTTATTTTCATAGATTTAACAAATAACTTGTTTTTCAAAATAATAATGCAAAAATCTTTCAGTTTTTTAAAAATATTTATTTATTTAGTTCAGAGAGAGAGAGAGAGAGAGAGTGTGTGTGTGTGTGTGTGTGTGTGTGTGAATGGGGGGGAGAGGGGAAAGGAGAGGAGAAGCAAACTCCCTGCTGAGAGCAGAGCGCCAACCTAGGGCTCTACGGAGGGGGGTGTGGTAGTGTAAAGATCATGACCTAGAAATCATAACCGGAGCTGAAACCAAGACTCAGTGGCTCAACCAACTGAGCCACCCAGGTGCCCCAATAGTGTATCAGTTTTATACATACACACTTATGCCTGCTCATGTATACATGAAATGAATGACAGTAATAATACAAGGAGCAGTATAGGAATTAGATTATTTTGTTATTATAAAGTACTTACACTATGCGTGAAGTGGTATAATGTTGTTTGAAAGTGGACTTGGGTTAGTTGTAAAAATGTATTGGAAACCCTAGGGATATTACTAAAAAAAAAAGGTAAAAATAACTGTATAACTAATATGCAAATAAAAGAGAAAAATTCAGTCATATAAGATGCTCAATTAAAACCAAAAAAGGCAAAAAGAGAGAGAAAGAGAGACAAGACAAAAATAAAAACAAAGAGCAAAGGCAATGATCAGAAGACAGAGACAGATATGGTGGATATTAACCCAATAATATCAATAATCCATTATTTATTTTTAGAGATTTTCTTTGTTCACTTTACAGTAGGGGAGGGACAAAGGGAGAGGGAACCTCAAGTAGATTTTGTGCAGAGTGTGGAGCCCCATGTGGGGCTCAATCCCATGACCCTGAGATCATGGCTAAAGTCAAACCAAGAGTCGGATGCCCAACTGACTGAGCCACTCAGGCACCCCTCAATAGTCACTCTAAATGTCAGTGGTTTAAATATACCAACTAAAAGACAGAAATTGTCAGACTGGATGAAAATACAAAACTCAACTATATGTTGTCTGTAAGAAACTCACTTTAAATAAAAAGACATATAGTGTAAAGTGCTGGAATGAACTCAAAATGAATTAAACACCTAAATGCAAGACCTGAAGCCATAAAACCCCTAGAAGAAAATAGGTAGTAATTTCTTTGACATTGGCCATAGCAACATTTTTCTTGACATGTCTCCTCAGGCAAGGGAAACAAAAGGAAAAATAAACTATTGGAACTACACCAAAATAAAAAGCTTTTGCACAGTGAAGGAAATCATCAATGAAACAAAGCAACCTAAACTAAATGGGAGAATATATTTGCAAATGATGTATCTGATAATAGGTTAATGTCCAAAATATATGAAGAACTTATACAACTCAACAACCCCCCAAACAATCAGACTAAAAAATTGGCAGAGGACCCTAAACAAAGATCTTTCCAAAGAAGAAATACAAATGTCCAATGTATGCATGAAAAGATTCTCAATATTAGTAATCATCAGGGAAATGCAAATCAAAACTACAATGAGATAATACCTCACACTTGTCAGAATGGCTCACATCAAAAACACAAGAAACAAGTGTTGGTGAGGACATGGAGACAAAGGAACCCTACTGAGCTGTTGGTGGGGATGCAAACTGGTGCAGCCACTGTGGAAAAGAATATGGAAGTTCCTCAAAAAATTAAAAATAGAATTACCATATGGTCCAGTAATTCCACTCCTGAGTATTTACCCAAAGAAAACAAAAACATGAACTTGAAAAGATATATTCACCTCTATGTTTATTGCAGCATTATGTACAATGGCCAAGATATGGAAGCAACACAAGTGTCTATTGATAGATGAATGGTTAATGAAGATGTGGTATATATACTCAATGGAATATTACTGAGTTATAAAAAGAATGAGATCTTGCCATTTGCAATAACATGGATGGATCTAGAAGGTATAAGGCTAAGTGAGATAAGTCAGACAAAAAAAGTCAAATACTGTGATTTCACTCATGTAAGTAATTTAACAAAACAAACAAGAAAAAAAGAGATGGATAAAAAGAACTCCAGACTTTTAAATACTGAAAACAAACTGATGGTTGCCAAAGGGGAGGTGGGTAGGAGAATGGTGAAAAAGATAAAGGAAATTAACAGTATACTCGTGATGAGCACTGAGTAATATATAGAATTGTTGAATCATTTTATTGTATGCTTGAAACTAATATAATACTACATATTAATTATACTTCAAAAAATAATGTATTAGATTAAATTATTAGATTATTATAATAGCTCAGTTTGATTTTCTTCATTCTATTTTTCTTGCATCCAAACTTTAAGATTTCAGACTTTTACGATTTTATTTCTGGATCATCAAAGTAGTCTCCAAAATTGATTCCCTATTTTCAGACTATATAATTCTAAACCTTACTACTGATTAATATCAGATTCATATTCTTTGAAACATCAACCTTTTACTGTGCCCATATCTAGGACTGTTGACAATACCAACTCCGTCTTTAGCCTTCCATCTTGTTCATGTTTGCTCAGTGATCTCTTTTGTGGCTACATGGTCCAGACCCCTTGGAGATTAATATACATATCTTAGTAATGCCTATCAGAGCCAGGAATGGGGGAGGCTTGTTTTGGCCTCCCATGAAACTGTTAGAAATCTCCCTGATATACATGTGGTGCCCCAAGATCTAATTAAATTAGCTATCAAGTGCATGCAAGTCCTTGGAGATGCATGGGAACCTCTTGATCTTACTACAGTGCCCTTCTGTGTATCCCCTCACTCTACAACATCTGTGGACTAAGGTCTGGATTTTGTGGAGAATAACTATCCAGGTACTGTGGATTGTCCTCCCTGCCAAATCCTCCCTGTCAGTAAGGTACCAGAAAGAAACCCTATGTAAACTGTATGGACTGGCCTGCTTCATTTTCTGGTCTCAACTGAGACAAGAAGTGCCTTCTCAGTTTGGGAAGATCTCACAGTCTGTGTTCCATCTTCCCACCACCATGTTAGAAACTTTAAATAGCCTTTTATTATTATTTCTTGAATAAAAATCAATGTTCAAAAAAAATCTATGTTCTATTTTTTCTAAAAAGTTCCCTATAATTGAGCTGTTTATCTATCCATCCTCATGCCCCACCATAATCCTGTAAATTCCTTATCATTTCTAGCCAATGCCAAACATCCTCCCTTGTTATTAGTGTTTTCTATTTCATATAATATTTATCTATTATATATATTTGTCCACAGTTTACTCGAGTCCCTCCATCTTTATAATTCCCTGACGACTATAGTTATGGAACATAAGTAAAACATGAGGAATATGGTCAATAATATTGTAATAACATTTTTTGTTGATAGATGGTGACTATGCTTATCGTGATGAGCACAGAGTAACGTGTAAAATTGTCGGATCATTATATTCTACATCTGAAACTAATATGACATTGTATGTTAAAATAATTTGAAAAATAAAAATAATAAAAAATGTAAAAGGGTGAAGGAAGATATACCATGTATGTAAGTCTGCTCAGGCTGCCATAACAACACAGCAGAGATTGGGTGGTTTAAACAACAGAAACGTGTTGCTTACAATTCTGGAGGCTGGAAATCCAAGATTAAGGTGTCAGGAAAGTAAGTTTCAATCTGAGGCCTCCTCTCTTGGCTTGTAGGCAGCTGCTACATTACCTTCAAAATCTACCCAGAGTCACATAACTTCTAATAACTTCCATTGCTACCAGCCCCTTATCATCTCTCATGGATTGTTCCCAGAGCATCTTACAGGTCTCTCCCTCTTTCTGCCCTTCTCCCCCTACACTCTATTCTCAACACAGCATGTCCCTATAATACTATGGGAGCTCTGTTCACAAACTTGTCTACTAAACATTGGGGAATCTGGCCCTTTTCCATCTCTCCAGTTTCATCCCCTCTCCTCCTCAGCTTTGGTTATGAGACCTTTCTGCCGCTCCACACATGCTTCACACACACGTCACATGTGCTCCTGCTGAGGGCCTTTGTTGTTACTGTTCTTTCCTGGAATTCTCTTTTGCCAAATCTCTGCTTGATTTTCTTCTCACCTTCTTCAGATCTTGGTTGGAGTGTCATCTTCTCAGTGAGATCAACGTATTTAGAAATTGAATCTCCATCCTCCTTCTCTACATATATTCTCCAATTTATAAATATATAGCATACCAGCTCTCATACTATTCTGCTCACTAGAATATAAACCCATTGAGGTCAGGTTTTTATTTTATTCATTTATTTACTTATTGGTCTATTTTGTTCATTGGTCTATTTTGTTCAGTATTTTTTCAATTGCCTAGAATAATGTCTGTCCAATAAGAAGCCCTTAATATATTTGTGTAAAATACATAAGGGACACACTTACCTTTGTGTATGCTTCTCATTGCACTTAAGTCAGGACGACCATAAAGTGTCTCTCCTTTCCTCTGCCGTCTGCCCCACTGGACACCAAGGCATGCAATTCG
The DNA here is from genome assembly GCF_018345385.1 of Vulpes lagopus. Classification (NCBI taxonomy): domain Eukaryota; kingdom Metazoa; phylum Chordata; class Mammalia; order Carnivora; family Canidae; genus Vulpes; species Vulpes lagopus. The sequence goes on along the minus strand of NC_054834.1, from coordinate 88,048,207 downwards.
TATTTAGCAACTGGGGTTTTGTGTGTGTGTGTGTGTGTGTGTGTGTGTGTGTTTGTGTGTGTGTGCACAGTGCACACAACTAGTGAGTGTTAGAGCTGAGAATGGAACCTATGTCTTCTAAATTTAGTCTGTTCATGGCTGCGTCCTTCATATGACAATGTATCTCCGCTTCAGAAGAATCTGGCTGAAGAGGTCTGAGTGTTGTCCTTTAAATTTAAAAAATCACTATCTCATTCATACCGACTTCCTGACTAGCAAAAATGTATTTAATGCTTGATTCACATGCAAGAACTGTGTGATATGGTGGTGAAATATTGTAATATATTTGGTGAAATTTAAGCAAAATACAGAGTACATTATTGCAATACAGCCCAGTTGTTTATCACATTAATGATGATATAGCCTCTTTAAAAGGTACAAAATGCCTTTTTTTTGCCTAGCAGAGCCTAGCTTTGAAGACTGAATGAAAAATGTGTGCCAGTCTCCCACTCTATGCATTATTCCAACCACCTTGCCCCATTTCCCAAGATTGCTTGAATTTTCTGATGGTCACTTTTGCAAGGAAAATTCTTTAATGTTACAGTTATCCTCATGAACTAAAAAGTTAAGATATGAGAAGTGCATACATACAAAAAAAAAATCAAGCAGAGAAAGTGTAACTTCTTTGATTAGGCTTTTTGCATCAGCTGAGGCTTAATTTAATATTTATTTTCTCTGTTTTATACTCTTGCTGTCTCCTGGGAGAAACTACTGCTGCTTACAGCACAGGTTTTTATAGTTTGATTTATCTCTCATTTTTCTCCAGTATTTACCAAATAAATACAAGGTTTCATAGCTTTACACTCCATGGCAAGAATGTTCTAAATCTCTCCCTAGTTTTTGTAAAAATCTTTGACAGCATATTCTTATCATTTTTTCCTGTTCAAAAAATTATAGAAATCAGAGGGCAAAGAAATACTTGTTTTTCCCTTAAGAGAATGGAGTGAATAATCATAATAAAGAGTTTTCAAGATCATTCAACATTCAAGAAACCTCATCCTACTGTAAGACTAATTTTACTACTACCACTGTGATTATTACCCTTACCTTTGTTACTATTAGTTACCATTATTGAGCTGCCTTACTTGTATACTTTCCTTAATTCTCAAACTCTACTATGAAATGGTACTATTTATTAGTTATTTATTCCACTTTATGGAATAAGAAACTGAGATTCACAGTGGTTAGATAATGTTTTCGAGGTCACAGAACTATTAAAGGTTGGCGTTAGGATCTGAACACAGACCCATGTGCTTTCTCTTCATATGTGTAGTATGAAATTGCTGTGAAGTCTATAATCTAAATAACTGTGTTCTTCCCAAGTATAATGAACATATTTTATTTTATTTTTTAAAAGATTTTATTTATTTATTCATGAGAGACACAGAGAAGCAGATACGCAGGCAGAGGGAGAAGCAGGCTCCACGCAGGGAGCCTGACGTGGGACTTGATCCTGGGTCTCCAGGATCAAGCCCTGGGCCAAAGGCGGTGCTAAACCGCTGAGCCATCTGGGCTGCCCTAATGAATATATTTTAGTTCTCTATTAAGGAATTTCCAATATAATTCAAATTCTTTCAGTGTGCTATGTCAGGATTTTGTTCTTATATTAAAATATTTTAGAAAATAAAAAAATAAGATTATAGGTGATAATAAGGATTCTATCTATTTTTAAAATTATAGTGATAAATGAAGGCAATTCAGTAAATTTTCCTTTTGAAATCTAAACTTTATCATAGGATATTGTATGAACTATTAGATTTATAAATTAATAAATCTGAGGAAAAATTAATTGTATGTTAGTTCAAAAGAGGAGATCCTCATTGAATTAGTTTTGAAAGTTATTAGACGGGAGAAAAGAATAAAATTTTATAGCACTTTTTGCATGGCAGGCATATTTATTTTTTAGCAGGTATATTTCTTATTATAGATCTAGTTTCCTGACAAAAGACCTTTGAAGTGGGCATTTCATCCTAATCTTAAAGATGAGGAAACTGATACTCAGAGAGAGAAAATAATTTCTTTAGTCTCCAAGCCAATAATTGTAGAGCTGAACCGGAATGTGGTCCTGAGATTCCCTTGTTAACAGTCCACCTGATTCTCTTGGTCTGCGTTGCTAAGTATTGAGTCTCTGAAAAAGAATGTGTTTGTGGTGGAGAGTGGGGAGGTGGTGGTCGTGGTGGTGGTGAATCAGACAGATTGCTCTAGGAGGCTTGGTTAGATTGGTTCTTGTAAGCCACAAGAGTTTGACCTTCCTTTGAATAAAGTGGGAAGGTCATAGAGGCTTTTTGTGTAGAAACACAGTACAATCTGGCAGACATTAACAGTATGAGTGTGACTATTCTTTTACAAATAGACTTTAGGATAATAGGGATTGATGCAGCAAGAGAAATTAGGGACTAATGCAGTATTTCATGCAGAGAATCTGATTTCAATCATATTTTAAGGATAAAACTAGTAAGATTTTTTAATGGATTGAATGAAAACTCTCAATCTCATGCTATGAGAAATATTATGTATCTTCTCTGCCTTCTCTTTCATTCTCCATAAACCAGTTACACCTTTGTCATAGTCAGAGGTATGTCTTAGGAAGAACACTGGGTTCTTGTGGGGGATCCAGGTAGTTTTTCAGGAAAGAGTGGTTCTCATGTGTATGGGTGCAGAGGAGACATCAAGACTCGTGTAGAGTCAGGCTCCTCATTAGAGCTATGAAAATATTTGAGATTATCCAAGAAGAAGGTTTAGAATGAAAAGAACAAAGATTTGAGAATAAAATGAAGAAGCATACATCCATTAAAGGGGTGAGTTGATGCAAAGCAGTCCAAGAAATATATATTAAAAAAAAGGTTAGAGGGAGTTGGGACAAATTTACCAAGGTTAAGTGTGGGGAAGCCCAGAGAATGAGTGTGTGGTCAACAATCAGAGTAAATCAAGAACTGAAAGGAAGTGGAATTAGCAACACAGAACTAATTTCAATGGTGAGGAGGAACTCTATTACTGTAGTTTGCCTGCTGGCTTGTTCACTAGACACAAAGCTTCTATAGCATGGTGCTGAGTTCTTGAGTCTGCTCAACTCCTTTTCCTCACCCCCACCTCATGGTTTATCACACAGTGGAGATTTGGGATTTCACTGTCCATCTGAAATGGTGACTTGGATTGTAATGATAAATCATGGGGCCTGCGTTGTATATGCTATGCCCCTTAAGCCTCTTAAAACATATTATCCTCAATTAATTTTCGCTGAGAGACTTAAGACAACTGGACTATATAGCATCTTGAATTGCATTTGTCATTTCCTGCTTAATTATAGATGTCTCGTCTTATTTTTAGTGCCACCGAGAATTACTATCTTTGGGAGCTAATTGCTATAGAGTCAGAGTGTCGGTTATTTGTGACTCGTACAATCTATCCTGATGACTATACAACTTACATCCAAGGAATGCCACATTCCACAGTGTGCTGTGTTGGATAACAAGATCATTTTACACTGAATTCCAAGTTCCCTAAACTCCACCACTAATATATCTGGATGTGAATACCCTAATTTGTGAGCTATATAACTCCTTTGTTCCCTTGCAATAGATGTTGTATTAAAATGTCCTTCATACCCCAAAGACAGTGTTCCTTCCCTATAAAGCACCCCATTATACCCGAGAGCAGTAGAGGGCTTTTGTAGCCTCACTCAGAACTCCATTCATGGCCTCTCTAATAAAGGCCTCTTTGTAACATGCACATTAGTAGAACTCCCTAAAATCTCAGGTTCTCTGGAAGAACTCTAAAGAGAAGGAAGGGGAATGTTAGAAGATGTACTTGGCGCAAATATAAATAAAAGACTGATCAGTTCAAGATCTTTTCCCTTTGCAATAATGCCAATGAGATGAAGAATCCGTGTGCCTGTTTTCATCACATTGTTCTGATGATAGCACCTCTCTTCTTTGCCTGCTTTATTAGTGTTTACCTACTTATTTTTTATACGTTCCACCTTTGGCCTTGCTTTTTCAATGCAAGAAACTTATGCATACCCAGAGACTAAAAATTTCCATAAGCTGCATCTTATCAAATAAAACATTTGTACAAATGTAAGGATTTTTGGATTTCGGAGTGAAGTTTCCTATCCCTACCTATATAACATTGCAAAGGAGATTAAGTTTGACTTTGAAAGCAAAAGCATTTTTTTTCCTCCACTTTTGTGTAATACCTAATTTGATTATTTTGTCATTTTTGTTCTATGAAAGAAAGAAAGAAGGGGAGAAAGAGATGAAGAGAGAGAGTGAGAGGAAGAAAGAAATCACAGTGGAGGAAAGTCAGACCAGAGATTATATTAGGCTGAGGCAAATGGTATTCACCTTTTATAGTCCCTATGTTTTATAATGAAGATACTTCATTGAAACAATGATGCATACTTCAAGGGTCCCCTGGAGAGCCGTGAATCCTGTTTGGAGAGATTCATGAATATGTGCATTAGCACAATCCAACTGGAACTTGCCCTTAAAAACGAACCACAAGAGAAGCTGATCAGTTTCTGCTTATGTATATAATCAGAAGGTTATCATATTATCTCCCTCTCCACGGGAAAAGCAGATGCGTATTTTTCTACCACCTTAAGATGAGAAATGCCAAAGGAAACAACAATTTTTCCCCCTCTGTGATGTTCATTACGTGAAACCCCATAGAGACCTTTTAATACTGGGTAAAAAGAGCAGAAAATGAATAGAGGCTCAATTTTTCAAAATGAACTTCAGTTTTTGCATAAGATGAATTGTAGAACAAGCCTTCAAAATGCACACTTCTGCTTTCATTTGCTGAAGGGCATTAATAAACCCGCATCGAGTTCAAATATTGCTAGAAATTGCATGTATGAGCCGTCTGTTTCAGAGTCAAAGCTCACAGAAGGGTACATGAACCTCCATGTCTTAAAGACAAATGAGGGGCACATGGCAGATTTTGAAGTAATAGTTTATTTAAAGTACAAAGAATTCCATGAAAAATATTTCTAGCCAGCAGTTGGGGACCAAATTTCACTAAAAATGGCCAACCACCGCTAAGTTAGCCACAGTGATGAAGAGCATCCAGGTATATTTGTAGATTTATCTTTAGTTTTTTTAGACTACTAAAAAGTGGGGGGGGGAGCCTCCAAATCTTGACCATCGTGTGGAAAGAAGAGAGAAAAATTGTTGTTGCCTGAGTACTGAATGTTGTTCAACTATCATCTTCTATGAAGTGCAGAGCACACCCATCATTTGCAAATGTAAATAAATTCAAAATTTTTTTTTTCTTTCCCATTTGAGGAAAAAAAAATATTCCTTAGAAAAGACCTCATATAATTTGTGATGCATAGTTATTCTCACTTGAAGTCCTGTGCTCTGAGTTCGGCCGTGTCAGGGTTTGCAGCACGTCGTGCAAAGAGGACATAGAGGACAGTGATAATTGTCTCCAAAAGAAGAGTACAATTCTATTAATGTGAAAAACTACTTAATTCCTGTCTGGAGATTTCTTTTTTAACTTGTCGGTTAGTCATTACTTAGGCATCTGGTAATGAATTGCCAGAAATTGTTTCAATTTATCATTTCTAGTCCCTGTGTTCATGGAGAAAACAGTCTTTGAACTTGTCCAGTATTGTTCTCAAACCTCTGGATTCAGAGCTTCCTGGACATCTTAGGCTCTCCACGATTTGAGAGTCTGCACCATTCTCAGTACACAGCACAGGGCCAAGGGAACATTGTTAATTTGAGAGGGTACAATGGTGTAGTCATGCATTTAAATTATTTCTAACTTTTCACCAGAAGTCGTATTCATGTTTTGGAAAATTAGTACTTAGCCAAGCTCCGAGGAAGAAAGCATTTTATTTAGTAATAGTTCAAATAATGCAGTAAAAATGTCTCTCTATGCATTTGAACTGGCCCTGGTGGCCTGATTCAGTATTTTGCCCATTTTCTTGGCTTTTCGAACTTCACACACACACAAAAAGAAATTGTACAAAAACACTTAGCACTGTTTTTTTCCTTAGCTGGTAACGGGGCTTTCGCTGCACAAAGGCAAGGAGAGATTATTTGGAAAGGTGAACAGGTTTTTAGAAACACTGAAAAACTCTCCTCTTATGTTTTAGGCTCCGCTTTCTGAGTCTTTCCTGCATGGTTTACATCCTCTAGTCACTAGAATCCCTGGAAGGATTAGGCTTTCTAATGTTAAACGCTGGATGTGATCATCCACAATGTCCATAAAAAAAAAAAAACAAATTTCATAAAAAATGATGTCAAGAGAAAGACTGCTATGTACTGACAGTTTTCTTATTTTTTGTGCCTATGCATATAAAATCTCTGTGCGCCCACCTCTCTATTCCCAAACTGCCTCAGAATCCACGAACGTGGCACAGAGAATGTGGTTTGGAGCTCTTTTTGCACCTAGGTCCTATCATAGGATCTGAGAAGTTTTATCTTGTGCAAAAAAAAAAAAAAAAAAAGGCAGTTTTCACCAGCGACACAGCCATCTGTTTAGTGAAAACAGAGCTAGCTAGTGAATTGCAGTTTGTGTGTGTGTGTGTGTGTGTGTGTGTGTGTGTGTGTGTGTGTGTAGGGAGGTGGTGGTGAGGGAGTAGGAGGTCAAAGGGTAAATTCCAATTGCTGTGACATATTTTTATGAGCTGAATCATACCCAGCTTTTAGCCTTGAAAGGGGAAGAGGATCTTAGAAAGGGAAGTAACATGAATGGGCAGGTCAGGAAAATCCTCCAGAAGTGCTCCTCCAAATTAGCCGTTAATTGCTCCCCAACCTGCCATCCTCTTGCGTCTGAATTTGATTTCATTGTCCCAACAACTTGAAAAGATCCGTGTTCTCTTGAGTGGATCCCGGGAAAATTTGGACGGCCAGAGACGAAGTTATGTCGGAGAATTTCCTTCCCTTTTTATACCTCTGGTATTTTTTTCTCCTCGTTGGAGGGGTGAGGGGTGAAGCATCCTTGAGAGTCCGCGGGGAGGAGGGGACGGTGCGGGGACTCGGTCCCAGCCCGGGGCTGACAAAGCGGAGCCGCGGCGGAGGGGACCGGGGGTGGGGGACCGGGGGTGGGGGACCGGGGGTGGGGGGTGGGGGGCGAGGGGGGCGGGCCCCGGGCTCCGAGCTTTGTTCCAGCCTCAGCCTCCCCACCCGGCCCTCGCTCTCGGCAACTGTGGACGCTATTTTCTGCTTTTTACAGGAGGTGCTCCAGGAGGAAAAGAAAAAAGAAAGAAAGAAAAAAGAAAGAAAAAAAGAAAAAAAAAAAAGAAAGAAAAAGAAAGCAAGCAGGGGTTGGGGTGGGGTGGAGGCGGAGGCCAGGGCCGCGCGCCCGGGGGCGTCGGGGTCGGGGTCGGGGTCCCCGCGGCCGGGGCCCGAGGGCTGCAGGGGCCGCGGGGGGGGGGGGTGAGCCAGCACATTCCTGGCGTTCCTGCGGCCGCGGGCCTCGGCGTCAGCTGAGCGCGGCCCCTCCCGGGAGGCCCGGGCCCGGCGGAGCCGGAGCTGCGGGCCTGGGGCGGGGGCCCCGGGGGGTCCCCGCGGGCCCCGGGCCTGCGCCTCTGCCGCGGCGACTCCCCCCCGCCGGCTCCCGCAGCCCCGGCTGCAGAGGCGCCGGCCGAGGCCTGCAGGCACCGGGGCCCCCGGGGCCACCTGGGTGCCTCGAGACGGCAGGACGACCCTCTGTTGCAGGAGGCACAGACATGAGCTGCACCTGGAATGAAGTTATGGGCCAGGGAGGGCGGGCGGGGGGGGGCGAAGGGGCGCAGGGCGTCCGAGCCGGCTCCAGCTCCAGCTCCAGCTCCAGCCCCAGCCCCAGCCCCAGCCCGACGGGCGGGGCAGTCCCCGCCCCCCCCCCCCCCCCCCCGGGGGCAGGTCGGGCGCTGTCCACCTGCTTCTCACTTGTGAAAATCACACGGGGCAAGGTTATATGTGACACACATCGGTAGATTATTATTTTTTTTTCCCCATGGTTTTGGAAGTCAGGGTGAGTGGAAGCATGCCAGTTTATTTTCCTTATTTACATGGACTAAAAAAAGAAGAAGAAGAAAAAAAAATCAATAGACCTTTTTTGGTATGGATTTCTGTCTTCTGTTACACACTCCAGGAAAACTAATTGTGCATTTCTTTGGCACTTAGAGCCCATCTGTCTGCCTCGCTGAAGCCCACCCCATAGATGATCAGTAGAGGCTCCCTAAGAGTTGAAGAGGTTTCACGCGTGTGCACTTTAGCTCCACCACGTGATGGTGTATTTCTTCACACACTAGAGCACTTGCCCCTCCAAGATCTCAGGTCACCTGATGGACAATAAGAGGAATTTATTCTGGGTTTTGAAGTAGAAGCTCCTTAAGGGCAAAACTGGGACTTCGCCATAGTCTGGAGGCTACCAGCCTCACGATGAGCCTCCAGTAGGTGCATTTCCTTTTGGAAAGTACAAATAAGCCAAACTCCAAATTTCAACTTGTATACTTATGGTAATTGGCCTCAACTATGTGGAGAAATGAGATTTTTTTCTTTTTTTTTTCTTAAGGGCGTGAAAGAACTTCGTGCCTTCAATCAGTAGATGTAATTATTTGATGCAGTGACAAAGGTATATACAAGTATAGAATTGTGTATTTTGAAATGTTTATATGCATTACATTTTATTTTTTGATTTTTTGAAATGGAGTGGAACAATTACAAGAAAGATCACATTTGTTGCATAAATGAATGTGCCCGAAATATTCATTTGTATTAGAAAAACAATTATGCTACATTTTGCCAAATTGTTTTACACGAATTTCAACTACATGATGTAGCATTTTACAAATACCCAACAAGACTTTTCTTAAGGACGACTAAGAGAAATGACTCTCAGAATACTGTTTCTCCCTGTGAAACTGAAGGAATTTTTCTAACAAATGATAGGTGAGGTTACATGAAAACTAACATTCCATTAAGAATATTCTTTAAGAAGTTTTCAGAAGAGAAAGAACGATGAAGCATTAATATTTCTGTGGTGAGCTGAGCAAATAGAATTTTTATGTCTGATATCATTTGGAACTTTGTATTTTTATAGTGTGATTCTAGGATTTTGATGTATTTTTTTGCTGTGTCCCTTAATGTGTACCTGGGGGTTTGTTCTTCATTGGCTCTTTTAACTAGAGAAAAATCAATGACTTCTTCATTCATAGACTGATCCCTGATTTGTTTGCTGTATTATTGTTATCACTGATCTTTTCTAGACACGGTGATAGTGCATGGAATTTATGTTTCAATATTTTTATGAAATAACATAAAATGAGAAACAGGTTTCACATAATGAAAACAAACTTTTGCATCACATAGTTTCTAAAAAGTGTCATTTAAAATGTACACTAAAATTACATTTTATTTCTTTATAGTCAAACAAAAGCTCTCTGAATGAAGAGTCAGGGATTCCTTGGGCTTTGTCTAAATTCAAAGTGCCCTCTACTGTCAAAAACGTGTACTGCTCAGAAAGAGAACACTTGAGGAGTCTGAAATCCAAATCTAGACAGTGAGAGACAGATGGAAGAAAACCAGGATAGGTAAGGGCACTGCCATTCAGCCCCAGGGCAATTCAGTTTGGAATGTTCCATCAGTGAATAGTTATGCTGCCATTCCAAGTTAAAAGTTACATGTAAATCATTTGTAATTTTTGCAACTGTTGCTTCATGCTTCTTTTCTTTTTTCTTCCCTTTGGTTTTGAAACCTGAAATTTCACTTTGGTGCCACTGTATGTCTTCCTATTGTGATCCGAACCAGGCGTGTTATGTCTGCGAGACTAAACTTTAAAACCACACACATCTCGTTATCTTCATTTTACCCCGGAGGAACATTACTTAGAGTTTCTTTTCTTATTTTTCTATGTTATGGTATTTTCATCTTTATTATGGGTTATGTATACTTAAAAAGGCAAAATATTTATCATCCCTCTGACAGAATCAAGCTAAGTAATCAGTTGAACCAGACTCTTAAAAATATCGTGCAAACAAATAAAGGGCTGCCTATTTTGTTCCCTCTTAAGAAGGTGTTTAAACATTATCAAGACAGTCGTAGCATGCTCTGTGTGTTTGTGTAAGCTTATTATAATCTTTCAATTAAATTCAGTGACCCAAAGAAAATTTTGCCATAAGAAATTCAGGCTATTCCATAATGTTAAGTTGTGTTTTATAATGTACTGCAAAGCAGTGGAACTTGAGGTATGTGATAGATGCAGGTGAAAGTTCTAGAAATCGTTACTGAGATGCTTTATTAAAGCTACAGACGGTGTGGCAGTATATTCAAAAGAGAGTATTCTGATTGACTATATCTATTTTTATAAAATCAATAATTTGAAGTGAAATTAAAGAGGCACTGATGCAATTGAGAGACGGGAAAGCTCATAATTTAAGTGGCCGGTATGTCTAACAGGTCTTGGTTAACTAGCTCTTTGCAATATTTGGTCTGTATTTCAAGCGAAAGCAGACTAGAGAATTAGATCATGTGGAGGAAGATTTTATATAAAAATCAAGGGCTATTGCTTTTCTGCCGAGTAAGGTTAGAAATAGTTTTTCAGTTAATGAACCACTAGGGACTTCAGGAGCTACCTTTGGTGGAGAAAGCCAGAGAGCTTCCATAGCGTGGGCCTCAGGCCACCGCCCCATTTCCAGAGTGTTCTTTCTCTGTGCCTCTCATCTGGTTGGCTTCTGACTTTGCCACATGCCTGATGTCCATGCTGTGTTCTGTGAGTGAGAAGGACATTCAAATAACACTTAACACCGATACTCTCCTGGTGTGAAAGGTCATATCTATCAGGAGTATTTGTGTGCCACAAACAAACAAGTGAGTGAACAACTAAGCCAACACATGAACGGGAGAGAGAGGCGAAACTTATCCCCAACAAGTGGTTCTCTGATGGTAGAATTTAGAGGTGATTTGGAGAAGGAGAAGTACTTCAGGGTGAATCTCTTAGCCCGAGTGCGTACTTGAAACGTAACTTTTGTGGAATCACCATTTCTCTTGATTAGTGCTGTTATTTTCCACTCCTTGGAAAAGAATGGCTTCTGTAATACTAATCCTAAATTCCATAAAATCATGCCCACCTAAAAAAAAAAGTCTAGTACTATGATATACTAGATGACCAACTAAATGTTGTATGCTTCTATTTCCCTTTCTTTTTAGAATCAACTCTTTTCTTCTGAATTCAACTTGAGATAATCTAATTTCTAGATAACCTAATCTCAACTGATTAATAATGGATCCCTTTTCTTTAGCATAAGTAGTGTTTGTCCTTGTGAGTCAGTTTGGGAAAACTTTAAATCAACGGGTTGACATCCTTTAGCCAGTGACAAGCAAAGTTCAACCCATGGAACTCTTTCTTCCAGCAAAATGAATCTTGAGGTAAATGCTACAAAGAGAAACAAGCAAACATTGGCTCCCCGAAGAGATTGCTCTTTATTTCCTACTTGGAACCTGAAACTTGTTCCTTTTCTTTCTTTTTGGCCTGGTTATCCAGCTGTTCCAAAGCTTCTGTGGGCTGTGCAACAGCCTCCTGACAAATTCCATTTCTCTGCAAGGTAGCCAGCCGGTCACTTTCTTTTGTTTGTAACCAAATAAATCTAATGGACATAAGTCATGTCTTTCTCAGTGAGCAACTCATAGATTCATAAGTGATAGGCACAGTAAGTTCACAGACTTTCATTTCATGATCTGGAAGCTTGCTGGAATAGGGGGCTTGGCCAGTGCCACATAGAATGCGTGTGCAGGAGCCTGAGACTCAGTCCCAAGCCTCCTGACAGCCGCAGCATTATATTGGAGCACTGATGAATCACTTCCACTTTCATGATCTGTTGGATTTTACATATGGCTTTGTTGACAGAAATTCTTATCTTTCACATCCTTACGATCCAATGCTGAGAACATTGGTTTGGATACAAAAGTAAAGAATGGAAATTGAACAATTTTAGGAAGTGAGAAATTATGACAAATTGAAGTATTTGTAGTACATGTAGGGCTCTAACGTTACACAGTTTAGTACAAGGATTATCTTCCCTAAAAAAAAAAAAGTGAAATCTAGTGTATTTAAACAGTGGAAGGGACATGTTTGGATTGCATATGTTTATGTAACTGTATCAATAACAACTGTCTATCTCCAATTTGATAAGGTGCACAGCGAACCCCTTCTCTTTTTCTTATGAGAATTGTTGCAGAGAGAAGGAAATATAAATTGTGGAAAATTGTCTGTCTTTAACACATCAGTAGTGACAAAGCATGCCACAAGCATTTAATAAAGGGATTATTGTGGACTTTTTTCATTCCTGGGAACCAACAGAAAAATCTCAAGGGACAGATCATTAAATCTTCTTCCTCAGTGTTAACTTGGACAACAGCTCAGGAGATATCTCTGAGGGTGCAAGGCACTTATTAGAAGCATGTTTAGGAATCTCTGACTGTTTTTCAAAAACCACTTCTGCAGCAAACAACAGGATAGTTACCAAGCATTTCTGGAAAGCATGTATAACTGAGGAAATTCAATTCATTAGAAATATGATAAATTATAAATGGTAAAGGCTGAAAAAGGGTAAGTTGTGGGGGAAATATAAATTAAATATGAGAAGTATAATGTAACCATGAGAGATCACTTGGTATATATTACTTTACTATATTTTATATTATACTTTTTGAGATAAGGCAATTTACCACAGTATTATTTTATGCTTCACTTACTTTATAGGGGATAAAGCAAAGCAAAAATCCAGAAACAGAAATGTACAAAGTGTGTTTTTCTCCTACTGCTATTTTTTCACATTATTAAATATTCTCACTCATAACATAGAACATATTTATGGATCCTTCATCAGCTATAATTAATTCCCATTACTTTTTTCTTCCTGAAAGGGATTATTACTAAAACCATGATTTTTTTTTTCTCCCAAATCTTTATGTCTCCTTGACCCAGCACTTTACGTTTTTTTCTTCTAATGGATTTAAAGTAATAAGTACAGTGTCTTTCATTTGTGTACCAATTCAGACTTAGTAAGTATTTTATAGTCAAACTTTTATTTGCCTCTCCTAAGGGCTCTCTTTCATAGTTGGCAGGCACTTTACTGGATGGTAATTTATTTGTTTGACTTTTTAAAAAATAAGTTTCCATGATTAGCTCAAGATAACCCCTATATTAAGAGATTAAAATAGGTTTAAACTTCAGATCTTGGGAATCACAGCCGGGAACGCATTTTTTCACTCTTGTATTAAATCACTCATCTATGTATTTATGTATTTTTCTGCAAGTATTTGTTGAACACCTACTTATATGAGATACTCTTGGGGCACCTGGGTGCCTCAGTGGTGGGGCGTCTGCCTTTGGATTAGGGCATAATCCCCAGGTTTTAGGATTGAGGGTCCAGGAATCGAATCCCACAGTCCCCTAGGTCCTCTCTGCATGGAGCCTGCTTCTCCCTCTGCCTGTGTCTCTGCCTCTCTCTTTGTGTCTCTCATGAATAGATAAATGAAATCTTAAAAAAAAAAAAAAAAATATGGAACATTGCTGCGTTTAGCCTGAATCAGCTTTCCCTTACTAGGGGTAAGAGCAGCAACTTTAGGAGGGCAGGATGCTCCTTGGGCCTCAGGGCACCAATTGAGGCTGTATATTTGGATAGATTTTATGACTAATTACTTTTAACTAATTCCCATGAAAGATCTTTATTTATTCCCTTTTTGCTTTTGAAAAATAATGTTTTGGACTCTCCACCTTGGAACTGATGTTTAATATGGTTCCTAACGTGCAGGCCCAACTTTGCTTGTAACTGTTAGACTTCCATACCTGGCTCTCAGGAACCAGGAGGTGTGGACACTTCCACTGTCCCCCTCCACTACTTCTCATCTCACCCCCACCTCCGCCTTGTGCATCTTGTCTGGGAGGTGACTTTTCTGTCTAGAGTCAGACCTTATGGAAATCTGTGATTCTGAACTCCAGAGAATGTCAGCTTCATTTTTATTCACTTGGTTTTTTTTCCCCTTCTTCCTTTCTCCTCTGTGCTTTTCTGCTTCAGTTGTTCTTTTATTTCCTTATTTATAATCCTTCCTTCCACTCATCTCTACCATTAATTATACCATTTATACGTGGCATTGGACAAGTCACTTAACCTCAATGAATCTGGTTTTGTTATCTGGATAAATAGAAATAACTTTACTTATAGAGCCATGGAGATGATTAAACAATGCATTTGAAAGCACTGGACTAAATCCTTTTTACATAGTAATTGTGATTGGTGAGTGCCTTATGAACATTTGTCTTCCTTGGATTTGTGGATAAAACCTGTAGACAATTGTAAACCAACTTGTGAGGTTGTTATAACATGATCAAGAAAGAGTTCAGTCGATGTAGGCGATTCTCTATTCTATTACTTTATTATTTATACCTCACTTCTCGGATATTCCTTTGGTTTTAGCTATTATTATTACTGTTGTTTTTGTGATTTCTAATTGACCATTTTCTTACACCTTGAAAACATTCAGTAAACAAGTAAAAAGTTGTGTTTTTTTTTTTTCCTGTAAATGAAACCTCTAAATAGAGGGCCTACGTCTTAGTATTCTCTATTTATAATCACTGGATAGGAGATCTCACCCTTTGCTCTAAATTCTTTTTATATGCTGATAATTATGAAATTTATATCCCTGGCCTGATGTATTCCTTATGCTCCAAACTGTGATAGCTCTACTCGCATGTCTAATGAGCATCACAAACCTGTATGTATAAATCTGAATTATTGATACTTCCCAGAAATCTTCTCCAATGTTTTTTTTTTAAATTTGGGGGGACTAATTATGCAAAGACATTGGACCAATTCTTAGACTTTTTTTCCTCATACTTTAATCTAATTTACAAGTAAATGCTGTCAAACTCAGTCCTCAAGGATATCCCAAACCAGCGCCTCCAATGCTACACGCCTGGTCTAATCCACTTGCCTGGTCTAATCTACCCTTTCAGCACTCCTAACTGGTATCCCAGCTTTCACTCTTGCTCCTTTGCAGCCTATCTTTCACCTAGCAGCCAGAGAGAGACGCTTAAAATGTAAATTAAATCGTGTGTTTCCCCTACACAAAACTTTTAAAAAGCTTCTTCTTATATTTAAAATATAATCCACAGTTTTTATGATGGCTTAAGAGTCTCTATCTACTAAACAGATAATCTAAATTAATAAGAACTTCTGGCTGCATCTTCTAACTTATTTCTTCCCCGTTTCCCTCACTTTTTCCCATTGACTTCATTACCGTTCTTGGAAAACATTTCAACTAGGTCCATCACTCTTGTTATTCCCTCTGCCTAAAATGTGTTTAACCCAGATGTGTACATGCCACAGACCTTTGCTTCATTGAAGTTTCTGCTCAAATATTGCTGGCTTCAAGACATATACTTTGACTATTTTTTGTATTTTATTTATGAAGATATTCACCCTTTGTGTCTTTCTTGTTTCCATCCTGATGTTTAAGTTTCCCTCTCTTATTATTTCCTTGTAAAACTGTCTTTAGCATCCCTCTTTTTTTTTAAGATTTTATTTATTTATTCATGAGAGACAGAGAGAGAGGCAGAGACATAGGCAGAGGGAGAAGCAGGCTCCCTGCAGGGAGCCTGATGTGGGACTCATCCAGGGACTCTAGGATCACACCTGGAGCCAAAAGCAGACACTCAACCACTGAGCCACCCAGGCGACCCCTTTAGTATCCCTCTTAAAGCAGGTCTGTGGTGACAAATTCTCTTAGTTTATCTTCACAAAATTTTTGTTTTCATCTGAAGGATATTTTCACTGGATATAGAACTCTGAGTTGACAGATTTTTTTCCACTCACGACTTTCTCAATGTTGTCCCCTTGGCCTAATGGCCTCCATGCTTTCTCACAAGAAATCCACAACAATATAAATCATCATTCCCTTTTCTATGTTCTTCTCTGGTAGTTTTGAAGGTTTTAATTTTGTCTTGTTTTAAAGTTTATGCTATTTGGAGCTTAGGGTTTGCTGAGCTTTTTGGATTTGTGAATTGATGCTTTCACTAAATTTGGAAAAATTTCAGCCATCATTTCTTCAAATTTATTTTCTGTACCAATCTATGTGTTCTTTCTTCTTCTTCTGGGACTCTTATGACATGACTGTTAAGACATTTTGATATTTTTTAATTTTTTCTTTATATATTTTAATATGTGGTAACTTTTATTATTCTATCTTCAGGTGTAATAATTCTTTCAATTCTGCCATTGAGCTTCTCAGTGAATTTTTAATTTTCATGATTGTATTTTTCAGTTCTAAAAGTTTCATTTGGCTCTTTGTATGGTTTCTGTTTCTTTGCTAAGAATTTTTTTTTTTTTTTTTTACCCATTTGTTTCAAGAATACTTCTTCTTACCTCCTAAAAGGCTATTAAAGTCTGTCTGTTTGATGATTCCAATGGGTAAGTCATCTTGCATTTGGCTTTGGTTGATTGCCTTTCTCCTTGAGAGTTGTTTAGGTTTTCCCATTTTTTTGTATACTGAGTAATTTTGAATTTCATTTTGAAATATTGGACATTTCAAACAGGGATATCTATTACATTATGAGATTCTGGATCCTGTTAAAATCTGGAGATCGCTATTTTTTTAGTCTATCCTGTTAGATAAAAACTGCAAGTCTTGATCTTTCTTCTGTGGCCTGTGGTCCCAATGTCAATTTATGTTTCAAAACCTTCATGGTGCTATTTTGGTCTTTCCTGATTATACATCAACCAGGGACCAGTCTGGAACTTGTACAATGATTTACCCTGTAGTTTATTTTTTAAGACTTTGTTGCATTGATTCCAAGTGGTCTCATTCATCTATAGCTCAGCTTGGCACTAATCTCAGAACTCAAACTTAACGCACAGATTCAAAGGGTTCCTTTCTCCAGCTCCATCTTTTCAGTGATTACACCCCTATGGCAAGGTTTCCTGGAGTTTCCCCTTCCTGGCATTCTGACTAGAAAGCTGGGGTTGTAGATTCCCCATACTGTTGCATGTGTCCCACTATTAGGCCTGCTATGTGGCAGAGTAGAAAGACAAGAGAGTTTGAGGGTCTCCCGTGTAGCCCCTGCTGCCCCTTTTGCTACCAGAGAAGTTTAGTTGTGTTATTGGCTTTTATCTGGAGGTGGGCAGAGAGACTTAAAAGAACTTTACCCTTCAGGTGATGCTGCCACGGGGGTTGCCTCTTTGTTGTTGGCATTTACCCAGAGTAAGACAGACAAAGTCCAAAGTGCTATTCTTTTGCCCTAGTGGGAAGGGGCAGGGTGCTGCTTTGTTGTCAGCACTTAGTCAGTGAAGAGCAGGGGAAGTCAGGAGGAATTGCTGTTGCTGCAACCACAACCATGTGCCAGTGAGGATGTGGAGGGGTACATGACTGTTCTATCTAAAGTCTCTCTGCAATTGTTCTCTATCTGCTTATTCTCTGCTTCACAGCATTTATTATTACCAGGTGTGTGTATGGAGGTATATCTCCTATAATTTCATATATAGTAAACCAAACTGGAGGTGGTACAATGGCTGGCTGCAGTTTATGTTGTCACCATTTGAGGAGAGTGAAAGAAAGAAGGAAGAAAAGAAAGAAAAAGAAAAAGAAAGAAAGAAAGAAAGAAAGAAGAAAGAAAGAAAAGAAAGAAAGAAAGAAAAAAAGAAAAAGAAAGAAAGAAAGAAAGAAAGAAAGAAAGAAAGAAAGAAAGAAAGAAAGGAGGGAGGGAGGAAGGAAAGAGTATACAAGATCTGCTTATGTGAAAGGAAGTTTAGGAGGATCTGCTTTCTCATTTTTTGCTTGCATATTTGGGATTTTAGTAGGGAGATGCTCCCTCCTTTCCTTAGGAATTATGGACAACTGTTTTCTTCCCCACTGAGAATTTAGGGAGACTATTAAGAGGGGATTATGGATTTGGAGTCAAATAAGAAAATTAAAACATATTGTTTTGGCTATATTGGTAGATCTAAATGGTCTGTTTGGAATACAGTTATGAAAGAATGGATTTTCTGAACAAAAAGCATGCTTATATTACTGAATGGAGGTCTTGGAAGAAGAATGTGGCTGAGAAAAGTTAGGCAGGACCAAAACTGTCACAACATACTTGAAAAACAAGTGGTCATCACTCTCCATACCTGACTTTTCCATGAATCTTCTTTAGTTTCTTTGAAAATGGAAACTTCTAGAATTAAATGATCATTCTAACCTACAGGAGAATTTTAAGGTAGTCCTTATATAGTAAAAGCACATATATCTAGTTTTTAGCAAGGAAATGGTGACAAAACTGCATTTTTTAAACATTAAAATGGGGGATTGGTTACCCCCTTTGTTTTCTTCTTACTCTCTGCTGTCCATTTCTGAAGCTGTACTGGTTTCCTAGGAGACTATTAAGGAATGAAACTTGATTGGCTATATTGGCAGAAAGAGAGTTGGTGTACATTTTGAGAAACATTTACATATCAGCTACACGCAAAAAAAGAAATGCTTGACACATGGAAGATTTTTTTTAATTGCAGTATGAAAAACCTCCTTGATAAACTAAAATTAGAGATGGAAACAATAACCTAGCAGGTCATCTTGTCAATCACCCTGCCAATTATTCCTTTAAATATTCTCCTCCTTGTCCAGTACAGTTAATGTCTTTATTCCTTTAGAATAATTTCCTCACTAGACTATTTCTTTTACCAATTTGCTACATATTCTATATCTTTCCGTTTTCAACTAGTCCCTTGCAAGATTAACAAAGGATGAGGAAGATGTATGAAGAATATCTCCCTCAGTATCTTTCTGAGCAAGAAGGATGCACAAGTGTAAAGCAAACAAACACAACTCTACTATTCATGTTATACAATGTTCTGCAAGACTAGAAGCACTAGTTCAATTTATTTACAGGGAAGTGGAGTAAAGCAGAGGATAGCATCAAGAGATTGCTAAACAGGAACCACCTTTATTTAAAGCTCACAGATGGGACGAAGGATGCAGTTCTAGCTGGCCCTTAATTTGAAAATATACATAAATAAGCAGGCTTGTTTTTGCAATTCTATTCCAAGATTTTGGTACAATATTTTTTTACTGCTATCTGTAACTATCAAATTCATTCCAAAACATATTTTCAGTTGACAAGAAAAGATCGGCACATGTTTCTTGAGTAAAGAATTTTACCATTTGTTGATAGGTATATTTTTTTCCACGGGGAAAGATACAAAAAAAAAACTAATTAAGGAAAATTTTCTCTGTGGCTGATCTTGAAATTGGATGTTATAAAAGATTTTAGGAATGTTTTCTGCTATGTACACTTTCCTAGCTTAAATCAGTTTTTAAATTTAGTTCAGCAATTATTTGAGAGAAGTTGATGTTTCTTGCACTGATCTATGTGCAAAGAAAGAAAAAGGAGAGCACTAAGATAGCATCTGACCTGGAGGAGACTATTACCTCGTTTGGTAAACAACAAAGACAAGGGCAGATGTAAAGCAGCATGTGATCAATAGAAAAAACAACCTGCCTATATGATCATATCACTGTAGCTAAACTGTGGTAGTTTCATGACCCATTTTGTAATGTTAAAATAGAGACTAGCAAAAAAAGAAATTTCTAACTACAAAAACTCTTCCAAAGGATTTTTTTTTAAAAACAAAGTTTACTTTGATATCTATGCAAAGATAATAATTTGTATAAATTTTACTGAATTTATCAGCATGTATATTATAAATTCTGTCTTAGAAAATACTCTATTTCTTGGATGTTATTCTTAAATGCAGAAACACGAGTTAGAGGAAGACTTTTCTAGAATTGATATTAAGTTGTAAGATATAAAAGTTTATGTTGCAGTCTTGGAGCTGTTCATAAAATAGAATGGGCAGGAGGTAGTGAATTCTCCATCACTGCAGGTATGGAGGAAGGGAATGAAAGACCACCTGTTAAGAATGTTGTAAAGGTATTTCATGCCTTTGAAAATAGTTGGAATGGATGATCCCTGATGTTCTTTCAAAATTTATGACTTTATGAGTCTATGATAGTCTGTAATATCTCTCTGTCTCATATAAATGGCATTCAAAGTTTTTTTTTATTGTGATCTGGGATAGTCTAGGAAATCTTAGGCAAATATGAAACAGGATAGGTTTTGAATAATGTGTAGGATTTAGGTAAAAGAAGAGTTAGAGTAATCTCATTATAATGAGAAAGGAAGAAAGAAAATGAAAAAGAGAGATAGGCACAAATGAACTTGGTATCTTTGGAAACAATGAAAAATTTGGCCTGACCAGAATGTAGGATTGTGCAGATAACAAAGGAATAGAGGTAGATCTAATTGCAAAGGGCTTTCAGTACTAGAAACTGGTCAGGGGAGATTTTATCTCACTTGGATATTATAGAACTGCTAGATTTTTGTCTATTAGAATAACTTGTTGATACATGTGTTTTAGTGAGATAAAGCTGGCATTGTTATATTGAAGAAGGAGGAATAAAATATGTAGATAGCTTGGGCATTAGTAGATGAGGACCTAGTCTGGGAGAGTGCCAGTAGGAACAGGATCTTTGTACAAATAATTACTTAAAACTATTCTATTTATATTTACTGATCCAGATAGATATAAACTATTATTCTTCTAATATAAATGAAATAATATAAAGGTGCACATAAATTGTATTGCAACAGCTAAAGATATTTTTATAGCATGTGTATTAGTCTGGATTATCCAAAAAAGAAACAAGGGGGAGAGGAATAGACAAAGGGAAGAGAGAGAAAGAGACAGACTAGACAGACAGACAAACAGGTGAAAGGGAGAGAGAGAGAGAGAGACAGAGATAGAAAAAGACTGATTTTAAGGAATTATTTTACATAGTTTTGGCAGTTGGCAGGTCTGACATCCACTGGACAGTCTAACAGGCTGGAAACTCAAGTTAAGTGTTGGTATAACAGTCTTGAATCCAAATTCTGCAGGACAGTAGGCTTGAAACTATGTTGATATCTTGAAGAGAATTCTTTCTTCTTCTGGATACCTCTGCTTTTTGCTCTTATGGTCTTCAACTGATTAAGTCTCACCCACATTATAGAGGACAATACAGTTTTCTCAACATCTACTGATTTAAATGTTAATCACATCTAAAAAAATACCTCCATAGTAACATCTAGACAAGTATTTGACCAAACAAATGTGGCACCCTAGCCTAGCCAAGTTAACATATAAATTAACCATCACAACATGTAATATATATAGAAGTGGATTGCTACTTTGGCATTGATAGACAACCATATTTGTACAGTTCCACACACAGGTAAGTATATAGTTGATTACTTATTAGAAAGAACTGTAGAGAAGACATATGATTGATGGGACAGTCTGATTTCGTTAACTATCCACCAGTCTAGTTTACTAAAATATAACTTCTGATACCTTGATTAGTTGTTGACAATATCAGATGAAACCCAAAATAATCCTTTTAATCTTGTTTTTTACATAATGTGCAATAACAGGAACCTACTGCACACCTCAAAAGAAAGGAAACAGCTAAATTCTCCCTTCTGAGAATTTTCTCTATACCCTGTGTCTTGGAGAAAAGGATGGGAAAAAAGATAGCATTGATCTTTTCAGTATTGTACCCCATGGTAATTTGAAAAGTTATGTTAGTTCTGCTTTTTCTATTATGCTTTCTGATTATTTCTCCTTTCTTTTTGAATTCCATCTCTGTCATATACCCTCATAAACCTTCTCATGTATTTTTAGTCTTATCCAAGTTTATTTATCTTTATAATTATATGATTTAGTGTAATTAGCAATGTACTGATAGCTAAAGCTTTGGAATGTCTTGCTCTGATTATTCAAAAGAAGAAAAAAAAAGGGAGACTTATTTGGCTAAAAGTTAAATTCATTTGTATTCTTCTCCAGGGACTGCATTATAGAAAAAATTGAGAAGAAAAATAGAGAATGAGTTTGGCATATGGAGAAGTAATTAAAGAATTTCAGCTTAAAAAAATCAAATCAGCACAGATAGTGGGCTAGTGGGTTTTGCTCTAGAGATACAACTTGGGCAAATAGTTTGGGGCAGATGATTTCTCCTTAAATGTAATCCAAATGAGTTCTCACAAGAAAAAAAGCAGAAAGGAAACAGAAGTGGCAGTATTAAATTTAGTGACCTCTGAGCAGAGACAATAATTTAATTTTAAAGTAAAATTAGCCAATATGGAATAAAATTTGATATCACCTAATAAGATACACAGCCTTGAAGGAAGCATTCAATTTGTAGTAATATTAAGAGAAAATGTTCAATGGGGAAGAATGTCCAAGGAGAAAATTTTGGTAATGGGGTGACCTAGAAAGAAGTCCAGTAAACAGGTTATGAAAGAAATATTGCTGACAGAGTAAGAAGGCAAGCAAGATATAGTCTGCTAAGAAAAACAACAAACAGCTAAACACAAGAGACGTCAGTCAATTTCACTTTCTCAGAAATTCATTCTCTGAGACCTGGTAGTAAATGGTCTTCTTAAAGACTGTAGAACCAAGAATTGCTAGTCCCTCCACCCTCAAACACAACAGCATTCTAAGTAATTTTACAATTACGGTTTTAAAGAATAAGCAAAACAAAGTTAATCAGATTATTTACCTATACCACAGAGAGGATGTAAGGATTAATGAGTTAATTATTGTGAAATATTAAAACACTTTGGGAATATCTGAATGAAAAATGGAAATAATTATTTATGGCTTTGCTAGGATGTCTCAGTAATCATAATTACTTTTTAGTATGGACTCTTTCCTTTCTAGTTACCTTATGGTTTCCAGTAAAAATTAAACTTGTGGCATAATTTGGCACCAGAACAAATATTCAATCAAACAAAATTATGTAGATAGAATAATGCTAAAAATAATATGCCTTTGATTCTCTTCTGATAAATGATCATTTTCTACTATCCACTTCATAATTTTCTTGTCTAAGACTGTCTTTAAATGATTAGACAGGGAATATATAGACTACTACATACTTCCTGAAATGGGATACATTTGCGGCCATTTGGTTAGTTTCTCCTTCAGACATGCTTGAAAACAGTTTGAGACAATTTGATGAAAAAAAAAATAATTGAATGAAAATGAGTAACAATTACCAAACTTACAAAAATGCAGTATCCTTGGTATTTGTTGAGTTGAATGCAATAGGAAAAGACAAGTTAAGCCTTGACAGATAAAAGGAGAAATAGAGGAGTGCACAGCCATAAAATTTGAGGGTTGGAAAGATGTGGAGAGGTCATGCAGGTTACCACCTTTCTGGCAGGACCACACTAAAAACTACTAAGCCCATGAGAATTCAGCCTAATGTTGAAAACAAAACAAAACAAAACAAAACAAACTTAGAAACTAAAATTCTCTAGCTTAAGAGATAGATTTGACTCTCTTGAATTTCCCTTTTCTCCTGACAATTTTTAAAGATTCTCTTCTTGATTTTAACATGACTTCTTATGAGGTGCTGACTGCCTTGTTGTAAATGTACCAATTATATCCTTGAATAAAATTCATTTCATTGATTACATAAAATAAAAGCTTTGGGTTTTGAAGAACAGCCTTCGTGTCTTTCTAGTTCACACTGGCTCTTTGATACTAAACTCTGGCAGGTTCTAACAAGTTTTTAAAAAATCATTTGATAACATTTGTAGACAGGGGAGGGGTAGGCATAGGCAACTTATTAGAAATGCAAAGTTTTGGGCCCTACCCCAGAGCTTTCAAATCAAGATCTGCCTTTGACAAGATCCTCAAATGATTCACATTAGCACTTTCCAGTTTTTGACATGCTGATCTAGAGTACCTAGGTGTCCAAGAGATACTGCAGACCTCGCACTCTCCTCCTTAGGTAGGACTGCCTTTTCCCCACATTCACTCTCCAACTGATAAGACTGTATATTCAAGTCAGAAACCCAGAGAGTCTTTCTTGATCTCTTTCTCTTTTTTACCACCTATACACAATATGTTCACAATCTTGTCATTTCTATTTTCTAAGTACCCTTCAATATTTCCCCAGCATTATGCTGCAGCATAATCCCCTGCAGCAGTCACTTCCAGAGGCCCCGTATTCCACACACAGACTTGAGCACAATCTTTTAACTAGTCTCATTGCTTCTAACCTCACCTTTCTCTAATCCCATCTCCTTGATCATTCAAGGTATATTTTTAAATTATATAGGATCATAGCTTGACATACTCAAAAGTATTTTCATGATCTGTCCTCCGCTACAGGAAAAATATTGTTCATGTAGAACCTTTTAAACAATCTCATCTTCCATAGCACCCCAACTTATTTCCATGTGCTGTAGTCATATGCAAAGATTTGCAGTTTCCTAAATATGTCATATTTGGTACCTCTACACTTTGATATACTTTTGCCTAGGACTGAAATGTTCTTCCCTTGTCAACCAGATGCACTGCCACACAGTAACTCAAGACCAGATTCAAGTGACCCTTGCTCTGTAGTGCATTCCCTGGTTACCCTCCAGGCATTACTAATTTCACCCTTCAGAACCTCCAGCCCAATTCTATCACACCTCACTGAATGCTTTATTTATATCTCTACCCTGATGTGGACTAAGTAGTTACAAGAGATCATGTATTTTTGATGTCTTGGGTATTGCATATAGTTGATGCTTAATAAATATTGTTGAACCGATATCAAATATAGTCATTATTTTTGAAATAAATGCTATTAATCAAAATCATTCTCCATATGACCATAAATCCCCCTTTATTTCAAACCAAATCTTTTACAAAATATAATAACGTTACTGAATTTCATGTGATAGACAACTGTTTTGTTTTGTTTTGTTTTCCCTCTAGGAAGAATTGAGTCTATTGATAGAAACGATGAAAAGTATTACAAGAACTGGGTGAGATTGTTTTTGGACTTAGGTTCTGGGTGGGGGGGGAAACACATTAAATCTATTCTAATTTCTGATTACGACCAAAAAAATACAAACACAACAAATCTTTTATGAAAATGTGTGTACAGGGTTTTTTGTGTAAGCATATGTTTTCATTTCTCTTAGATAAATGCTTAAGCTTGCAAAAGGAAAAATTGATAAATTGGATCTCATCACAATGAAAAACTTTTGCTTTGCAAAATCCCGTGTGAGAAGGATGAAATGACAAGCTACAGATTGGGAGAAAATATTTGTAACCACATACAGGATAAAAGACTTGTGTGTAAAATACATGAGGAACTCTCAAAACAGAACATTAAAAATCAAACAATCCAATTAGAATATGGGCAAAAGACATGAACAGACATTTCACCTAAGAGGATATACAGATGGCAAATAAGCACATGAAAAGATGTTTAACATCATTAACCATTAGGGAAATGCCAATTAAAACCTCAAAGAGATATGACTACACACCTGTCAGAATGGCTAAAATAAAAAAAATAGTAACAACATCAAAAGCTGGTGAGGATGCGGGAAAGCTGAATCACCCCTCCATCACTTGTGGGAATGTAAAATTGCACAGCCACTCTGAAAAAGAGTTTGGCAGTTTCTTGTAAAGATAAATGTGTCCCTATCAGTTTTTAGAAATGGCCCGTAATCATCATATAGAACATTCATGTCAAAAAATGCCAAAGATAAAAATAATCTAACTTAAAGGATTGACATGGAATATCTGTACATTGTAGATGATAGATCACATTCAGTAAAATAAATCTGATGCACTAATATTGAAAATGTATTTCAGTTAACATAGAAACCCCAGAAGAGAGCAATACGATGACTGATGGAAATATGGGCATCAGCAATGTAAGTGATGGTGTTAGGCAATCTGCAAAGTGCTGGAAACATGCTGGATATCACTACAACTATTTATCTCACAGAGTCATTGTGAGAACCAATTGGGTAACATATGTAAAGCCACTTTGAAAACTGGGAAAGTAAAAAAAAAAAAAGAAAAGAAAACTGGGAAAGTATCGTAAGCATATTAAATATTAGGAATTGTTTTTAAAAAAATAAAATAAAAATAAAAAAAAATAAAAAAAGGAATTGTTTTGACACCACTAAGTTGAGATGGTGCATAGAGGTACACTTAAATATCTTAATTTTCCTTAATGTGCTCATTAATCTCTGAATCTTTTGTAAACTGGTAATTTCAATCAATTTCTTTTACCTTGATGGGGTAAATAGTATCTATTTTTAAAATATGACCAATTTTCTGGTCATGCTGATTTGAGGTTTTGAAGAATATTAATTTTTTTCCCAATAGCACAGAGACCAGCCAATTCTTTAATCTCTCAGATACACTCCTTCCTTTTGACGGCCTTAGCTGCTGCCCTCATCTTGGCCATCATTCTATCAGGATAGCATCTTGGCTACTCACTTTCCTTCTAGCCTCTTTTTCTCAAGTCCATCCTTCTCAAAAGCTGCTGAAAAACTCACTGTGTTATTGGCTTCACAATTTTAGAAGAATCACCATAATAGTACTATGGTAATCCATGAAAAATACATAAATGAAGAGTAAAAAATGTTTATCATCATTTGTGGATTATGGAATCAATATCAAGGAAACCTAAAATAAATAACTAAAAAAAGAAAAAGAAAGAAAAATCTCCAATTCACTGTTTTTCTATAGGACATATGATGTAAAAAAGAAAAAAAAAAAAGAGAGATGCCATGCAAAATGGCCTGTCAACACCAAGGTGCTGGAGCAGATGAGAGAAGACTAAACATTTCTTTCCTTAATTTTTTGCCTCACTTCAGAGGCTGTACTTTGAAGAAGTTCTACTTCTGTCTAAAGTCTCACAAAATCTCTTATGATGACTGATCCATCTACTTCTGGCCCTTACCCTTTTTAAATCCTGTTCAATAATGTCATGACATCTTCTCAACACTTTCATGCCTCCTAGATAAGACATATTTCCTCTAAACTTCCCTTGGTCTCAAACAGACAATATTTATATTCCCATACCTGAAAGAGTTCTTCCTTCCATTTTGGTAGATGGTCTTTGGTTTTTATTTGTATCTCTAAGAGAACCATTTGGGTGAATTGCTCATAATGAATTTGCCCTGGAATCTCTATCTCTTGTCATATAAGAAATTTTTGCCACTTTAAAATAATTTTTAATACTTTTTAATTGAATTTTATTTTTTTTTAGCCTTATACCTACCAAGGTTCCCAGAATTATATACTCCCAGCTTCAGCTAGGGCACTCTAGATGTTTCTGTAGGACCCAGTATGATTTACTAATTGAATGCCTTGTTCTCTTTCATGACAGAAAGAGTTGGGGATAGGTGTGTGAACTTCTCCTAATCAGTATTGCCTATAAAACCAATCCTAAAGAATAGGGTCTGTTTACTGGGATGTCAGTCCAAAGAAGTTTTGTTGTTGTTGTTGTTTGTTGTTGTTGTTGTTGTTTTTCTTTTTGTGGTCTGATCAAGGCAATGGTGCATAATGAAAAAGAGCAAGGGTTTAAAATCAAAAGATGTAGTTTTGCATTCCAACTCTACCATATGTGAGCTGTGTGGCCCTACTTAACCTCTCTGAGCTTCTTTTTTTTTTTTTCTTTGTAAAATAAGGATAATAGACATACCTACCTCATAGTTTACTGTGAAGATTAAATGAGATACATAAAGCACTTTGCATGTAATGTCTGGTATGTAGTAGATTCTAGGTAGCTTTCTGATTATTTATGTTGAGTCTGGGAATCAGAGCCAGTTATGTCAAGAAAATGATTTTTTAGCAATTTTTAGCCATATAAAATTTGAAGGTCAAAAAGAAGAGTTGCAGACATTAAATAGAAGGCCTTAGGGGTGACCAGAAATGACCCCTCCTCCTCCTCCAAATAAATAGATGAAAAAGTTAATGTGTTAATGGCTGGCTCAGAAAGAATTCCATTAACTTCAGCTCCTTTGTGCACAGTTTGCTGTACTGGGCTGGTCCTGGGACTTGTTTATAAAACATTAGCATAAGACCAGACACAGATGACAGGTGAGGTAATAGATGATATAGACAAATCAACCTGACTGTTGTAAATTTCAAGTTTGTTTATTCCAAATTTTGGTGTAAAGCCATTGAGATCTAGAACCTGGTCTTTAACAATTAATTTTGAACTTCTAAAGTGCTAAATGCATTGGGTGCTCTAAACATGTGTGTGGTTTGTGACTATCCACAGCAATGCTATCTTTTCTCCAGTTAGGTTAAAGGAGAGTAGAACAGTGTGTAATGAGGGGCTAGATAACCATTTAGAGAATGTATTGACCCAATGATTATCCAGTTCCCTTATTTCTTAAAATACCAGTTATTTGCCTTAAGGGGAACAAGCTTTTTAATTCTCTTTCATTATAATCCTACAATTTATTGCCATATGCTCCAAGATCTAACATTATTGTATTAGCTCCATTATCCCAGACTCCGCTCTAATTAATAGCTCATCTTATGCCAAAACATAGAGATTAGTTTGAGGTTTTTACAGAAAAACCCTACAGAGGTGTTACCTAGTGACTGGTAGTCTCCCTCTTTTGATTGTTTTATACAGTGTTCTGATAATCAATATATGCAATTAGTTTTATAAAATTTAGAGCAACTGTTACTATAAACAATAAATGTACTATTAAAATATGACACATTAAAAAACTAACATGCTGTTCAAAATAAGTTCTTATAGTAAAATTTAGGGTTTTAGTATGTCATATTTTGCAAATGACAAATCAGTATCTTTTCATGTATTTAATTAATATTGATGACATGGGTATTGATTAATAGCTCCAGTTACAGTTATGCATATCATAAATGGATTTTGGATTTCTAATTAAACAACCCCACTGTAAAGCAAGATACTTATCAGTGAATTCACAGTGTTTCTAGTTCATCCGTTTCTTCATAAACTCAAAACCCTGTAATTCTGATAGTTATCCCAATAAGTCTAATTATCAATATATGGTACTCAGAAAACCTTTTTGGCTATTTGAGCTTTATGAATTTTGAATGAATTTGAATTTAAAATGTGGCTTAAGGAAGGTTTCTATGTGAAAAAAAATCCAAAATTCTGTTTATTCCTTTTATAATTTTTTTCATAATCAAGGTGGAATACTAGAAAATGCATGCAATTTGGGTTCAGATAGACTGGAGCCTAAGATCTGAACTCCTCAATTTGTCAACCATGTGACCTTGGAAAAGTCACTTGACCTCCTGAACTACAAGTTTTTCATCTCTAAAATAAGAATAATTTGATTCAGTGATGTGTGGAAGCTTAGAGATAATACGTGTAAAGCCTCTGGCACAAGGCCTGGTTTACAGCAAGTATTCAAAATTGGGTGCTACTGATAGTAAAAATAATAACACTAATAAAGAATCTAATGCAACATAACAATACCAAAACTATTAATTAAACTAATCATAATATGTCAAGAGTAAATACTTTAGAGTCAGTAGGTAATAACTAGTTCTGGATCAACACTCAATCTTAACATAGAGAATAAATAGAACACTTTTTTTTTCTGTCAACATAAAAGTGTTTTCTTGCATTGAGAGTCCCATGTTTCACAACAAGGTTGCGTCATTTATCTGTTCATTCACTTGTGTGCCCTGGCATTAACAGCCCTCCGCGATTGTTCCTCTCTCCCTCACGTCTCTGTTTCCTCCCAAAGGGATTAAAAGGGTTGCATGTGAGAGTCTTACTTAGTAGATGCTTATCTATCTCTTTTATATGTTCAAAGAATTCTCAGTAAAAAATACCAAGTTTTAAAATATGGCCAATTTCGAGTAGGATAGAGGAAAACATTATTGCGAGTTTAGGATAGCCTATTGAAGAGAGTGAAATGCTTATAGATATATCCGGAGAAATTGATTAAATTTTATTGATTATCCTCACTTAAAAAATGGAGATAAAAGATCAGTCTTTCAAGGTTATTTGAAGAATTAAACTTCTAAATAATATAGGCAATGTTCAGCTCCTGGCAAGTAAAGAGCATTTATTAATTATTAGTGATTATAATAATTATAGTAGTGGTGGTGGTGGTGATGAGGATGATGATGATGATGATGTAAAGAAACACCAAGAGAGTTTTGAGAGGAGAGAGGGGTGATTTGGTGTGATACATTTAGGGCTTTATGAAAATTTTCCTAAATAAATGGTGTCATGTTCTGTATTCCTACATAGAACAGATATCCAAGACAAACGTTCTGCCCCTAGAAGATACATATTTTAACATCTAATTATTTAGATGTACCACATAATTAGGAAGCAGGAAGAACAGATCCATAAGTGTGTAAAAAATATAAGGGAAATTATCTATCTGAGATGCAGCACATATAATACTCATACAACCAAAGCAGCATAAGGTATGATGTAAATCATTTTACTAAGTCAGATTAAAGGTGCTATTACTCATGGTTATGTAATACTATCTGTAATTTCTGTGTTAAACTTGACATTATAAATCCTTTAATCTGCGTATTTAAAAGCCATTCTATGGCTCATTTTTCAAACAGATTCCCGTTAACACATTTACTGCTAATGAACCACTAACGCGTTCTCTCTTTCTTAGATAAACGCTGTTGACCAACATTATTATTTGCTCCTCATATAATTATTTTTTTGGCTTTTTAATTTAATTGCTTCAATAAAAAATACACCAATAATGCATTTTTAATTACACTTCCCAGGTGACCTATGTAAAAAGAGGTTTTCTAATGAAGCCACAATAATTAGCCTGTCACAGTCCAGTTTGGGGCTATTGTCTAGTTGTCCTTTCCATGGCTTGTTGTGGCATGACTAGAATTCTAAAGACCTTGTGTATTATCTCCCATAATACTTAGGAAGGTATTAAAAATGTGTGCAATACTGGCAGAAGCAGGCTTTCTAATTATTGTCAGCTATTTCTAGTGTGACGTGGTAAATTCCCTTGAGAACAGAAACAACAGCCCACTCCAGGGTTTGTAATAGGCCCTAGAGCCTAAGTAGTTGTAGACAGAGCTGTTTCCCTCCGGATAGATAATTGGTTTACATAGCAGCTCAACATCTGAACCAAATCCATTTTTTTCCTATTGTGATTTCACTGTTTACTCTAATATACATAAACTATTTTGATATATTAAATAGCATATGACTCATTCTTTAATAGCTGAGTAAATTTGCATGTTTGCCTCACCTGGAATACTAATGGCTATTATGTCTGCCTATTTTTCATGCATGAAATATTAAATATTTGGTTTGTTAAGCACACACGCTTACTGTAAATAATGTGTTCTGGCAACTTGTTAAGTACGATTATCCTTTGGTTTCATTTTTCCAGGGATGAAATGTGGCTTTAACTTAAAGAGAGATGCAGATGATTTCCAAGAAATTTAAGGATGGTTGTCCTTATTAGTGCAGTACAATCAATTACTGAGAAACATTTGTTAATGTTTGTATACTACTATTCACAGTAACCTGGTGACACTTTATTGTGCAAACAAAGAAAGTATACCAGATTCTCCTGGGCATGCAGATACCTTGCTTCACAGTGGTAGGTACATGTATCATGGCATGTAGAAGCTTCAGCGAGACTTGTTTTTAATATTGTTGATTCCTAACAGGTAAACTGCTCTTGATACCTGTTGTGAACAAATCCTATCATAAATGCTTTTCTTTTAATACTATGTCAGATCTTGAAGGCACCACTTTCCTCCTTTATCCCAATGCGACTAGATGTAAAAAAAAAAAAAAAAAAAAAAAAGCCTATGATATATAAGAAGGGCAGCAGAATCTGGGAATACTTTCTACTGTTTTATACAATCCTTTTTCTCTTCCCTTCCATAGAACGGTATAATACTCATCTGATGCTTTCAGTCTTGCCCCCAATAAGGGTCTTTTCTCTGTGTTACCCTGTGGGATCATGTGTAAGGCATCTGCTATTACTCAGTAGGATACTTCCACCAGCCTTCAGTATTTCCCTCTCTATTACTCAGCAGGCCCTATGAGATCATTTTGGGGACTCAGAATGATAGGATTATTTGGCCACCTTGCATTTAATGTCACGTGAAAAGGTGTGGAGACGATCTGTCCTGACATCCTGGTTTGTGTTTTTACAGAAATAAACATTCTCTTCAATGAATAAGAATATAAAGTGGGAACTGAAACACTATATTATATTCCAGCAAATTAATTGTTTTCCACGAGTTTTGCCATCATGTGTAACAGAAAGGGACCCTTCTCCACCTTACGGTAAATGGCACAAGTAGCTCCATGACTTTAGGCCAGTTCCTTAATCTCTCTGAGCCTCAGTTCTGTCATCCGTAAAAAGAAGAAAGAAAGAAAAGAAATTGACTTCATAAAGGGGTAAAGATAGGTATTTAAAGTGAATAACATAGCTCGCAAAAACAGGATAATCACTCAGCAAAAGTTTAGTTCTTTCTCCAATTCCTATTTTTTTACATTCAATTTCTTTTTAATAAGGTTGACAAAATATTTGATGAATAGATATAAGACTATGATTTTAATCAGAGATGCAAAATTTGCCCTTTTGAAAAAAGGTGTTCTAAATACTTTACCTCTAGTGTATGTCTTTGACATTGTATGAAATGTACATACCTGGTTGCCATTTTGAATTTTTAAATACTTGTGTTTGTATTTTAATGAAGATTCAATAAGGATTGATCCAAAGGTATTTTAGCAGATGATAAATATCTAGACATGACAAAAACATACTAAGATTAAAATACGTTGCTTCCTTAAAAAAAAAAAAGAAAAAAGAATTTCTTAGAAAAACAAAAACAGAGTAAAAAAAATCAGTGATGTGAGTGGTCAAATATCACCTTTTGGCATTCTAATAAACTGTTGCTTAGATAGAAATATCAAGCTATTACTAATGGCTATTAATGTGTACATGCTTCATGTAATTTTATAGTATCTTATTTTAATATCTGTAATTTTAATGAATTGCAATTTAGGAAAGAAACAATTTTCATTTACTTTATATAACATAATTATGGATCAAATTAACCCCACACTAGTCTTAATTACATTTAGTTTCATTTGGCTGATCAAGCAATTAACATGCCACTGTATTTTGGAAGTAAAAACCAAGTTGTTATGGTCTTTCCTCCAAAAAACATGTACTTGTTCATCTGAAGTGTAGCCACCATATAAAATTATTTCTTGGAGCGTGTGTGTGTATAATTTTTTTTTCGTTTACTGTACACTCAGTGTGTTCCTGCTCAAGAATAGGTATAATGAGGAAGTACAGCACCTGGGGTCCTGTTATATGCTACTGCTTAATAATCTCTCCTTCATGCCACCCTTTATCTGCTACATTCAGATTGGTTTTCATGCATTTCTTTTTTAATTGGAACTAATTTTAGGTTTGCCATTACTTGTGATTAAACAGCCTCTTTACCACACATACATTTCCTTCCATTTACGTATTGTTACCTTCACAATCTTCTTTAGAAGAGAATGATTTGTCAGGAAGAGACCATCTTTTTACTCCATTAGCTAAGTTATATCTGTAAGGAGCATAATTTTAACAGCAATAAAAAATATTGGGTTTAATAATAATAGCATTCAGTACCATATGAGTATCACTGCAACTAATCCTTTTCAACTAATTGAAAATGAAAATGGCCCTTTGCAATATGTGTGTATTGTGAATAATCCTAATTAGGATAATGCAAGGTTATTTTAGCACAGTTCAGAGGCAGGGTACAGTCTCAGAAAAACAGCTGAGCTGAAGTGTAGTCCATTTAGAGTTGCCTCGGAGCCTATGGGAAGGCACAAACTTGGGCCATGAATCCCACAGAAGAGTTGGTTCCCAATTGTTTTTAAACAGGCCACAAATGGAAAAGGATCCAATATTGTGATGTTTCTAATATTCTCCAGAAGGAAAAAAACTAATTCCTAAAATCTATGACAATAGCCTAATATCCATGATAGAATATATCTCAAAAGAGCTGAGTAGAAGATACTTGAACAAGCTCCATGCTGGTGTATTATTTGCTTATATTCCAAAAGCTTTGTTTTTATATTTCATGATAAGTATTTTTTTTCCTTTTCAGTCTGGATAAAGATAGTAGCTTTCCCTTGTTTTCCTGTGACATTTCATATTGTGACTGGATTTGTCAGATTGCATCAGTCACATTTGATTATATTATATCATGTCAAGAAACAATGAAAAATAAGGTATGTTTCTACTTTTTTACTGAAAGAAGCAGGATTCATGGTCCATCGGATTTCTTACATAAATATTCCCATTCACATAAATGAAAGAAACAAAAATATATTAGTGTGGCAAAAAAATAAAGGAAACTAATAATGACTGTCAATTTAAATAACACATGTTCATTGTAACTAATTTATTTCACCTGAAGGACAAAATATTATAGTTCTATGTGTGTCTAAATCCACGAGTGATTTGTTGCTTTTTAAAAACTATAGTTAAAGTCTGGGTGTTTGCAATCAGTAGTGACTAAAGATCAAAACTTTTTTGTTACTAAACGTGAACAGTTTTAAGAAGTTTATGTTGTATTCACAAGATTTTTTTACTGTTTCCACTATTCTCATTTTGTTTTTATAGTAAAGTAATCATCCAAATAGATACTCTGTCTGTGAAAAGGGTGTTTGGTTAATTAGTGCATATTGACTATTTTAAGTCAGGTCAAAAAATAGTAGTGATGTAAGATGTTCATTGGCTTTAGTTTCTCACTTAAGATGAAACACAACAGATAAAAGAGGAAAAAAACAAAACAAAACATCTAGACCACCAGGAACATATCTGTACTTTACAAGGTGTGACTGTTACTTGTTATAACAGGAGAGAACCTATGTGTGTGCACCTGTGTGTGCATGTGCACACGTGCATGTATGCACATGACTAGGTGGGGGGTGGGTGTGGGGGTGGTGAACCAGGTGAGCTTGGATGGGCTGCCTCTGCTCAGCTCTTCCCTCAAGGCTGTGGTGGGGAGGGATCAACAGTAGGGCCTCAGGGCTTACTGTCCCAGCTCACTTCTTGACCATTTTCTGAAGTCTCATTTCAAACTCAAAATCACCTTCTGAAGTTGCAGCTGAGAGGTTAGGGTGTTGCCCAGGGTCACACAGTCAGTAAGTGGCTCAGAGGATGCTCAGGTGATTAAGCAGAAAGCAGCACTTAGGGAAGCCTTGGAAGGGACCCAGAGCAGGTGGGGCATAGATTCTCTCTAGGTTGAGGGTCTTCAGAACGGGGTTGGTTGAGAAGCACTGGAGAGGAGGGAACACCTTGGCCACTTGCTCCAAGCCTCACACTTGGGCTTCACTGACCAGGGACATGGCATCTCTTACTAGCCCGTGAGAGATTTCTAGAGCTGTTCTGATAATGAATGAAGCATAAGGCATGTGTGTGAAACAGCACCCAACACAGTAGGTCCTTGATAAATGTGTCAACTATCATTATCACGTGCCTGCCACACACACATGAGGTTCAATAAATCTTTGTTGAATTGGGTTAATATTGAATTGCCAACCATTATATGCAGAAAATGAAGTCAGTTTAGGATATGGAGACAGTATCTCATCTTTACTGAAGTTGAGTCATGCTGGGAAGTCCATAGTCATACTGGTGTCTGCGACCCAGTACTTCACCAAAAATCTTAAATCAATAGATATATAGATAAGTGAAGTCAAGTAGAACCAGGTTTGAGTCTGGGGTCCGATTAGAAAAAATTCCTTCAGTTTACTGAACTCCCTCTGTTAAATGGGAATAATATCTAATTCATGGGGTTATTTGGAAATTAAATGAGTTAACGTGTGTACTCTAATGAGTATGTTACCAACCAGGTAGTATATATTTGTTACTTTCCCTTAATTTCTGCCCCGACTTTTCAAGGACATGCCCTCCCACGTAAACCTTCCAAACAGCATGGGAAGGGGCTAGGCTACAGAGCAATTCTCTGATGAATGTCTTCCAAAGACGGGATCTAATGCAGGATTTGCCAGTGATAGAGACAAGGAAGTCGACATCAGACACCGGTTAAGGGAACTGGTCAGGATCCAGGCCGAGGCAGAGGGGACTTTTTAAGGTGAGCAGGGTAGTTTATGTCACAGTGACCAAGGAGGCTGGCACCACCCTGTGTGAGAATCTTTGCAATTGAGACCGAGGAGGTCAGGCAAGGCCTGTCCCTGCTGGGGAAACAAAAACAATGAAAATTTCAAGTAGAGAATTGGTTGCCCTGGTATCAGAGGACTGCTAAGATGACAGAGAATCACCACAGGGAGCAACCACTTCCCCAGGGATGGGAGGGGCAGGGGAAAGAGGTCGGAGGCACCAAATATCCTCAAAGGGAGTTATTACTCTTCCAACCCTCAGATCCTCACTCTTCGGTTCCTGGTGCTGATTATGAAGCTATTATCTTTTAGCTACAAACCCACTCTTCTATATTACGCTTTGTAATACTGGGGCTAAGACCCTGCAAACTTCACCTCTCTTTTGCTTACTGTCTCTATTAACTTCTGCTAATAGCAGACCCTCCAGGGAGGCCAATGACTGGAGGAGGGAAGGGACTTGCTCCTCTCTGTTTTGTGTGATGCTTCTGTTAATGGTACTCCAGCAAGGGCCTTCCCCGAGTATTGGTAATATATTCTAGTTTCCACCTTTTTCCCCATGCTCCTAGAACTAGCCCTATTATGCCTACTCAGGGGTCTCAGCTCTAGCTGGAGAGTGCCCATCCCCAGAAAGAGTCAAACACTGTAGGAATCCTCATCGGAACTTCTATGGTCCGACACCCTCAACCTCCTTCTCCTCCTGTCCCTTCCCTAGGGAGGGAGCTTCTCCCTGCATTACTGCCTCTGTGTTACCACTGTGGTTTTTGTTGCC
Source organism: Vulpes lagopus (assembly GCF_018345385.1). Classification (NCBI taxonomy): domain Eukaryota; kingdom Metazoa; phylum Chordata; class Mammalia; order Carnivora; family Canidae; genus Vulpes; species Vulpes lagopus. The sequence goes on along the minus strand of NC_054834.1, from coordinate 88,011,418 downwards.
TCTCCAAGTCCTAGAAAAACCATGTAACCAATTCTCTACTTGAAATTCTCTTCCTTTCTACTTCCCTGTCCAGACTCTGACCTATTCTCCCACCCTTATGAGATCTTTAGATCTGCACACAAAAAGTAGATGCATCCTTTGTGCACCAAATGTCCTAGAGAGTGAGAGAATCTGGGAGTTTGGGAATGTTGTGTTCCTGATAATATCTCAGAGTAAATCATCCTGAGCTTCTCATGCCTAACCTCATCATGGCTGGCATCCTTTGTTCGCTATCAATCCTTCTATGTGGTACATTCTAGGAAGACATAGATCACGTGGCAGCGTCTAGCCTGGCACACAGGCACTATTAAATTATCTGTTGATAAATCACATAGTCGATGGAAATATTTTCATATATCTGTGTAAAACTGATGACAACTACCTATATTTAATGCTCAATAAAGTGGACATTCATGAAACTCTATGCCTATAATGAAGTTTTCTTCCGTGACTCGTGAGTAGTTAAGCAATAGAAAGTTCCTTTGTGATTGGAAGATGCATAACTTACAAAAACAGCCAAATACATATGTTGTGACTTTTCCTATTTAGGAAATGAAATGGACTTTATGAACCTTCTGGGGCCAGATTAATATTGACAGATTTTGAAGGAAATGTATAACACATTCCTTATATCTTCTCTTGAAAAGAAATATGTTCAATAGAAAATTCAGATCTAAATCACTACCTTTCTCACAAAAGAATGAAATTCACTTCAAACTGTTCTTTAAATTTAAATGACACTATTTTAAAACAATAGTTTAGAAAGCAGGTTTTATTGTAGACATAATGAATTTGAAATTCACGACTTGAGAATTTGTTAAATTTCAGGAGTATGCTCTGAAGAGTATTATGCAATTGGTGATACATGAGAGTTAAAAGCACATTTTGTATAACGTGTGTGAGACTGGTCCTCTAGTGACTTAAAGACTGAGGGTCAAAGAAGTAAAATGACTGTTCCGACTCAGGCCTTCTCTCAATTTTCCATCATGCAGCCCTCAGAGAAAAAACAAAAAACTGGTAGGAATTCACCTTTATTAGTACATACATGAATAATAGAATAGTTTTAAGTGTTATGTGTATATGTACATATGCTGTTTAAAAGTCTTATCACATCCCTAAGTGAAGTTATGGGACTGGATGATAAAGATTATCCAGAACTTGAGGAATCAGTGCTCTAGGACTGGATATCAAGACATGATTCTGAAGAGAATGGGAAACTTAGAAGCCTGACTCTCCCTCAAAGAGAGAGTTAGGATATATACAGGGTTTAAACACAAAATATGGAAGAGTAAAGGCATCACTGATTTGGAAGGTATAAGTTCATAATCCCTCGCACTCATATTGCAGACATAGGCATGGAGACAAATACTCTTCTGCACTGAGAACCTGCACCTAATCCTGAGCTTGTTTTCCTGGTCAACCCCTGGCCAGAACAGGTAGATTCTTGAATCCTTTAACATTACAAACTGGTCATAGAAAACCAAAATGGTTGAGGAGGTAGAGATGCTGCCATATGGACTTCTCTTACCATATATCCAAAAAACACACAAATTTAACAAGTTCACATTGATCATTTATAAATATTTTACAACATCATTATGGGTGATGGTAGTATTTTCATCTTCAAAAACGACAACTACCATTGTAGTTATGTGGTATCTTATAAAGTTCCATGACTTTATTTGCAGAGAACACTGTTGAAAACACTATTCTCAATTCTCTAATCTGTGGAGACAAGCAAAACTCCTCTGAACTTTTAAAGTGAAGCATTATTGAGATTTTCTCCACAATACAGGAAACATAGATAAGAATCTCTCCCTTTTAATCTGCATGGGTAGATGTTGCCCTGTGAATGCCTTCTGCATTCCTAGTGAGCACCTGGCGAAAGCCACTAAACTGTTTTTTTGAGGAAGAAACAAAATAATCCAGTTTGACACTTCCTTAAGAATCTCCAAGAGAAAAATACACTACTAGTACGGCATGGTGATTCTGTTAAAGAATAGATTGTTATAACCTACAATCTTTAAACCATAGACTGTCAGATTTGGAAGGGTTCTTTAAAGTATTTTACCCAACCAATTAAAGTTCCATCACCCCTCACCTTGCTCTAAGGTAGTCATTCAGTTTATGTTTAAATATCGACAGCGACAGGAGTTCTATCACCTTTGGAGATAGTTTATGCAGTAACCATAACTATTGTGACTAGTTTGACCTTCTGAGGTTAGAATGAGGCCAAACCAGTGCCTATGAAGAGAGTGCCGTATCATATCACCTTGGAGTTGGTATTTCCATGAAGAATGCCTACTTTTCTTTTCAATGTTTCTCCTGGGACAGTTTCAAGTTCCTTTCCCATCCTACCAACTGTGTCAGAAGTAGAAGAGGGGAGCTTTCCACTTACCCACTCCTCTGCCTACCTCCCTTATTTAGAAATGCACCCAGCAATACCTTTGTAGTTGCTTATTTCAGTGATTCCCAAAATGGGTTCTGTAGGACATCATTCTTACAAGCCTACTATATGAAAAAAGTTTCAAAGGACAAAGATATTCAAGAAATATTGCAAATCTCTATGCTTCTCATTGTAATTCACAGTGAATAGGATCATCCTAAAAGCTCTAAGAAGCCCTTGAGAAAAGAAACCTGTTTAACTTTCCATAGTTTAGTATTCTCCAAACTTCTTTGATCTTAGAACCCTTTTTCAAGTAACATCTGCTAGCATTTCTTTGAACCAACTGTTCTTTAGAAATGCATGTTAAGAAATGCTGGCCATAAATTTACTGAGATGTCAAATCATAGGAGGAGGACGGAACAAATATGTGGTCAAATATGCTTTTAGTAATGGGAGATGTCATGTAATAAGAAGAAAAGGCAGCATCATCACCGCAGCATCACCGCTTTCAAGCTTTTGCTCTCCCTGCTTTTACTCATGTCCTCCTTAGGGTCTCGTGATTTTGCCCCTAGTTGTCTTGTTCTATGCATGAGCATTACAGCCTCATACAGAACTACAAGTCACAGAACATTTATAAGAATTCCGTGGAGCCTTAAAACGTCATAAATAAGACCATCACTAAAAAAAAAATAAATAAGACCACCATTATAATATTCTTTTTAAAAGAAAGGCAATGGATTGGGAAGAATTAGCCTGAGCGACTATTACAAGCATTCACTTTTCTTCATTATAGAGACAAGTGGTTATATGGCATGAAATTCCTTACCAGATAAAAAATAAAATGACCAAAACCCTTTATAAATATTTAATAATTAAAGATAATTTATTCTCAAGTGGAGTTTACCAAAGAAGGTCCTAGAAACAGTTTTTTCTTTTGTTTTTTAAAGTTAGATTGCTAGCTCTTGGAGCAATATAAAATCTTAACAAGCTACAGCAAGAAGAAAAAAAAAGGCTGCTGTTGTTTAAACTATATTTTATAGGTAAATACTTGGAATTATGACTTTCAGTTGATATTTCCTTGTTATGATTTGGTGGTATTTGCAACAAGGGTTTAATACTCTGACCTGTGTTTTATTACTTATCAGTAATTTTGTGGCTAACGACCAAACTAAAGCAAAATCAGAAAATGGACACAATTACAGTAGAATTTACAGAGAATGCAATTCATCCCTTCTGATAAGGCAATAAAAAATCTCTCCACTGCTGTAATGGGCCATTCTCAAATGGGGGTTTTCTCGATTGTTTGATTAGACAATATTTAAAAATTAATAGGAAACGCTCCTAGTAATATAGTGGTTTTGTAAGAAAGAAATAAGGTTTCCTTTTTTAAATTTCCTTTTTTTAGAACATGAACCAATACTCTTAATAAGGATAATTTGATAATTTCCGTATTTCTAATAATTTGATAATTTCTGTATTTCTAAGTTTAGGAAACTGGTAGAAAATAAAATCCTTTGTTGGCAGTCAGTACATGTTAAAAAAAAAACAAACAAACAAACCCAAAACCAAAAAAAAAAAAAAAAAAAAAACCAACCTCAAGCCAACAGCCCTGAAAACAGAATCCAGGGTTCTTCAGAATGTAAAACTGAGAAAATGGAATTGACTTATTATTGCCCAACAATAATAATTTATGAATTGTAGCATTATATATATTAAATTCACACACACATGCATGCACATACACACATACAAGAACCATTTCCAAGAATGTATATTGAAATTTGATAGGAGGAAAAAAGAAACAGGGTCCTCCTTTATTTTATGTTCTTTAAAATTGGAATTTATAAGCAATGAGTTCACATAAAGTATTAAGAAAAGCAGAGGAGAAGGTCTCTGCCTTTATTTCAGTGTTTTGACTATGAAAATAGCAGGTATTGATTAAAAGATGTTATCATACTGATAGGCATTCAATAAATTACGCGGAATGAGTTAGTATTTTTAGATTGATTATGTCTGTAAAATTTCCTAAACATAAACACCATCTCATTAGAGCTGCCACCTTCCTGTGGTGTTCTGGGAGATGCAGTTTGGGATTTTGATTCCTAGTTCTGCCCCTTATTAGCTGTGTGATCATAGGCAAGTTATATACACCTCTGAGCCTCGACCATTGGTTATTATACGCAAAACAGATATAACAATGCCATCCTCACTGTGCTGTGATCATGGCCCATACAGGATTCCAGAGTGTCTTCCCTTTAGTAAGAATATAATAAATCTTACATCTCTTTTCGTCGCCTTCTCTTTTTTCTCTTCCTCCTCTTTCCTGTCTTCCTCTTATCTTTCATTTTCCTCCTCCATCCTCATTGTTATTAAGCGCCTGCTGTTGACATCTCAGTTAGAATGACCATATTTCAGTTCTCCATTGCATCAGACTTCACCAGGTTAAAGGCAAATACATGTATCACAACTGCAGTAATCAAAAAAATAGAGCGACCTTGATAAAATAGTGAAAAGAAAACAAAAGAGAACTCTGGTGCCTCAGTTCCCCAGACTTTTTCCTTCCATGAACTGTACTTTAAAATATGTTTAATGATGCAATGGAATGATTCCTACGGAGGCTCCCAGAGCAACTAGCTGAGCACAATGGTGGGAAGTGTGTCTCAGTCTGCACTGGCCTTGGCCTTGCTACCTGCAACTACATGCTTCTAGCTTCTCCCCTCAGCCTCACTATTCCCTTCACAGGCTGGAGGTGGGGGTGGGGTGGGGGTGGGGGGAGGACTTAAGAATTCAGTAGCAAAAGTTGAAGAAATTATGAGGATTCTGACATTTAAGAATTTCTTTCTGCAGTGCCTTATAATTTTTAAATGTCAGAGAGAATTGGAGTGGCTATTAAGTCTGAGATCTTAGCACAGAGTTAGGTCAGTTTTATTTTACTAAAATCTCCCTGTTTACGTCTTGTAAGCAAACACTGTACTCCAATATGACCATCTCTTTTCCTCATCTGTAACTACTCTATCATTGGTTTTAAGGGTAAGGGCCATGATTTCAAAGACATAGCAATAAAAACAAAAGCAGACTCACTTTATGGGCTATAGGGTTGTGTTTTCTTTTTCTTTGTTTTTGTTTTGTTTTGTCCAAAGGGCAATAAAACAAGAAAGAAGCTAACATGTTTGATGTGTTTCACATCCAAATAGTTTTATCATCAAGAATCTTATCAATAAGCAGCATAAGAGCACCTATTCAGAGATCCCAGAGTCACCTTTAGAGTAATATTGATATTTAGATTTTCTATAGAAATCAATTCGGCTGTAAAGGAGTGTTCTTTCAAAAGTAAACCCAAAGGAAAAAAAAAATCTAGGAAATTACGTATTCACTTAATTTACTATCAATAAAAGGCAAGAAAGTTTTAAAATCTGTAATAAATACCAAGTTACTAAGTATGTGACTTGCCAGTAGGAGGGGGAAATTCTGGATGTATAACTGATTCTACTCTTGAATTTTTTCTGTGATCTCATATGTTCACAAAAAATTTTTTTTTATTTTTTTAAGATTTATTTATTTATTTATGATAGACACACAAAGAGAGAGAGGCAGAGACACAGGCAGAAGGCAAAGCAAGCTCCATGTGGGGAGCCCGGCGTGGGACTCGATCCCGGGACTCCAGGATTACACCCTGGGCCGAAGGCGGCGCTAAACCGCTGAGCCACCCAGGGATCCCTTCACAAATAATTTTTGAATAATTGGTTCTCTATTGTTGAGATTTGGTCCAAAGGTCATATTCCTAGTGAAAATTTCCAAGACTCCTCTGGAGGGGAGTATTTTCCTTCCACTCTGAATTTCCAAAATGTTTTTTCTTTACTTCTCTTCCATTGCTTATTAGTTTTACTTTATGTTGTCATTATTTCCATATTATTTGTATCTTTCCTATTTAAATGTCAGTCCAGGAAAGCAGGGCTTTTGTCTTATTTACTTTTATATTCACCACACAGCCTTATATGAAATAAATACTTACATTATTAAATATATGAATGAAAGGATAAATGAGTGACTCCTCACTTGAAGTCCATTACCTTAAGACTAACTGCCAGAGTGACACACACACACACACACACACACACACACACACACACACATATCTCTGTACACCCACATTCAGTCAAGAGTGATTGCAGAGATCATTCTCTTTCACTCTCTTACCATATTTTACTCGTTAAGATGCTAACACTCAGAGAAACCAAATACTAAAAGAAGATACACAATATGTCCAAGAACACTTGTGAAAGTGTTTTTCAACTGGAAGAAAACTTAGAGATGATCTTGTTTGATACTTTTACTCTTTTCTCAATCGTTTATGTGCCCATGTACATATGAATGTATGCATGTGTGTATATGTGCTTATCTATTATTTTTAACCAAACAAGAGTGTCAGAAAGGACAGTAAAGGCCACATCAGGACCTTTGTTAGAGCCCGGACTAGAAGACTGTTCTCCCGGTCATACATTACACAGCCTGGAAATGATATTGTTTCTGTGATACATGAACCCACTAGTAGCTTTGTCCTTTTGGCTCAGCCAAACCAGCTCACACACGTTATGTGGGAACTGGACCTGTCTAAGAACGCCTTGTACAGATAGGTCTCGAAGACTTAGGGTAGACAACACACATTTCTACGATGGCAAAACCCACCGAAAACACGCAACCTACTTTTTACTCTTTTTATGAGAGAATATTTCTAGATACTTCTGCTTATGGTTCTCACAACTATGAAAAAGATATGCATTCTCCCATTTCTCCTCTCACCTTTGATGAGGAAAGAGGAAGAGCTATTTAAGATTATAAACTGAATTGGAGACAACCAAACTTTGAACCTAAACGTTTCAAGTCATAGCCTGTTCCCTTAATCTTCTGCTGTTGTCTCCTTGTAGGTGTGGGATGTCACATAAAGAGCATAGAAAACAAAAAATTATTGCGTTTCTGTAGAAATGTTCATGTTGTCCTAATAAAATACTTTTCAACTGAGGAAATCAAAATATTTTGTGAACTTGCAAGATGTAGACCCCAGTGGCTATACTTTAAAGGTCAGGGAAGTTATAGAAGGATTTTATTGTGTTCTTTTTTCCACGCTGAGACTCGTGTCTAAATATTTAGCTTCTCTTTGTTTAGTGATCCTGTTTTTGTGGGTTAATTTGGTTTAATTTATGATTTTATTCGATATGTCAATAGCTTTTTATATAAAAAAGACAACAAAAAAATCAAACACAGAAATAGAGTATGTGAATGCCTGGATAAACATGGTTGAGAGTTTGAAGTATCCTTCCAAACTTTTTAATGTAATATATAAATATGTTATCCACACATATCAATAGGGATATTTAAAGATTGAACTGTATATATATCATTCTACTACCTTTATATACCTTATATATCATTCTACCTTTTCAACTTCACAGTCTGATTTCTAAACTGTGTTGAACCCTACTCTTATTAAGAATATTTAGCTTATTGGTCATTTTGTTTTTGTTTTGTTCCATTTTTAGACAAATCTACCCTGGGTGTTTTGCCCCTGCCACCTTCATACACCAATGGAGCTGTTTTCTTATGATAAAATCATAGCTGTAGAATAGCTGGCTCATGCAGAGGAGGTGCCCCAATAGCATACTGTGACCTGAAGATGCCTTTAGGCATATTAGGAAGTGCCTATGGGGTCAATACCTGGGGAATGGAAGGGAAAGAAACAGGACTCTGAGAAGCTGGCTGCCATGCAGTCTCAGGGAAAGCCTCTGCTCATCCTCCAGGGAAATTTTAAGTTGGGATGGCCTCCTAGAGTAGCCTTGAGCTGGATTGAGGTGGACGGTCCTAAAATTGATTAGTCACAGGATGTCGGCTGCCCAAGGAAGGAGGCCGGCCTGCCCTTGAGCAAGGTGGTTCTCTTCAGCCAGAGTGATTCCTGAAGACTGTTGACAGCTGAGGGCTCGCTGCCAGCAGTACTGCCAGCAGCTGGGGAAGGAGTCCTAAATTTCTGAAAAGGGGTGTGGGTGGTGCGTCACTGCACTGTGTCAAAGGCAAGGCACGTGATATAAATTGATACATTTATCAGCTGCTAAATTGTACCAGATTACCATCCAAAACTTTGTTTAAATACACTAATTTCACCAGCAGTGTGTGAGACTGCTTGTTGCCCCAAATCCTTGACACTAACAACTGTCAATCTTTATTATTTTTGCCAACGTGATAGACAAAAAAATCCTCATTGTTGTTTTAATTTGCATTCATTTATTAGTGAGATTAATATCTTTTCATACATTTAAAGGCCATGCATATTTCTTCTTTAGTGACTTGCCTGTTTATGCCTCTTTTGCCATTTTCTATTGTGCTCATCTTTATGCAGGAAGGATATTAACCGTTTACTTGTCACATATGTTGCGTGCATTTTCCGGGTTTGCAATCTGCTTCTTAATATGCCTCATACATCCTTCAGTGTAGTCTTTCATAAGTCAAGTTCATCAATCTTTTCTTAATTTCTCCTCCTTATGGTAAGAAGCACATTTCTTATTCAAGATTATACATATAATCTTTATATATCCTTGCCTTCTAATACTTAACCATATATTGAAGCCATTTTGAGGTTTTTAAGTAATGATGTATAACATGATACTACAACTGAAGTTTCTGTTGAGGCACCAAGACACGATACCTTATTGCAAAGTGTCTAGATGGGGCAGGAAGAACGTGATGCAGCCATTACAATTTCATATCATGATGGTTGCAGGACTCTTCAAGCCTTCAACGATGTCTGGGGTAGGTGAAGGTCAGGAGCTGCTGATTAACGGAGTGGATGTTGTTTAGATAAAGCTCTTCACGTCCTGGGAATCTCACTATCAGCCTCAAGGGGAGGAGTGGTATGGTGGGCCTCCCTTCGCTTTAAGGAAACCACTTCACTAGTTCAACTGTCCTCTGAAGTTTCAGGGCACAGTGGGTAGGTGTCTGATGCGGGATGGAGAACTGAAAGGACAAGTGACTAGCTTACTAGCTCCTTTGATGTTAGAATGAAGGGCAGATTGCTACTGAGTGGCTGATCTGCATTCCCAGAATTTCTCAGAACAGAAGTTTCTGAGTGCTTCCTGTGATCAGAAGCTCCCCAACCCAGGCCCCTCAACACAGAAGCATAGAATGTGGGGTCAGCTTAGGTCTTGTCCCAAAGGGTCACCCATGAGGGCAAAGAGATATCAGCAGAACTCAGATTATATTTAAAGAGAAAAAAGGAGACAAGACAAAGTTTATAATTATAACCTACAAGCCCCGCTTCTTCAACATAATAGTTACAGTAGCATGAAGCAAGGGTCTAATTTTTTCATAAACTTAGCTAATTCTTCCAATACTATAGATGAAACGATGCAGTCTTTCATTTGTGGATTTGAAAACCAGTTTTTAAAAAATATGTTAAATTCAAGTATCTATCTACTTGTTCCTGTATTCCAGCTGTTCCAAGAATATACTCATTCTTCTGGGCACCTGAGTAGCACAGTCCATTAAGTGTCCAGTTCTTGCTTTTGGCTCAGTTTGTGATCTGAGGGTGGTGAGATCAAGCCCCTTGTGGGGCTCTGCACTCAGCAGAGAGGATCTCTCTTCTCTTCCTCTGTCCCAACCCTTCCCTCAAATAAATAAATCTTTTTTTATAAAATTTAAAAAGAATATAATCATTCTCCAACATTGTCATCTTCTGTTAATAAATAAATTGATAAAATATTTCCATGTATGGTTAGAGAAATTTATTATCAGTTTGGTCTAAACTTTTTTTGTCTCTACCTTAGTATTTATTTTTTTTAATGAGCAAAATAAACTATAAATTAAGCAATATCCCAAATTATAGCCATTTTATTGGAATTACAACCAATTCACAGAAGGTTTTAGGGAGACATTTCTATAAAGTTTAGGCTTCCCACCAAATACTTAGTATGTTTTCCATTATCTCCTTCAGCAACTTTTTATGGCTTTTTTCCTGTATGTCCATACAATTCTTATTTTATCCAATTTTAGTTATCATATATTTTAATTATTGTGGTGAATGGAATCATTCATTTTCATACTTGCAAACATCATAGGATCATATATATAATAAATACATTACACATAATATATATAATTATTTGTACTGATGAATGCTTAATAGCTGACTCTCTGGAGGAATAATAAAATTCCTGACTTTTAGAATTTGCTATTTTTCACGGTGTTAATATTTCTGCCATTTTATTTCTTGAAATACCTATGGACATCAATGTCACAAGTTGTGGAACTAGGACAAATATGCTGAATTTACTCTTGTGAGCTGTTACAAACCAATTCTAGTATGTTACTATTCCTTACATCTTTTCTAGTCAAGTAGTTTTTAAACGGTTACAATCAATTGTGGCATCCAAAGTAAACCTTATAAGAATTTAGAACCTAATAATTAGAATTAAGACCTTAGAAATTAAAATGTAGAAAAAATTAAGATGTATTGTTCCTAAAGGTATTTTTTCCCTTGAATTCATTATTCATCACTATGTCTAGTATACATTAATTGGGGAAACATTTATGATCATTTATCTTGGTCTTCCTCATAGGGGCTTTTGATCTTGTGGTTTCCCTTTTCCTTCTGGTGCTTGGTCAACGGTTGGCCTTGTAGATGAGTGAAGTGCACTGCATTGGATGTGGGAGTCTACGACACTCAGCAGGCTTGAAGTCTCCACTCGACCAGAAAAGTTCTCTGTGCCAAGTAGCATAGGGTTTTTGTAAAATTCTCAAAGCTTTTCAGTGTGTTCTTTGTTGGGGCAGCTCCCCAAAGTTTCTTCTGCATCTGCTAGTTGGATTTTACAAGTGTCTGTGCCAGGTCAGAGTTGAAATTCGCAGTTAGGATGCCATGGAAATTAACTGGACTTTTTTTTTTTTTTTTTTTTTGCTTTAACTCTTTTTTGTTGTGATGAGCCCAGTTTACCTGTTAAGATGCTCGCCTCGTTCTCTCATCTTTCTCTCTCAAGTAGGAGCCATCAATGTTTACCTTAAACAAATCTAGGAAAAAATGCTGCATCTGGTTGTTTGGGGCTTGACTAAATTTCACTCCTCCATCATCTCTTCCTGCTTCCTTTTCCCACTCTCTCAAACTGGAGCTGAAGGTATTTTCCCACTGACTATTTCATGCTTGAGGGTCTTCCAGGCCTTTTTGGGAATATACTTCCAATGATTTTTGAAGTAGCTCCTTTTTTTTTCATATTTGTTTGCTAGGGCTGCTACCATTGGCTTAATGACTTTAACAAGGAAATGTATTTCCTCACTGTTCTGGAGAATAAGAATCTCTCATTGGCTCGTAGATGACCATCTTCTCTTCCAGAGTTCATGTGGTCTTTCTCTGTGTGTCCTCGTTTTCTTTTCTCGTAAGGATGTCAGTCATATTGGTTTGGGATCCACCCAAATTATCTCATTTAAATTGAATTACATTTTTAAAGACCTTGTCTCTAAATATAGTCACATACTGAGGACTAAGGGCTGAACTTTAACATAGAAATTTGAGGGGGGACACAATTTAAGCCATAACACCGGGGTTAAATTGTTAAATTATTGTGTATCAGCTGGCACTTTATTTGATTTTCTTATTTCATGATACCTAATCTGATTTGCCTCCCCTAATTCTTTCTTTTTTAAAAGTTTTATTTATTTATTTGACAGAGAGAAAGCACAAGCAGGGGTAGCGGCAGAGGGAGAGGGAGAAGCAGGCTAGCCACAGAGCAGGGAGCCTGGTGTAGGGTTCTATCCCAGGACCCTGGGATCATGACCTGAGCTGAAGGGAGATGTTTAACTGAGCAACCCAGGTGCTCCTAATTCTTTCATATTTTTATATTTTCTTGGACTTTCTAATAGGATATGGGGAAAGGGGGAAGATAAACACAGGCTCAAATTGCTGTCTTTATTTTGAAGTCTTCTGTTGTTTTCCAATGCCTGTTCAGGAAACAAAGGGAAGAGAAAACATATCATTAGTGATTACTGTAGTGTACTCATCTAGCCTAACCCTGAAGGGCATGAGTTATGTGTGTGCCTGTGAGTGAATCTTCAGTGAAGAATAAAACTGAAATGCTATCATATTTAGTATTCATTTGAATTGATCCAAAATGTCTATAAACCACATTTAAAGTTGTTGATTAAATGTAATTAACATTAACAGGACTCATAAAATTAATGATGAAATACAATGGAAATATTTGTGTATTTCCTGAGATCATCTCCAGAATATCATGGTAATGCTTATTTTCTTGGAACTATATATATATATATATATATATATATATATATATATATATAGTATATATATAAATAGTATATAATATATTAATTTACAGTATTTTTCCCTATTTTTATCTAATTGTATTCTTATTTTCTGGTATATCAAAATATGAGTCTTTATAAACTACAAAAACATTGTTAACAAGGATGGTTAAAAATATGTCTGAAGGTTTCATATTGTAAGAACATTTCTTGTGAATGTATTCCATTCTACCCTCTTGACGCCTCAGCCCACACAACTAATACAACTGCTCCCTTTAATTAAAATGAGAAAATATATTACTTTTAAAGCTTGGTCTTAAGCAGAGCTAGATACAAAATCTATAGTTCCCATAATGGGAGAGTCACTATAAAATGGAATAAAATGATAAATTGATAAATACATTGTATAATTATTTGTTCCCCATTGCCATCTATCTTTTATCACTGGAAAAAAGTACAAAAGAATTATAAAGCCTCTATTTAATAAAAAAAACTAGGAATTATATAACTTATGAGATCTAAAAACATTTTTGAAATTAAAATTCTCCTTAGATCTTTTTACCCTTCACATAATTTTTCTCTTCTCTTTGTAATAATTAACAAAATCCTTCCAGATAATTTTTCCTCCCATTTATTTCAGAAGTGCCAAATTATGAAAGTGAAAATAGTTTTCAATGGCATGTCCTATTTTGTACTTGTCCACAGATGCTTTGGTCATACATTGGAAAAATGAGAACAAATGCAGCTATATTATGAGATGAGCTTTCGATACCAAATAAGTATTCCTGAAGGGGAAGAAACAAATATGAGCTGCTCACTCTGGGAGCTATTCAAGTCCTCTAATCTGTTTGAAATTATTTTGATGCCATTAATTAAAGATTAGAATTTTCTTGTAGCAAGCAAACCTCAGTTTGGCATTTCATACCTGTGCTGTCTTAACAGTTGTTAGGATTCTGGAATTAAAATTTCCTGAAACATTACATTTTGACTCAAATGAAATACATTTCTGCTCATAACAGATATTTCAGAGACGAGAAGGAAGGAATGGGGAGATTGGAGGAATCAACCCAAATGGGTCACTATGCTCACATATATTTGATCATATATAGACTGATGAAAACACTCCCTGCTTCCATAGATTTGCTTATAGATTTCGTATTAAATGAAAGAGATACAGCAATACAGAGCTATATTTAGAAAACTATTCACACTCAAAGCATTTTCAAGATGTTTCTTTAATAATATAAAAACAGAAAGACTGCACCATTGTTTTATTGTGTTTATCCATCCATAGGCTAGTGTGAAGGAATATAAAACTGAATGGCTGCTCCTGAGGGAAGTAGAGAATTTAATATGTATTTCATTTTAACTCTGTTTAAAATAAAGTATCAAGGTGCTACTTGGGTTTACTGGACTCTTAGCTTATGTCCCACTTTTAAGGCAGGTTTTAAAACTCCAAGGTCTCCAGGCTCGATCCTGGGACATGTATAGAGACTAGGTTGAGTCTGTCATAACTGTCTTGTGATGAGAAGCAGAATAATCAAAATAACACTTATCTACTAAATGTCAGATACATTTTCTATTAAAATAGGTTGTTTTAACCATGCTTGTAGAGGGAAAACAATTTAACCAAGAGAGTAATCATGGTACCCAGGTTTGAAACTCAGAGCTGTCTTACTCAAAAGGCTACGTTGATTCCAACTCATGAAGTTACCTCCGAGATAGTCAAGCACATATGCTGATTCCATAGCTAGTTACTACAGTGTATATGAAGTCACAAGAATGGAGGTAGAGAGCAGTTGAGGTGAATTACAACTCTAAACTTTCTTTTGGCTCCACCCAAGAGGTTCAATCAAGTAGTTTCAACCAGAGGAATGAAAATATGTTTTCTATATATATGTATATGTATACACACATAGCATATATATATATATATATATATATATATATATATATACACACACATATATATACACACACACATATATATACACATAACTTCTATAACCCATTGCTCAATGACTTCCTAACCAAAAGTATCTCAGATGAATTACAGACTCACTAAGATTCATAGATATGGAATATCTGAGTTCTTGAGGTAGTGTATTTACCACCTCAAGTTACTTACTTGTCCTCCTCCCAACCACCCTGCCATGGTTGAAGCATAGGAATCCTTTACATTTCAAGAACATCCATTGCTTAACTGGTCCAATTCTGTCTCCTGCCACTCTTTGTTTGGTACAGCAATATTGAGACACCAGCATTTCCAGGACATACCATGTTCTTCCAAATGGCCATGTCTTTGCTCAAGCTGACCTCTCCTTTGGGGATGCTAAGGCCACCACTACCTCTTTCTTAAATCCAGCTTGTCTACTTGGGGTATCAGATCAATGGCAATAGTTTTTGTGGCTCCTCCTGTTAAGTCCCCAAATAGACTAAAGTGATCCTCCTCAGCTCCCACACACCTTGTATATATTTAAATTATAAAGGTAGTGGCTTGTTTTTATCTTTCGTTACTATCTTATTGTACTCTAAAACTCATTCTGACAGAAACAATGCTCTCCATGTCTACATTGGTGAAGAGATCAGAGTAAACCCTCACTAAAATTTGTTTAATTAATTGCTTAAAAACTGATATAGAAAATAAGACTATAGGATCTTCTTTTTAGTTTTTCTTTTGGAAGCGAAACCAATATATATTCCAATCATATGAGAATTAATAATGAAAATGCATTCTCAGGACTACACACTACTATGTACATAAAAAAGATGTACCATAGTTTCAAGCTTTCTTTTGATTAGAAACTTACAGAAGAAATTTTACTATTTAAGTATTCTTTTTTTTTTAAATAAAATGAGAAAAATTCCATATTCAAAAAATTTTATTCTTTTTCTTTCAATGATACTCAGTTTCAGTGGTCTTGCTATTTAAATACTTAGAATTAAGTGACCACATGAATGTAAGGGCAATGGACAGAATTGTTCCTCCTTTATATTTAACAGTAGAACCTACTGAAGGGGATTACCAAAGAGCTAAGCCAATTTCCATGAATTACCATCAAAGGGGCTTTTATGTACTACTTTCAATTACAGTTTTAAAATTCATATTCAGGAAATACTGATGCTGTGTTCTTTACTTTTTTGAATAAGCTGAGACTTAATTTATTTAGAATAACACAATCACAATGAAACATTATGAATGTGCCTAAAAAATTACCATTCAGTGAGTTTATCCCATGTATCTCAACATAAATATTTTCTTGAAATGTCTTGGGGAAAACAAAACCCTTTTAAGAACTATTTCATAATGATTACTCATACAGCATTTACTACATTGTTCATAAACTTTCTCTTTCATTTTTTAAAGATATGTATAAGTGTGACAATATAAAATTAATCTTAGAAAATTTAGAGAAGTTTCCTACTCAAGGTTGTAAGTTTACAAGTGTTACTCACTGGATGATTTGTGTAGAATTAAAGAAGCACTTGGAGCCATCAAGAGGTCACTGGGAGAAATTTGAAAATATTTATTTTGTTTTGCCATAAATGATACTATAATAAATATCCTTGTATCTACATTTTTTTTGCTTGTAATTACTTTCTTTAGAAAATTACTTAGAATTTTGAGTAAAAGAATATGCAAAATAAGGGGTTTTTTTGAGATTTTATTTTTAAAATTCCCCCCTCCCCCTTTTTAAGTTTTTATTTAAATTCCAGGTAGTTAACACACCATGTAATATTAGTTTTAGGTGTACAATACAGTGATTCAGCATTTCCATACAATACCTGGTGCCCATCACAAGTGCACTCTTTAATCCCCATCACCTGTATAACCCAATTCCCCCACCTTCCCTCTGGTGATCATCAGTTTGCTCTCTATTGTTAAGAGTCTGTTTCTTGGTTTGCCTCTCTTTCTCTGTTTTTCCACTTTGCTTGTTTTTTTTTTTTTTATTTCTTAAATTCCACAGATGAGTGAAATCATATGGTATTTTCTTTCTCTGACTGACTTATTTCACTTAGCATAATATTCTCTGGTTCCATACATGCACCCTGATGTTTATAGCAATATTATCTACACTGTGGAAATTATGGCCCATGTATCCATCAACAGATGAATGGATAAAAAAGACATAGTATATATATACAACAGAATATTACTTAGTCATAAAAAAGAATGAAATCTTGCCATTTGCAAAATAAGGTTTACTGTGTTCCCTGATGATTCTCCAAAAGGTTTTCATACCATCAGCAGTATATGTGTGTCTGTTTGTTTTCCTCATCCAAATATAATTTCTCATCAAAATATGTTATTTTTAAGCAATTTATACCACAATGATCATTTACAAAAATCTTACTTAGTTTAAATTTTTTGTATTAATTTGCATTTTGATTTGTGATGAAGCTTCGTATGGTCACAGCCATTTGTATCTGTGTGAGCATATAGGAACATCTGAATTTTTTCTCAACACAGAAAAACTGGTTGGTTGTCTTTCTCTTGTAAATGTCAAAGCTTTGTATATAGTAGATACATTAACTTTGCCTGCGATATATATTTCAAATCCATCTTTCTACCATGTTATTTGATTTATAATATTATTTATTTTGATTCCTGACATACAGAAATTAAAATTTTTAATGTAATTAAAATCAGCATTATTTCTTATTATCATTTCTGGGCTTCATTTCCTCCTTAGACAGCTTTTTTTTGCATAGTAAGACAATGTTACTGTTCACCTGTATTTTCCTAGAGTGTGTTTTAGCTCATTGCTACATGGATAAAGTTTTGGGCAATTACATTCTCATATTTGCCTTAGCATAGAGCATGAAGAAACTCATGCTACTGTTTTTCAATCACATGAGGCTTTATACTTAAGGATCTGTAAAGTTTCTTCCAGTCGAAACATACTGATTTTATGAGTCTGCATTGTGACATTATTCCTGCTGGCATAAAACTTTACAAGTTACTAAATGCATTTGATATTTGTTCTGACTCTGTATAGGTTTTTGTAAAAGCTCCTTTTTTGGTCATCTCTTCCATGATGAGACCATAAAAACTCAAAGGCAGACTGCTTCTGTTCCAGATTAGAAAAAAATTCTAAAAAAAAAATCTTAAGCTTTTGACAGAAGGGCACGTGAGTGTCTTGCCACTGCTTCTCTAGACAGAGGCAGCAAAAAAGTTCCAGTGGAATGCTGTTTAGTGAAGTTTTCAGCTAAAAAAGAATTGCTTTCTTCTGTGCTACCATGTCAATCCTGGTAGTCCTATTTTATTTTGTCTCATGAGTTTTCCCCCTTTGATGTTCACCTTACCTCTATTTGCTCTCATGATTATTTTACGTGAATCATAGACACAGGGACTATGGGGAAATGACAGGTCATTGTATTCAGACCTCTGTACCTAGTGCATGTTATTGCCAGACACTTATATTATTCCCTTTTGAATTATATTTAATCTCTTTCTGAATGTCTTATTGATGTTTCTTCAATGACCTCGTTGGGTGGCTATTCCAATGTTAAATTGTTCTTTCCTTTAGGACACTTTCTCTTATAAGTAATTTAAACATGCCCTTCTTATTTCTTGTAAAACATTCTAAGTCAACCACAAATGATTCTTCCCTCTACTGTATATTATTTCTTTCTTCTCCAGTAAAATACCACATGTCATAGGAAGCAAGCTCTCCATTCAACATGTAGGCCATTCAGAAGAAACCTCAGATTTATGACATTCCTTCACCTCTGAAATTCTTTCCAGTTCTAATATTCTGTGATTCTTTGATTCCTACATTTAGTGGTGAGATTTCTAAATCAGTCTCTATCCCATGGTTTGTTATGTCTATGAACTTCTAAGTTTTGTGTTCTTGAAATCTATTATTCTTAACTTTTGACCATCTAAAAATATAAATTGTATTTTATAAAATTATCTACTTTTATTTAGTACTTTTTATGTACTACTTTATATTATTGAAAGACTTAGGTATTTAAGATTTTTCTCCTAGTGATATTATCTAGCTTTTTGTTGTAGCTAAATATATGTACACACACACACTCGCTTACATTGTGAGTTTATTCACATTGAAGTGTATTAAATATGTTATGAGACATATTATTATTAAACACATTGTTAAACAATTATTAAACACATTAAAGTTTATTCAATATATTATGGAGCTATTACATTCAAAATCCCTTTTCTCTATACTTTTTCTTTTTGTGTCATCACATCATTTTTTCCTTTTTCTTTATGAAGACTTTCTGAGGACACTTATCCCATGAAGACACTTTCTAAACTCTTGTCCTATCCTCTCCTATCCTCTACGACACTATTTTTCCAATTCTTTATTTTTTGAGGCTGACAAGAAAGTTTCTTTACCTCCATCTATTTTCAGGTACTCTAGAGCAAGCTAATATTTTCAAAAAAAAAATACTTTATTTCTTTTAAAACTCAGCTTACAAAGTGAATTGTTCAATCAATAATCTCATACCAAATAGTTTCTTTGTTGTATGAAATTTTCTAGTGTAAACCATATGCTAGGCCACAAAACAAGTTTTAGCAAATTTGAGAAAATTGAAATCATGTCAAGAATCTTTTCTGATGACAATGGCATGAAACTAGAAATCAATAACAAAAGGAAATCTAGAAAATTCACTAATATATGGAAATTATCAGATCTAATCAATAAAAAGAAAGTTGTAGGATATGAAATTAACACACAAAAATCAGTAGCATTTCTATACATTAACAACAGAATTTCTGAAAAGGAAATAAAAAATTGATCCCACATAATAACATCAGAAACAATAAAATATTTAGGAATAAATTTAACTAAAGAGATGAAAGATCTTCAACATGAATGTAGAAAACTACCAGACATCGAAGAAAGAAATTGAAAAAAGATGCAAATAAATGGAAAAGTATCTCATGTTCATGGATTAGAAGAATTAATATCAACACTACTGAAAGCTATCTATAGAATCAATGACAATTTCTATCAAGATTGCAATGGAAATTTTTACAGAAGTTAAAAAACAAACAAAAAATAACAACAAAATGTCTAAACTTTCTAAAAAGTTTTATTTATTTATTCATGAGAGACACACAGAGAGAGAGGCAGAGATATAGGCAGAGGGAGAAGCAGGCTCCATGCAGGGAGCCTGACGTGGGACTTGATCCCCAGATTCTGGGATCATGCCCTGAGCCAAAGGCAGACACTCAACCACTGAGCCACCTAGGCATTCCCAAAATGTCTAAAATTTATATGAAACCATAAAAGACCCCAAATAGCTAAGGAATTCTTTAGAAATATAGTCAAAGCAGGAGGTATCAGATTTCTTGATTTCAAGCTATACTATAAAGCTATAATCATCAACATAGTATGATTCTGGCATGAAAACAGGCTGATGAAACAAAATCAAGACCCCAGTAATAAGTCCAAGCATATACAGTCAGCTAATATTTGACAAGGGAACCAAGGATACTCAATGGAGAAAAGATAGTCTCTTCAATAAATATTGCTGGAATGATTGGATATTCACAAGTAAAAGAATGAAACTAGACTCATAGCTTATACCACTCACACACACACAAGAAAAATTCAAAATGGATTAAAGACTTAAAGGTAACATCTGAAAGTGTGAAAGTCCTAGAAGAAAACTGATGAACAGAGTTCCTTGACATGGGCCCTGGTAATGATGTTTTGGATATGACACCTAAAGCAAAACAACAAAATAAAAAATAAACAAAGTGGAATTACATCAAACTAAAAAGCTCTGCACAGCAAAAGAAACCATCAACAAAATGAAAAGACAACCTATAGAATGGGAAAAAATCTTTGCAAACCATATGTCAGATGACTCAACTCAACAGCAAAACCCCAAATAGCCCAATTAATAAGTAGACAAAGGACCTGAATAGACATTTCTCCAAAAAGTTATACAGAAGGCCAACAGTTACATTTAGATGCTCAACATCACTAGTCATTAGGGAAGTGCAAAGTAAAACCACAATTAAGAGATCATCTCATGCCTGTTAGAATGGCCATCATCAAAAAGACAAGCGATAACAAATGCTGGCATGGATGTAGAGAAAAGACAGTCTTTGTACACCATTGGTAGGGATGTAAGTTGTTGAAATTATTATGGAAAACAGTATGGAGAATTGTCAAAAAATTAAAAATAGAACTACCATATGATCCAGCAAGAAAAACATTAACTTGGAAAGATACCTGCACCCCCGCATTCATAGCCACATTCTTTATAATAGGCAAGACATGGAAATGACCTAAGTGTCCATCAGTGGATGAATGGATAAGGAACTTGTGGTATATACATACAATGGAATACTACTCACTCATAATAAAATGAGGAAATCCTACCATTTGTGATGATATTGATGGAGCTTAAAGGCACTATGCTAAATGAATTAGGTCAGAGAGAGAAAAACAAATGCTGTGTGATCTCAACTATATGTGGAATCTGAAAGAAAACAACAACAACCAAAACTCAAGGAAAAAGAGATCAGACTTGTGGTTATCCACTGCATAGGGTGGGAGGAGAAGGAATTGAAGGAAGGTGGACAAAAGGCATAAACTTCCAGCTGTAAGACAAATAAGTGCTAAGGATTTAAGGTACAATATGGTAATGGCAGCTAATGCTGCTGTATAATATACAGATAAAATGTTAAGAAAGTAAATATTAAAGGGTTCTCACCACCAAGAGATTATTTTTCTTCATTATTTTTTTTTCTTTCTTTTTATTGTATCTATATAACAGGATGGATGTTACCTTGAACCTATTGTAATCATCTCACAAGATATGTAATTCAATCCATCCTACTGTATGCAATAGACATGCCATAATGTATGCCACTTATTTTTCAATAAAATGGGAAAAAATAGGTTACTTTTACAAAGATCAGTGTTCCGTGTATGAAGTCAATCATCTTTTGTGTTGTTAGGAAGAAGAATATTAGGTTATAGCCCACAGATCATAAAAGGGAGTCAAGTATAATTAAGAAAAACTTTGTAATCATCACCGAAGTGTTTTCCAAGTTTGATTATTTCCGGAATTATACCTACTACTGATTAAGGGAAGTAAAACACAATAGTTGGATAATTCACCACAAGGTGATTTTTATAGCACCTGCAAAATACAGCTGTGGGTTCTTTCTTAAGGTAGCATATGTTTCTGTATTTCTGAACTGATGACCTGCTTTGCACTTCTCAAATAGCAGCAAAACAAAATTCTCTCAGAATTGAAAAAATTTTAAACATGTCAAATAGTATGTGAAGTTGAGAATCCTCTAAGGCAGAGGAATCTAGTTTTTAAGAGAGTAGAGAAATAAGCAAAATGACCCAGACAGAAAGCTTACCCTAAGAGAGAAAATAGCTGGGAGTGGAAAACCAATTCTTCAGAGGACAAAGATAGGAGGATAATTGGTTCAGAAGAAAACTTCTACCTGAAGTGGAGAAAAGCAGGTTGATAACCCTTGTGGAACTATGAAGGAAGAGAACCAGAACTGTCTTCATAATCATGGAGGCTGGGATGGCCCCCAGTATTAGAGTTTCTATTGTGAAGTTAAAAGATAGAAGAAAGGAAGTCATTGTTCACTTGGAAAGGAGCTAAAATGTTTTCAGGCCAAAGAAAATTCAACACCGGGATTGAAACTATGAGGAAATAAAAAGATAAATGAAACACTGGATGGAAAACTAAAAATTAATAACT
The DNA here is from genome assembly GCF_018345385.1 of Vulpes lagopus. Taxonomy (NCBI): domain Eukaryota; kingdom Metazoa; phylum Chordata; class Mammalia; order Carnivora; family Canidae; genus Vulpes; species Vulpes lagopus. Next base: position 87,988,980 of record NC_054834.1, on the reverse strand, counting down.
TTTAGAAAGACTATTGAAAAAAGGATAATGTATATTCCCCAAATTATTGAATTCATTCATATTTCTGCCTTTATTAAACTTGTGTATCATTTCAAAATAAATGAAGTCAGTGACCGTATTTCTCTTTCCTACACATCAGTGTATAGATATGTATTGGACATTTACACATATCAAACATGATGCCTGCAGAGACAACTCAGTGCTGTGTAAGATGGTTATGCAGTGAAGCTGTGAGCTACTAGAATGAGAGTAAGGACTGCATATGTTTAAGTGTGTTATGCCGGCAATAGAATGGTTTCCACATTTCTTTGTAATTCTGAGAATCTTTCCCATTCAGTCTGCATCTGGAATTTTGTTCCTTCTTTCCAAAGCAAGGAGAATAAAACCCTAATATTACATATTTTGAAATAGAGACAAAACCAAGGAACACTGCAAATTGATAGACAATTTTTGGAGAATATAGATGCCTTTAAATACCACTATTAATGATCGTGTACTAAAAATTGGAGAGTGGGGGTTTCTTACACTAATTTTAATGACATTATACAAAGGAGAAACCATCTCCATATACAAAGACTTTGGACAAAGAACCTGGACATTTTAAGGGGAATCATGACAGGCTGAATGATTTGGAAAGAAGTACAGATACAGCTCTTCATACAATATATTTCCTGGCCAGTTCTTCATAAAGACTTTCTTAAAATGAGCCAATCCTTTTTGAGTGTAAATTTAAAACAAAATAAAATACCACCATGTGATTCAAAGACATTGGGATTTCCTCTGACCTTCAGAAATCTAGTGATCTCCTCTTTTAAAACTTCTGCCCATTCCAGAGCCAATGGAAATGAAAACCACTGGAGTAGGTGATGTTGGTGCCCTATTCATATGCCCTCACTCAACGTTTGGCTTCCAGCACCTACAGATTGAATTCTATCTCTTGGGGTCAGAATTGCCAAGGAGTACCCTTTGGGAATAGCTCTCTACCAATAATTGGCAGGAATGATATATTAACTCTCGCCACCCCAACCCTCTGAGGTGTGTGTTTCACACTGGCTGTGCTTCCCCCAACAGGATGAAGCCCTATCACTCAGAGTGCTGGATGGGTTAATGAACATTTTGGGGCTACCTTCCCTTCCTTGTCTCATTTCCTCCATGCCCTACTGGTTGGTGGTTTCTTCTGCTCTGAGATTAACTACTTGTACTAGAATCCTTCTCTCAGCATCCGCTCCTGGGGGCATATAAACTGTGGTACCCTCTCTGAGATCTATATGCACTCCCAGGGTGATAACATTTTTAGAAGCTCTGTGTTCTCATAAGCTAAACACCGGTGAAGCTCAGCTGCTTCTTCAGTTCTCAAAATAAATATTCACTCCCACAACTTTTACAAATTTAAATGACTTTATTGAGAATTTGGAACGATCTCTGGGAGGAGTCACTTTACACAGCACTTCTCTTTTCTCTCCCTTTTTGTCTTCTACCTCCTTTTTGCAGGTTGCTGTGGAACCACAGATTCTCCTCCCTTCTATTACATAGAGCAATATCTTCTAATTTCTTCTTCCTTTCATGGCACAGTGCTGGCCAACAAGGGTCTGGGAATCCCACCTACTACCCCCAAAATTTCTCTTTTCTCAAAAATAGCTCTGATCCTTAAAGGGTTTTGAAGTTACCAGTTAAAGTAACATTTCTGTACTTCGTTATGGTCACAATGACCATATTAATGATACTTATATTTTAAAGTTATTACTGGCTCTCCTTACATAGAATAAAAATAAAGTAGTGATTCTCAAAGTTCTGTGTACAACAAACTGAATAGACTCTTCTTACCTCATTAGTGTTCAATAATTGTCAGCTCTTTTCATCATCGTGGTGAAACTCTAAGTTAAAGAAATCCTTCTAGTACAGTTATGAATAATTAGCGGGATTTAGTCCACTCTACTTGATCAGAGGTGGAATTAAGCTAAGCTCTATTGGGTTTGAAGCCTATACCATTTGGGATATGCTTTAAGAAGATAAAAATATAGGGGTGCCTGGTTAGCTCAGTGAGTTGAATGTCCAACTCTTGACTTCTGCTCAGGTCTTGATCAAAGTGTCATGAGATGGAGCATCACATTTGACTCCTCACTGAGTGGGGAATCTGCCTGAGATTCTCTTGCTCCCTCTATTTCTCTCTCTGCCTCTTCTCCCACCCCTCTAAAAATAATTTTTAAAAAGAAACAAAAAAAGAAAAATACAAAAGTTGGTATATGAGCTTTGGGAAGTCAGGGACTTGGAAAATTAACTTTAATTAGCTTCACAGTGAATCAGCCTTGGTGCCTGGCTTTCTTATACAGGGTTGACAAGCCAGAAATGAAGCATCTCTTAAAACTTCCCCTTATAAAACTGGAATACTGAGTGCCTATAGTCTTCCAGGCATTGTTCTAGGCAATTCATTAGGAGTAATTAATTTAATCTATTTTTAATCCCAGATTCACAGATGAGGAAACTGCAGAACAGAGTATTAAATAAGTAATCTATCTGATAGGGTCCACAACTACTATGGCAAAGCAATAGCTTAGGCTGTGATGATGTGTTTCTAAAACCATTACACATAACTTCTATACCATAATGCTTCTGAAAATTGAGTCTTCTAAATAGCTCACTCAGCCTTGAAACAGCTCACCATCTGTGAAAGGAAGTACACACCAAAGATAAATCCAGCATGAACAATAAAGCTCTACTTGCTACTTCCATACTACCTTCACAGGTCATTGGATCAGTCACTTACTCAGGCAGAGGAGTACCAAAGGTGCACTTACATCTCCTGCAGCTTTCCCACAGGGCAACCACAACAGTAGGAAACTCACTATTTGATTCCCTTCAAAGTAAAATTAAACTGTCCTATTAAACCCAAAACATATACATTAATGCAGACATGTTAATCTGTATGATGTTGTAATAATACAATTACTACAGCAAAGTACGTCCAAATATAGAGTCCCTGAGGCAACCCAAATTCCTGGGTTAGTAAATGAGCCCTACTGGGATTATAATAAATACTCCACAGAGTATTTTTCTGTCTTACAAATAGCTCCTACCTCAATTGCCTTTTGTCAGTTGTACTTGAGGGCATAATCAATCTTTCTATTCCACTGGACTGAACCCAAAGGAAAAAAAAAAACTCTCCAAAATGACAAGAAAGAAGATTGTTCTTTCCAGTGAATTCATAATTGATACTAATATATCCTTGGTCAGTTAGGAGCAACTGTAAACTTAGAAGTAAGGGGTGACTCTCTTCTATTCATTGTGTGGTGGTGATTTGAGAGGCAGAGAAAGCCAGCTTGCAAAGAGAGAAATTGCTAGTGAAGTTTCCTGTTCACAGAGCTGAGCTGCATAATTTCTCCTTTGGGGTTATAATATACCTGCATATCATTTATAATGCTTGGGCTTTCCTATTGGTTTCTTTATATTTTAATTTAGTTTGAATTTATTTCCATTAATTACCATTTACGGAGTCCTAATTAATACAGATGTAGCCACAAACTTTTATTTTATTAAAAACAAACTTTTTATCAAGTTTGTCTTCATTCAGAATTGCAACTACAGTTTGTTATGACACTTTTCAATTATTATTAATAAGAGCCAGCATGTTCTGATTCATCTACGACCAGGGATATACCTTACTGTAATGTGGCCAGGACTTGTAATTTCTGAAATCAATGGTTATTTTTTCAGGATACATGGCATTAAATATGTCTTTACCAGGTCCTTCCTTAATTCCATGTTCTCCTTTTAAAAGATTGAGGTCATTTTATTTTTAGTTTCTTCAAGTCATTAATATATTCCTGTTTTTCCTCTTCATAGAAACTTTTGCTAATGAATCCTTGCTTTATTAGAGCTTGGGGCTTTTTAAAAGTTCAGTTCCACTGTGAAGTCAAGATCTTAAAATTCCTTACAAGTAAATGATTTTCCTTTATTTTCATCTCATCTACTAGATTAGTTATAGCCTTAACTAAACTTTTAGTTGATAGTTCAAATGTGTGTGTAGAAGCATGCATGCAATTCTATATGCATGTAATAGTAATAGTAACTAAAGTAAATTATCATGCTAAAAATAAGGGGCAGATGAAGACCAGCACTAATATTAGCTAATTAAATAAAAGTAATTTCATTAATGAATCAGATTTAACCCTTATATGGATGTTGTTTTTTGGTAGTCCAATGTAATTTGAGTATTTTCTGAGGTACAGGATGTTTCCTCTACTCTTTTGGTTGCCTACCTGATTCTGTTACATTTTCTATTCATGAGAAAATTTTAGAAGAAGCTTAAAAATATTTTAAAAGGAAAAATGTCACTTGTTAATTGTTCTAAGCAGATGATAATGTATTTTAGTAACAACAATTGGAAAATGGGTTTATATTCTCTTCAAATTTTGTCTCATGAGTAGTTTAGAAGGGTTGGATTGTTATCTTTATAACTTCCAGAAAACAGTTAAAATAAAATTACAGAAAACAAAACAAAATATTGATTTGGTTATTCCAGGAAGAGCTAATAGTATTTGCATAACATTACAGTCTCCATTGTTATCTCTCTCTTTAAGAAGATATTTAAATTTTGGAGCTATATTTATCATTTAAAATAACATAATATAATAGAAACAGTAGGTACCCTCAAGCCACATCTCTTTACATCTCTAATATATAAGTATTGTGTCCTTGCAAGACATTAGTAAGACTCACCAGAGAAAATGAAATTTTATGATAACTGATTGCAATTTTCTTGTAGCAAGCTGAGCTGGTGTAATCGTATATAGAGATTAGAACTACAGCTCAAGCTTAAAGAGCATGTAGGATAGAGCAATCATGCAATAAATATTTTACTTGTAGGGCATACCTTTCTTGCCCTGACTTTGACTTTTTTGTGTGAAACATAATCTCACATAAAATACATAAAATGTGTGGGAACCATTCACTTGTCTTTTTAGGGTTTTTAAAAATTATTTATTTATTTTTCGAGAGACAGAGACGAGAGAGAGGCAGTGGGAAGAGGCAGAGGGAGAGCAAATCTTAAGCAGACTCCGTATGGACTGCAGAGCTTATGTGGAGATCGACCTCAGGACTCTGAGATCATGACCTGAGCCAAAACTGAGTCAGATGTTTAACTGACTGCATCACCCAGGAGGCCTTTATTTATAGTTTTATCATATGTGCAGTCACCATGTTTTTTAATTTTTGAAGTTTACATACATGAAATCATATTGTCTGTATATTTTGGTGAGTTATGTTTTTTATCTAACTTTATGACTTTTGAAGATATATCAATTTGTAGATCATTCATTTTTACTTCAAATAATAGTCTGATTTGAAGATATATTATTTCAATATATTATTCTATATATTAATATATATTATATATACAATATATAAGATATATTATTCTATATATATTTGTTTTTAGTATTACTCTATTGCTATGAACATTTTTGTATGCATCTCTAATTATATATATATATAGAATTGAAATTGCAGAATCAGAGGATATGTGTATATTCAAATATATTAGGTAATTCAAATTGTTTTGCAAAATTTTGTTATTTAAAAATTCCATCCATATGTGAAAGTTCATTATTCTAAGTCATGGTCAAGATTTAGGATATACTAATTTTTTAATTATCATCAATCTGATAGGTGAAATATATCATTATGTATTTAATTTGCCTTTTTCTGATTACTACGGATGTTGAATAACTTTAATATATGTGTGTCATTTGTTTTTAATTTCTTTTGAAGTGCTTGTTTATGTCATTTGTCCATTTTATTCTATTGAGTTGTTGATCTTTTTATTATTGACTTATAGAAATTCTTTATATATTATGAGTGCTAATCCTTTGTCTTTTGTGTGTTTTGCAATTGTCTTTTCCAGTCCTGGTCATAGTTTGCATTTTCTCTGTTTCTAACAATGGAGATAGAGAAAATACAAACTATTTTAACTATTAACAAAGTCAAAGACTTTTTTCCTTATGTTTGTTTTTTTAATGTCTTATTTAAAGACACAACCATTGCCTAACCAGATGATTGTTTCCTCTAAAAATATAAAAAGTTTGCTTTTGGCAATATATGTCCTCCTGTAATTTATTTTGTGTATGATTTAAGTATTCTTTGTTTTTATTTTTGATGAGAGAACCAGTTGTAACTCTACCACTTACTAAAGACTTCATTCTTTCTCTACCAATCTGAGTATCCAGTTCTCTCATTTTTTAAGTCTCCACATATTTAGAAGATTTTTGAATGCTCTGAAACTATGCCATTGCTTATCTATTCCTGCACCATTATGACAAGCTTTAAATATGTTAACTTTGTAATCAATGTTGGTATCTAGTAAGGAAGTCCTTCAACTTGTTTTCTTAGAATAGCTCTTGGAGGAGGAGGGGCAAGAGGCGGAAGAGTAGGGGTCCTCAACTCACCTGGTCCTGCCAACTTACTTTCAAAACATCCTAAACACCTACTAATTTGACCTGATATTTAAAGAGAGAACTGCCTGAACGCTACAGAGAGAAAAGTTTTTGCTTCTAACAAGGTAGGGCGGTGGAAATAAATAAATAAGAATAAAGTGGGGGAGGGGAACCTCTAGTGGCCGGGCTAAAGTGAGGCAGCTAGAGCCCCAGGGCAGGAAAGCCCAGCCCTGGAGAAGCCGGAACTTTAAAAATCCCCGCTGGAGTTTTTCCAGAGGGAAAAGTGCTTAGCAGGGAAATTGGTCAAAATCCCAGAAGGGCAGTGAAGCCTCAAGATTCCTTGGAGTCACTGTTAGAGGAGGGGCACCCAGGGGAAAGCTCACCGCAAACTGCTGGCTGATCTCAGTAAAGGGCTGGAGTGCCACAGCCTGCACAGGCACCTGAGAGAAGCTGGTTGGTTAGGCGGCGGCTCTGGAGTTACCTTTACTCTAGAGGCTGGCAATGGAAGGAGGAGGCAGTGCTCTGTTCCCTTCTGGAGAGGCCCCCAGGAGTCGGGTCTAGTAGCACAGGCCCCAGATCCCAGGGCGCCCCAGCAGACAAAGCCAGTGATCCTGTTCTCCCCCCAGGACAGGCGGAAACGGGTGGGGGGAGGCACAGGACAGCGGGGACCCTCCTGTACCCTGGCGCCCCCAAGTTGTGCGTAGCAGTGCACCTGCACGCCCAAGAGCACATCTAGGCCAGTGTGGACTGGGAGCTGTGGTTACTTACTCATGGGGAGCTGACTCCAGAGCTGGAAATCTGGCCACCACCAGTGTTGTTTTTCCTTTTTATCCTCCTTGTGCCTGGGAGAGGCAGGGCGCCAGGGAACAAAGGTCTCGGAGTAAACAGCTCCCACTGAGCCGAGCACTTGGTGGGGAGCGGGGCATCTCCCCCAGCTGCACACACCTGAGAATCAGCTTAGTAGACCCCTCCCCCAGAAGACCAGCTGGAAGAACAAGGGAAAAGCAAGTGTATTAACCAAGCAGTGCTGGAAAGCTCCAGGACTGAGGGAAAATAGAATATAGAATTAGAAGGTCCTTTTTTTTCTTCTTCTTCCATTATGACTCATTTTTGTATCAGGCTAAAAATTTACAATATTTTTTCTCTTTTACCACCTTATCTACAATGTTTTACCAGCCCTTTATTTTTAAGTTTTTTCCTTTTTGACTTTTATATTTCTACAATTACATGTCTTAGATATATTTTCCACTTCTGGATTCCCTTCAATATATTCAATTTAATTTTGGTAGATATACAAGATACAGGTTTTTGTTTTGTGTTTTGTGTTTTTCCTGCCTCGTTTGTTTTACAGTGGTGGAAGTTAAGACCTTCTATAATACGACTAACATACACCCAGAACCAAGTGGAATACTGTGCTGGTTCATTCTGAGAGATTACATTCTCTCTTCCTTCCCATTCTGCCCCCCTCTTTTGTCTTATGTTTTGGTCAATGTTGGGGGTTTCTATAAGTATTTCTGGTTTATATAAATTAGGGATTGAGCATCTTCTAACATGCAGAACTTAATACACTCAGAATCAAGAAGATCACCCTTTAGGACCTCTCAGGTAGACTACGTTCTCTCTTTGCTACCACTTCTTCACTACCACCATCCCCCAGACCCCTTCCCCTTTCTTTTTTTTTCTCTTTTTTCCTCTTTTCTTTATATATACTTTTTCTTTTTCTGTTTTCTTCTTCTTTGTGGTTTTTGGCCTTTTATTTTTACTAGTTGGTTTTAAAATTTGTTTTTCACTTTAGTGGTCCTTTTGTTTTATTTTCTTCTGTTCTTCTTTTTCATTTTCTGGTTTCTGACCTCTTCAGAATCATCTAGGGTGTATTTTACATAGGTTGTGGTTGATATTTTTGACTCAGCCGGCTCATACAGCCACTATGCACTGGACAAAATGACTAGAAGGAAGAATTTACCACAAAAGAAAGAACCGAAAACAGTACTCTCTGCCACAGAGTTACAGAATATGGATTTCAATATGATGTCAGAAAGCCAACAGAAACACAATTATAAAGCTACTGGTGACTCTGGAAAAAAAGCATAAAGGATTCTAGATTCAGTTACTGAAAAAACTGAGATCTAATCAGGCCAAAATTAAAAATAGATCACATGAGATGCAATCCGAACTGGAGGTCCTAACGATGAGGGTTAATGAGGTGAAGAGAGAGTGAGTGACATAGAAGAGAAATTGATGGTAAGAAAGGAAGCTGAGGAAAAAAGAGAAAAACAATTAAGAGAACACGAGGAAAGGCTAAGGGAAATAAATGATAGCCTGAGAAGAAAGAATTTATGTATAATTGGGATTACAGAAGAGGCTGAGAGGAAGAGAGGACGACAGAGCATATTTGAACAAATCACACCTGAGAACTTCCCTAATTTGGGGAAAGAAACAAGCATTCAGATCCAAGAGATAAAGAGAACCCTCCAAAAATCAATAAAAACCGTTCAACACCTCAACATTTAATAGTGAAACTTGCAAATTCCAAAGATAAAGAGAAAATCCTTAAAGCAGCATGAGACAAGAGATTTTTAATTCATATGGGGAAAAGTATCAGTAACAGCAGACTTCTCCACAGAGACCTGGCAGGCCAGAAAGGGCTGGCAGGATATATTCAGGGTCCTAAATGAGAAAAACATGTATCCAAGAATACTTTATCCAGCAAGGCTGTCATTCAAAATAGAAGGAGAGATAAAGAGCTTCCAGGATAGGCAAAGACTGAAAGAATATGTGACCACCAAACCAGCTCTGCAAGAAATATTAAGGGGGACCCTGTAAAAGAAAGAGGAAGCCCAAAGAAAAAATCCACAAAACAAGAACTGAAGAGGTATTATGATAACAATAAATTCATATCTTTCAATGGTAACTCTGAATGTGAATGGGCTAAATGATCCCATCAAAAGATGCAGGGTTTCAGACTGGATAAAAAAGCAAGACCATCTATTTGCTTTCTATAGGAGACTCATTTTAGATCTAAAGACACCTTCAGCCTTAAAATAAAAGGTTAGAGAACCATTTACCATTCAAATGGTCCTCAAAACAAAGCTGGGTAGCAATCCTCATATCAGATAAATAAATTTATCCCAAAGACTGTAGTAAGAGATGAAGAGGGACACTATATCACACTTAAAAGATCTATCCAACAAGAAGACCTAACAATCATGAATATCTATGCACCTAATGTGGGAGCTGCCAAGTATATCAATCAATTAATAATCAAAGTAAAGAGATACTTAGATAATAATACACTAATAATAGGAGACTTCAACATGGCACTTTCTGCAAATGACAGATCTTCAAAGCAGAACATCACCAAAGAAACAAGGGCCTTAAATGATACACTGGACCAAATAGATTTCACAGATGCAGATAGAACTTTCCATCCAAATGTAACTGAATACACATTCTTCTCAAGTGCACATGGAACTTTCTCCAGAATAGACCACATACTGGGTCACAAATCAGGTCTTAGCTAATACCAAAAGATTGGGATTGTCCTCTACATATTTTCAGACCACAATATTTTGAAACTATAACTCAGTCACAAGACAAACTTTGTAAGAAACTCAAACACATAGAAGCTAAGAGCATCCTACTAAAAAGATGAATGGGCCAACCAGGAAATTAGGGAAGGATTAAAAAGATTCATGGAAACTAATGAAAATGAAGATACAGCCATTTGTAATTTTTTAGGATACAGCAAAAGAAGTCCTAAAATGGAAATAATCAAAAGCATCGTTCAAAAATTTGGAAAAAACTCAAATACATAAGCTAAGTTCGCACCTAAAGGAACTGGAGAATGAAAAACAAGTAAAACCTATACCAAGTAGAAAAGAGATAATAAATATTTGAGCAGAACTCAATGAAACAGATCAGAAGAACTGTAGGACAGATTGACAAAACCAGGAGTTGGTTCTTTGAGAGAATTAATAAGTTAGATAAACTCCTAGCCAGCCTTATTAAAAACAAAAGAGAAAAGACTCAAATTAATAAAATCATGAATGAAAGAGGAGAGATCACAACCCATGCCAAGGAAATACAAACAATCTTAAGAATGTATTATGAGCAGCTATATGCCAACAAATTAGGCAATCTAGAAGAAACGGATGCATTTCTGGAAAACCACAAATTACCAAAACTGGACAGGAAGAAGTAGAAAACCTGAACAGGCCAATAACCTGCGAGGAAATTGAAGAAGTTATCAAAAACCTCCCAAGACACAAAAGTCCAGGGCCAGATGGCTTCCCAGGGGAATTCTACCAAATGTTTAAGAAATAATACTTATTCTACTAAAGCTGTTTAGAAGGATAGAAAGGGTGGGAATATTTCCAAACTTGTTTTATGAGGCCAACATTACTCTGATCCAAAACCAAGACCCCACAAAAAAGGAGAAGTATAGACCAATATCCCTGATGAACTTGGATGCAAAGATTCTCAACAAGATACTAGCCAATAGGATCCAAGAGTACATTAAGAAAACTATTCACCATGACCAATTGGGATTTATCCCCAAGATGCAAGGGTGGTTCAACAGTCATAAAACAATCAACGTGATAGATCACATCAACAAAAGAAAAAACAAGAGCCATATGATCCTCTCAATAGATGCAGAGAAAGCATTTGACAAAATACAGCATGCAGCATGCATGATCAACACTCTTCAGAGTGTAGGGATCAACACTTTTCAGAGTGTACACTTCAGAGTGTAGAGGATAGACATTCCTCAATATCTTAAAAACCATCTACAAAAAGCCCACAGCGAATATCATTCTTAATGAGGAAAAACTGAGTCTTTCCCCTAAGATCAGGAATATGACAGGGATGTCCACTCTCACCACTGCTATTCAACATAGTACTGGAAGTCCTAGCCTCAGCAATCAGGCAACAAAAAGAAATAAAAGGCATTCAAATTGGTAAAGAAGAGGTCAAACTCTCCCTCTTCATAGATGACATGATACTGTATCTAGAAAACCTAAAAGACTACACTTCAAGATTGCTAGAACTCATACAGCAATTTGGCAGTGGGGCAGGATACAAAATCAATGCCCAGAAATCAGCGGCATACCTATACACTAACAATGGGACTGAAGAAAGAGAAATTAAGGAGTCAGTCCCATTTACAATTGCACCCAAAAGCATGAGATACCTAGGAATAAACTTAACCAAAGAGGTAAAGGATCTATACCCTAAAAACTACAGAACACTTCTGAAAGAAATTGAGGAAGACACAAAAAATGGAAAAATATTCCATGCCTATGGATTGAAAGAATTAATATTGTGAAAATGTCAATGCTACCCAGGGCAATTTACACATTTAATGCAATCTCTATCAAAATACCATGGACTTTCTTCAGAGAGTTGGAACAAATCATCTTAAGATTTGTGTGGAATCAGAAAAGACCCCAAATAGCAGGGAAATATTGAAAAAGAAAACCAGAGCCAGGGGCATCACAATGTCAGATTTCAGGTTGTACTACAAAGCTGTGGTCATCTAGACAGTGTGGTACTGGCACAAAAATGGACACATAGATCAATGGAACAGAATAGAGAATTCAGGAATGGGCCCTCAACTCTATGGTCAACTAATATTCGACAAAACAAGGAAGACTATCCACTGGAGAAAGGACAGTCTCTTCAATAAATGGTGCTTGGAAAATTGGACAGCCACGTGCAGAAGAATGAAACTAGACCACTCTCTTGCACCATACACAAAGATAAACACAAAATGGATGAAAGATCTAAATGTGAGACAAGAATCCATCAAAATCCTAGAGGAGAACACAGGCAACACCCTTTTTGAACTTGGCCACAGCAACTTCTTGCTAGATACATCTATGAAGGCAGGGGAAACAAAAGCAAAAATGAACTATTGGGACTTAGTCAAGATAAAAAGCTTCTGCAGAGCAAAAGAAACAGTCAACAAAAATAAAAGACAACCTACAGAATGGGAGAAGATATTTGCAAATGACGTATCAGATAAGGAGCTAGTATCCAAGATCTATAAGGAACTTATTAAACTCAACACCCAAGAAACAAACAATCCAATCATGAAATGGGCAGAAGACATGACCAGAAATTTCACCAAAGAAAACATAGACACGGCCAACACGCACATGAGAAAATGCTCTGCATCACTTGCCATCAGGGAAATACAAATCAAAACCACAATGAGATCCCACCTCACACCAGTGAGAATGGCGAAAATTAACAAGACAGGAAACAACAAATATTGGCGAGGGTGTGGAGAAAGTTTGCACTGTTGGTGGGAATGTGAACAGGTACAGCCACTCTGGAAAACTGTGTGGAGGTTCCTCAAAGAATTAAAAGTAGAGGGATCCCTGGGTGGCTCAGTGGTTTGGCGCCTGCCTTTGGCCCAGGGCGTGATCCTGGAGTCCCAGGATCGAGTCCCGTGTCAGGTTCCCAGCATGGAGCCTGCTTCTCCCTCTGCCTGTGTCTCTGCCTCTCTCTCTCTCTCTCTCTCTCTCTCTCTCATTCTCTCACTCTCTCTCACTCTCATAAATAAATAAAAATAAAATCTTAAAAAAAAAAAAGAATTGAAAGTAGAGCTACCCCACGATCCAGCAATTGCACTGCTGGGGATTTACCACAAAGATAAAGATGTAGTGAAACACCAGGATATCTGCACCCTAATGTTCAGAGCAACAATGTCCATAATAGCCAAAGTGTGGAAAGTGCCTTGATGTCCTTTGACAGATGAATAGATAAAGAAGGTACACACACACACACACAATGGAATATTACCTAGCCATCAGAAAGGATGAATACCCACCATTTCCTTGACGTGGATGGAACTGGAGGGTATTATACTGAGTGAAGTAAGTCAATTAGAGAAGGACAATCATCATATGGTTTTACTCATATGGGAAATACAAGAAATAGTGAAAGGGATTATAAGGGAAAGAAGGGAAAATGAGTGGGAAAAATTAGAGAGGGAGACAATCCATAAGAGACTTCTAACTCTGGGAAACAAACAAAGAGTTGCAGAAGGAAAGGTGGGTAGGAGGATGGGGTAAACTGGGTGACAGGTACTGAGGAGGGCACTTGATGGGATGAGCACTGGATGTTATACTATATGTTGGCAAATCGAACTTGTATGAAAGAAAGAAAGAAAGAAAGAAAGAAAGAAAGAAAGAAAGAAAGAAAGAAAGAAAGAAAGAAAAAGAAAGAAAGAAAGAAAGAAAGAAAGAAAGAAAGAAAGAAAGAAAGAAAGAGAAAGAAAGAAAGAGAAAGAAAGAAAGAAAGAAAGAAAGAAAGAAAGAAAGAAAGAAAGAAAGAAAGAAAAGGAAGGAAGGAAAGAAAGAAAGAAGGAAGGAAAGAAAGAAGGAAAGAAAGAAAGAATACCTCTTGGATATTCTTTGTCTTTAATCCATATGTATCATCGAATCAGCTCATCAACATTCATTTAAAAAAAGCTCTTGTGATTTTGATGTTGACTTTATAGATCAATTTTGCAAGAATTCATATTTATTCATATATAGTCTTTCTATCCATATGCATGGTATACATCACTCCTTCACAAAATTAGGTATTATTCTCTCTTGGTTCAAAATTATTCCTTGGGCACTTATTAGTGCTGTGATCTTGGGAAAATTACTTCATATACTTCTATCTCAGTTTCTTTATGGGGTTAATAATTTTCCTACCTTATAGACTCGTTAAATTATTAAATGAATCTAATAGAGTGGTAACTTACACATAGTGTGTACTCCAAAAATGATGATAGTATTGATAAAGTGGGAAGAAATTGAGTGTGGTCTTCTTGTTAGATCCATTTGCATAGGCAGAACAAATTAAGTCAGGACAAGTCAGGACAGGCAAAATGTATAAAATTTGACTTGTAGACCAAGTTAAAGATGAAAATCTTATTAGTAATAAAAGCTATACCGTTTTTTCCCCTGCACACTTTGATTCCCAGCTTACTCTCCTTTAGGATCAAACTGTTGGTCCATGGTAGTATGTTCACCATGCAACGTTGCCATAACTTCTTGATAAAAATCATTGGGCTCTTTGTTTAATGTTTATTCTCAGAATCCTTTCTTACAGATTCCAATTCAATAAATCTATTTTAGGTATCAGGAGAGTGAATTCTAATAAGTGCTGGCGGGGGGTGGGGGGCAGAGAAAAAAACTTGTCATCTACCTTCTATTGTTCAGTAACTAGGAATTGGAAATTAAACTAATAAAAGACAGATTAACAGGAGAAAAACGGTTTATTTATGCATATAACACATATACATGAAGGAACGCTCAGTGATGAGTAACTCAAAGAGGTGGTTAGCATTTGGAACTTTATATCATCGTAGAGGAAAGGGAAGGAAGAGGAAAGACTCCAGTTGGAAGAACAAATAGGTTTCTTTGGGAAAGATAAGGATTTTTTAAATTTTGTTTTGTTTTGTTTTTCCTTAGGATAACTGATGAGAGATAAGAAGAATTGTAATAATATTCATCTATACAAGTATGGTGGTCTTTGTGTCTTCCTCTAGGCCATAGAACTCTACCAGTGAGGAAATTTATGGTAGATTTACTCCTGGTTTCTCCTCTGGGAGTAGAATCCATCTCAAAAAGGCAAATTATGGCAGTCCTGATTTCTTGGAAGTTTCTGCTTTTTGTCAGGTAGGAGAAGCTCTGTGAAGATTTCTCTCTGCGTCTGTTGAATCTCAGATGTCTTCAGCCTAAAATAATCTTTCTATAAACTCTAGAATTCCTAGTGGGTCCTTACAGACCTTAGGGAAATCCAAGAAACACAAATCTACGACATCATGTACTAAAATAAAATATAACATATTATTCTACTTCTGATATCACTGAAATAAAAGACTTCAAGGAAGTCATTTGTACTTCATTCTCTTTTATTTTATTCAGATAATCATGCACACTCTTTGTCATTAACCTTGAAGAAAAATGGGTATGAAATACCACTGATCATTTTGGAAAGAGACAATGTATCCAATTGAAGCCAAATAATTTCTTAAAAAATAGTTATAGTTCTCC
Source organism: Vulpes lagopus (assembly GCF_018345385.1). Lineage (NCBI taxonomy): Eukaryota > Metazoa > Chordata > Mammalia > Carnivora > Canidae > Vulpes > Vulpes lagopus. The sequence continues at coordinate 87,973,496 of NC_054834.1, read as the reverse complement.
TTTTGGTGTTTGCATTTTGGTTGTGTCCTCCAAATGCATCTGGCCAGATCCATTTCTTGAATCCTCTTGTAACAGCACAATTTCCTCTTCCACAGTTTCTCTCATATTATCCCAAACCTCCTTCTACCACCTTAGAGATGCTATTAAAATATCTTTAGTGACTTCATTGGAATGTGTGTACCATATGGGGAGTGAGCTCATAAATAAAATGCAGCCAGATCAGTTTATATCTGATATATTAGAGAGTGGTTAAATCCAATATGAATAAGAAAGTTTGGGGATCCCTGGGTGGCTCAGGAGTTGAGCGCCTACCTTTGGTCCAGGGCGTGATCCTGGAGTCCCCAGGATTAAGTCCTACATCAGGCTTCCTGCGTGGAGCATGCCTCTCTCTCTGCCTACATCTCTGCCTCTCTCTCTCTCTCTGTGTCTCTCATAAATAAAATCTTAAAAAACAACAACAACAACAAAGTTTGTTTTCTTTCACATTTTTTTCACATCTTTGTGAAGAGATTAAACTATAACAGGTTTCTGCAATTCATAAATCAGAAATACATCATGCATGTTATTTTAAAAAAAGCTTTAGCACTAATATAAAGATATACACTTACAGTTTCTTCTCTATTTTTGATGTATTTTGTGAAATTCTTATTAGTTTTCACTATGGTTGTCTCACTTTACTTAAAATTTTAGATATGAGGTACCAGACATAGATATATTAAAATAGTCAATAAAATTTTAGATATTTTCAGCCTAGTTACTGAAAGCCATTCATTTAAAATTTTATTTATTTTTGTTTTTTAATATTTAATTCCTGTATAGTTAACATATAATGTTATATTAATTTCAGTGTACAATCTAGTGATTCAACAATTTTATATATTGCTCAGTGCTCATTATGACAAGTGTATTTTTAATAGTCTTCACCCATCCTCCACGCTGAATGCAATGCATTTTTAAAAAATTTAAAATATGGATAAGATGATGTGGTTTTTGTCCTTTGCAATAATATAATCCTGCTCCCCCAGCTTCCAACCACCCCTCTTGCCACCAATCTCACTAGAATAGAAAAAGTAGAAATCAGTTTTAATAAAAAGTACCTTATTTCTTCCATACATTGCATCAATTCTGGTTATTGAGTATAGCCCTATGGCTCATTTGTATCCAGCATTGTGAGTTCTGAGGAAGGAGCAATTAGACTTGAACAATGGGATTCCAGAACATAATGGACAATATGCCAGGTATTTAGTTTCACTATCTTCATTTCTATTCACATCTTTATGTACTGTGATTTTTCCTTAATTTAATTTTAGCGCCATTATTGTATCTTCTGTTTAATTTTTTTATAGCTTCCTATAATTAAGCTTTTATTTGGAAGTCATTTTAAAACCACTGCATCGTTGTCATGGAATTGTTGGTAATATGTGATTACATTATGTTGTCTTTTGCCAGGACACTCCTGTAAATGAAGCATTATCCTCAGAGATTTTCTTGGCTGCAAATGTAAGTAATTAAAAATGTAAACAAATATTATCTGTTACATATGCTGGAATAATAAATACTTCAGCATAATACAAGTTAATGTCTCTTTTGGGAAATAGTTTAATCCTACTACAACATGTTTTATAAATGGACAAATAAATGGTTAAGCACTTAATATCATATGTACTATAGCATGCAGATGTCCAGGGCTTTTACACATTCTCTCTGAGTATTTATGCATTTTTTAACAAGCACTATCAATATTCCTTTAGCATTATTTGTTATTTTATAATAATGTCAACTTTGGAGATGTGAAAAATAGAATTACCCTTCAAAAATTCCCAATTAACATCTAATGTAAATGATAGTCTAGGAAAATGGGCACTCCTGTGTATATATTTTAAGATGAAAATTAATACATCCTGACTGGAACACAATTTGGCAAAATGTAACAAAAGTCTAAAAATATGCATCACCTGTCTCCATTAACTTATTTCTTAGAAATTATCCTAAAAAATCATTGAAATATATACAAAAAAGAGTGTACATGCTTTTCAGCACTATATTATTTCTAATATCAGAATATTGTAAATAATCTGAGCAGATATTTGTAGAGAATTGGTTAACTAGAATATGACAAATCATAAGGTGGCTATTATGCTGCTATAAAAACCAAGTTACAAGGGAAAAGTAAATGACATGCTAACATTAAAGTTCATTTTACTGGGACGCCTGGGTGGCTCAGTGGTTGAGCGCCTGCCTTTGACTCAGGGCATGATCCTGGAGTCCCAGGATTGAGTCCCACATCAGGCTTCCTGCATGGAGCCTACTTCTCCCTCTTCCTCTTCTCTCTCTGTGTCTCTCATGAAAAAAAATGAATAAAACCTTTAAAAAAAAGTTCATTTTACTAAATGGATAATCAACAACAAATAAAAATAGACTTAACCAAGAATAGTTTTGCAATGGTTATTCAAGTCTGTTAAAAAGAAATCATGATGGGCTCCATGTAAGCAGCATCCATTGTTTATCAGTGGTTTTGTCCACACTAATGGCAACCACCTAAAGAAAGTTATTAGATCAACTAGTTAAATAGACAGATAGAGGCCTCAACCCATGAGATCACGACCTGAGCCAAAACCAAGTCAGATACTCAACCGACTGAGCCATCCAGGTGCCCCTCAATGGCAATATTCAATTTGTGATAGACATTGTAGCATAGTTTTGTAAGATGTTATTATCAGTGGATATTGCACAAAGAGTAAAAGGAACCTCTTTGTATTATTTCTTACAATGGCATGTGAATCCACAATAATCTAAAGATAAAAAGTTAAAGCCAAAAAAAAAAAGTATCATACCACAACCAAGTGGGGTTATTTCAGCAACGCAAAGCTGGTTCAATATTCAAAACCATCAGTGAAATGTCCTAAAACAGCAAGCTACAAAAAATAAAATCACGTGATTGTATCAATTGAGGGAGAAATATATATGTATATATGTATTAGCAAAGGAAAATCTGAAATTGAAATTAAGAGAACATCCTCATTCATAATAGCATCAAGAACAACAAAATAGGAATAAATTTAATAAAAATTTTTAATACTTACCTGTTAGAAATTATACCACATCACTGAGAGAGATTAAAGGAGATCCAAAGAAAGGTAGTCTATGTTCATGGATTAAAGTCTCAATGCTGTCAAGATGACAACTCTCCTCAAATTGATCTTTACATTTATTGCAATCCCTATTACATGTTAGCAAGGTTTTGGGGGGAAATTGTCAAGCTGACCCTACGATTTGTATGGAAAATCAAAGTACCTAGAATAATCAAAACAATTTTAAAAAATTGATGGAAGACATACAATCGTTTAAAAATGTATTAAGTCCACAGTAATCAGGACAATGTAGTATTGGCATGAGGACAAAGAGACAGATCAATGGAACATTTAAGAGTTCACAAATGTAGTCTTACAGCTAAGTTCAATTGATTTGCAATAAAGATGAGTTAATGGCAAAGGGTTAGTGGTTTCAAAAAATGATACTAGAACAATTGAATGTGTACATGCAAAAAAAGTAATCCAGCAATTAGACTTTAACTTATTACCATATTCAAAATAACTCAAACTGAAGTTTAGACTCATGTAAGGGTAAAAACTATAAACTGGAGGAATGCAAAAGAACCATCTTCATTAACTGTGGGTTGGGTAAAGAGTTGCTAGCTGTGACATCAAAAGTAAGGCCAATTAAGAAAAAACATGATATATTTGATGTCCCAGATTGGGAGAAAATTTGACAAGTCATAGATCTGATAAAGGAATTTTACCTAGAATACAAAAAGACTCTAATGACTCAATTAAAAGAAAACATACAGGGCAGCCCAGGTGGCTCAGGGGTTTAGCGCCGCCTACAGCCCAGGGCCTGATCCTGGAGACCTGGGATCGAGTCCCGTGTGGGTCTCCTGGCATGGAGCCTGCATCTCCCTCTGCCTGTGTCTCTGACTCTCTCTCTCTCTCTCTCTCTCTCTCTGTGTCTATCATGAGTAAATAAATAAACTTTTTTAAAAATCTAAAAGAAAAATAAAACATGTAGAGGCACTTGGGTGGCTCAGTCGTTGAGCATCTGCCTTTGGCTCAGGTCATGATCCTGGGTCCTGGGATGGAGTTCCATATCACGCTCCCTGCAGGAATCCTGCTTCTCTCTCTGCCTGTGTCTCTGCCTCTCTCTCTGTGTCTCTCACGGATAAATAAATAATATCTTTAAAAATAATAACAGAAGACATACAACCCAATTTTTATAATAAAAAGATATATTGAGAGATTACAACAAATAAAATATATGAATGGCTTTTGCTATATCAAAAGGTACTCGACATTGTTATTAGAGAAATGCAAAGTAAAATCATGAGAGATAATTACACAACCATTCAAATGGCTGTAATCAAAGAGACAGACCACACTAAGTGGTGGTGAAGAGGTAAAGAAATTGGAATCCTCATGCATTGCTGGTGGGAATGCAAAATGTTATAGGCACTTTGGAAACAATTATGCAATTTCATAGAAAATTAAACATAAACTTACAATAAGAACCAAAGAGTCCTTTTCTAGGAATCTAAGAAATCAAAATGTGTTTTTCACACAAACACATGTACACAAATGATCACAGCAGTATTACTCAAAACAGTCAAAGTGTAGAAAAAAAATCCAAAAGTCCATTAGCTGATAAACTGATAACATACTGTGGTATAGACATCAATGTAATATTATTTAGCAATTAAAAGGAAGGAGTTATTGATATATGGGTGTCTAAGACATTATCAGGAAAAGGAGTTAGAAGCAAAAGATTCTGTGTATTGTCCCAGTTATTCTAAATGTCCAGAAAAGGCATATTTAGAGAGTTAGAAATCACATCAGTGGTTGCCTAGGACTCAGAATGCAAAACAGAGATTAACTGTGAAAGGGCATAGGAAACTTTTTGGGTCGATAGAAATGTTCTAAAACTACATTATGTGATGTTTTCTCATCTTTATAAATAATCTACTAACATCATTAAATTGTACATTTACAAGGGTGTCAAATATTTATCTCAAAAAATCTGTTCAAAGATAAACATCGATATACTATGTAGTACATATTTCATCTGAATAAATGTAAAATAAGCTATTGGAAAAGCCTAAGTCCTTCAGTCAACCCTTGCATGATCCAGAATTTTTGTTTGTTTGTTTTGCTTAGTCTGAAAGCCCCAAAACTCTAATTAACCTTCCTTCCCTCTTTCTCTCCCTTTTTTCACTGCTTTTCTTTCTTTCTGTCTGTCTGTCTGAAGTAGAGTTGACACACAATGTTATATTGTTTTCTGGTGCACAACAAAGACTTACTTACTCAATGCTCACCACAGTGAGTGGTGATCCAGGATTTTGGTGACTAGTCATTCATTTTGTTTTGTTTCCTATATCCTGTGATGCACATTGCTTATGTTATTGTTTTCAAGTGAAGAGATTCACTAGATAAGTGCATAATATGTTTAGTAAAACTTAATTTAAGAAAAACAAGTTTTATGGATTTTTTTCAAGCTATATTCTTAGACAACACATAGATGCCATCATTTTTAGAAACATGGTTCACACTCTAGTGTTTCCTGATGCTGTGGTAGTTTGTTGAGCAGGTGAACACACAGATGTATAGCTATCTTTATCAGGAAACATTTGTTTGATGTCCACCTGTGCACATGTCTATTAAATACTAAATTTGTTCATTTTGTGTTTTGCATCCTTGTAGGATAAAAAAGTGATATAACAGTACTCTCTCAGGCAGCATTCTAACATCATGAATTAGAGGAGATGTCAGCAATGTTGGAGAATGGGAATAAGCTAGAGGAAGCTCTAACATCACAGATGCACTGCTTGTCCTAAATGTGACTAGGGTAAAATCCTGTCTTCTAGTCTTTAATATCCACCTATAGTTTACCCCTTTTTATCTCTGAATTATTGTACACACTTCTACTTTTTATTTCAGATCATCACATAAAAACTCTTGTTATGAGTCTTACCTATACCTAATGGCATGCATAAGTGCTTAAACATACATGGCCTTTCACCTTAAAGCAAATAATTTAAAACAGGTTACATTTACATGAAAGGCATATGAACAACTGAGTGTATAGGATTCTAGTATTATACCTTGGTTCTTAAAAAGAGGCCTATTTGTCATTAATATTTTGTGAATATGGTTATGAGCATTCATACAACACTGAGCCATTTCATATCACATTAATCTTCATTCACTTCTATAGCTCCATGTAGGAATTCTTCAGCCTCTATTTTAAAGTGTGGAGAAAAACAACACATGACCCATGAGAGTTATATAAAGAATGTAAAAGTTAGGCTTCCATTTTTTGTTTATTTTGTTTTGAAGATTTTTTTTTTAATCTTAAATTAGAAGGCTAATAAGATTAACAGCCTGAAAAAAAAAAAAAAAAGATTTACAGCCTGCCACATTTCTCAGGTATCTCCACTAGGGTTGGAAATCTTGTGCCTTTGCTGAGTATGACAAAGCAATGACTCACACAAAGGGAGAGGAGAACAAGAAAACCCCGGGGGACAGTGGAGTAAGTATTAATTCTGTGGTCATCTTCTCCACTGCAGGAAAAAAATGAAAAATTCTGCCATTAACAAAATCCTTATCTTACAAAGGAAACGTGTCTTTAAATAAAGCCTAACATGACAGAAGAATTGCTAGGTAGAGAACATATGTTAAACATAGAGATCATTCAATTTTTTCTTCAGTTATAAAACCAGATGATACTTTTAAAGAGTTATAGGAGCTGTTTGTTCCTCCAAAGTATAATAAGGAGAAGAAGGAGGGTATTATTATTAATCAGAAAAAAATCTTTAATTACTTTTTTAAATAAATGAAAATGATGACATATCCCATTAGTATGTATATGGCATTAATGATGTGTGTATTTGATGTCAAAAATATTTAAATTGAGAGGGGCCAAAACATAATAATAAAAGTGTCTCATATCTGTATACCACTTCTTGATACAGGGTGGAGCTTTACTAAAACTGGGACCTATTTTCTAAATCAGCAGGGAAGATTTCTGAAAGAGATAGGCTTATAGTTCTTATTAATTCAAAATTGCTATATTTTTTTCAGGCTCAGACCATGCATCAGACATTAACCCTCCCATACTCTATTTCCTTTGCCCCCTTCCTTTTTACTCTGTGGATGATAAGGGATACCAAATCAATAGCTGTGTAGAAGAAGCAGATATAACATTCTGAGAGACACTGGAGAGAGGGAATAGAAGCAACAATTCATTTTTCTGTCTCAGTTTAGATTGTATTTATACCACCTGCTATGCCTGTGGGAATGGAATCTATAGTAGTGTCTTTAGACACAAACTTTCTCTTAGTGACTTTCCTTTTTCTATTCAGTGTGATAGCATTTTTTTTTTTTTTTCTGGGAAAAGTAGCCTATGGCACTTGGCTGAAGAGATGAGACTTCAATGAGATATAGGAGACAAAGAGTGACAAATTAAAATGACAAGGCTGTCTTATAAGATTGTGATCCAGTGAAATGAAGTATTTCTGGCCCAGTCAATGTAGACAGCATTATGCTATGTGGGAATAGATTGCAAGACCTGGGCAGCCTGTATATGTCTTCGAGATAACTGAATTTGTCACTATCAACACTCTCCCAAATTGTGTCTTTCCTGGCTTTTGAGAATAGGAGTATGGACAAAGGTATTCATATAAGTCAAGTATTTAGGGATATTTTATTTTTCCTTAAAAAAAACCACCAACTTTAAAAAAATATATTTAGTAATATATTTGTCTCTAACATAAAATTAATCCAAGGAGAAGCCTTGAAACAGATAACTGATTGCCCTAACAGTGATAGTGAACTTGGGCGCCACATCTATTGAATGTCTTGTTACATCTATCCCCTCAGAACTCTACCTAATAGGTGAGTTCTACCTACACACCGTCTCCTGAGCTTCAGTCCTACTTTGGGACCTCTTTACCTAGTCTTAGCACTATTATTCTAAATTCAACAAACATTAAATAAAATGAGTAGGCTTTCTTTAAAAAATCAGTGGAAATGCCATTGAAAATCATCAGACCAAAGTTTAAGTTTAACCTGCCTTTTGCTGTTTGGTACCAAATGGGGTTGGGAAAGAGAGTAAAAGGTTGTAAGCATGCTTGAGAAAGAGGATATGTACTATGTCCTATCTTTATCTCCTACATGTTACTTGGTAAATCACCAAATCCTATAGTTTCTTTGCAATGTTTTTTACAAACATTTCTCCCTTTCCAATCCTTCTGCTTCCTTCCTAACCCACGTCTTCATTTCTTTTCAAAGTGAGAAATGTGATTCATTCAGGGAATCTAATCATATTATAAAACACTTACTGTGGAATCCTGAGAATACATGAGAGTAATTTTTTCCCTTTCATCAAAGTTCCTTTTTATGATTATAATCATTTATATTATGTTTGAAAGGATGTGGCCATCTATGGTAGGCTGTACTTATTGTCTGTTTTGGAAATATTTTAAGATTTCTTGAGGATGCAAAGCAAGAAAAAGTAACCCCTTCATAAAGCAATGAATGTCTTCAGTTGTGGATAGCTATATTTTTCATCTTTGGCTGGGGAGATTTTTAGTTGTTTCTAGTTTATCAATGTAATCATGACAAAAACTAGATGATGGTGTACTTTTTTTCAGGTGTGTGATAGTTGCAGAATGGCCAGATTATCATACTTGTGTCTTTACTTAAATATTATGCCCATTTCCTCCAGTAAGAGTATGCATTTCTTCTTACTATTATTCATCTATATAGTATGAGAGATATTTTGGATGATTTCTATTTTCCAAAACCAAATTCTAAAAAGTTCAGATAATTATTTAAGAAGCTGAGTAAATGAGTGATGCCAAGCTTGATTGTTGCAGAAATCTTAGACTCCCCCCCAGACTGAGGCTCCTGGGGCATCTCTTTCATACCCAACTCTAGGAGTGGGTTATAACAACAGCCCTTTGGATGCAAAAGAGTTTGAGTGGAGCAGTATTTTGTAATTTGGAAACACAAAGTAAAAGTTAGGATTAGAGCTATCACTCTTGGAAATAAGAGTCCCTTATACTGAATCAAGAAAGCTTCCATACGTATTCCCATTCTATGAGAAAATAAAACCATTTCTCAAAGTCCCCATCCTTATCCTATTGTCTTATTTTTTAAAGTTTAGGTTATTTTACTAGTTCCTGTTTTTGGAATTCCCAATGTGTTACAAAAGTAAAAGGTAAATTATATAATGTCAAAACAAAATTCAAAATACTCATATAAAATGCAAGACCCAAATGTGGCTTATTTCTCTGACCCATGCAGGTTAAGAATCAATAAACATGACCTCTCTTTTGTAAAGTTAGTGTTTTTAAATTAGAAATTGCTCAATATACAAAATTTCCTCTGGAGCCGATGGAAAGAAAAAAGGTGACACTTCAACATCAAAGATAACACTACATGAATGAGCTCAATGATGGTCATAGTAGGCTCAATTGGATTTAAGATGAATAAACAATTTCAATAAATTGAATTAATTAGATTGGGCCTGAGTGTGCAAGCAGTCTATTTTCTGAAATTATGTACAATAACTTGTTCAAGAAGTGCTGGTGTATAATTGCCTGAAGTCAGAGGATAAAAAAGAGAAAAAGCTGAAAATCCATTATGTTCGTGTTAACAGTCTAACTAAACTAATTAACTGCTATCTGAATTTTCACACCTCTATTTCATGATCTTTCTTGCCTCAAACCTCCAAGCCTCAAAAGCAACAAATAAACAAAAAACTATTTGAAAGAGAACAGTACTAAATATAATGCGAACCATCCCATTTTGAAAATCGGTTACTCTTTATTTTTTTCCACCTTCACAGGTTCACGTTGCCTGACCAACAATCTTGTCATATATATTCTCTCTATAAACTTACATATCCTAATGAGTTTTGTGCACTAAATCAAATAATCAAATAATAAATATTTTTATACAGTTATCAACTGTGTTATGTGTTAACCTACATTAAAATTTAATACCAAGAATTAGAATTCCTAATATTCCAGAAAAGTTTGGAAGATATTCAGATTCAAACTTTTAATATGATTGAGTAAAAAAATTTCAAACCAATACTCAACTCTATATTTGTTATACAGTATTGAAAATGTCTAAAAGGCTTTCTGTAGTTTCTACCTAGATTAGAATCAATTGATTCACACACCTTCCCTAACTAGGAACTACTGTCTTATATTTGATTTCTAAAGAAAGAGATATGAAAAGGAAACAAGTTTTCTTAATTAAAAAGTTATACTTCTGTAACAGGAAAGTGACCAACAGCCAAAAAAATCAAAACTGTTATGTCGAACCATATGAAATCTCCAATATTTGGCTATTTGTGTCTCATGTAAATGTATATTTAATACGTTTCAACCAGATTTAGCTCTGAATTAGAATTACTTATTTCCTATAAATTCCAGGTAATGGAGGCATGATAATATATTGAAAGATCTCCCAAAAACCTTCAAATTTTCATTGCTATTTAATATCAAGATGCCTATTTTAGCCTTGAAATTTTGAAAAGCATATTATATAATGTATCCTGATTTCCAAATAAAAAAATTTCAAACTATGAAATGTAGTTTTTTGAAGGTTCAGTTATTCTCATACTATCTTATTCTTTCATAGAAGATATTGTGATGTTGCTCAATAATTGGTTTTGTATATATTTTATTGTGATTTATTTTTATAATTTAATGAAGTTCAATTTATTTACAAGAAGAAATGATAGTGATAGTATTTTACATTGTAACAAATATATTTTTATTTTCAACAAAATAAAATTACTTTATGTAATATTTATGACATAAAATGTCATAATAAATAATATTTTTACACTGATTATTTCTTTATAGTTTAAAATACACATTAGAGTTAAAAACAGAACTACTCATGAACAGTTTTCTTAGTTCTTAATAAAATTTCTCTTGTTGAGTTTTTTATTCATGACTCATGAATAACAATAAATCTGAGATTACACAATCAATAAGTAAATTAAGGACTCACACACCAAAAATTGTGTTATACTCTACGAATTGAATCTGCTTCTAGTCAGTGTCATATGCATGCACTGCAATCTTTGAAAATGATCAGACCCTAATTTCTTATACCGCAATCCTTCTTTCATGCTCTTTGGTGTACAGATTGTCTGGCTAATTTCTACATTTGAGTGTTGACTGCGAAGTGGCACTGAAGTTCAGCAGGACACATTTCCTGTCTATATCCATGGCTGGTTGTGCAACTGGTGCGAACTCTCAGGTAATGAATCTAAGGTCACGAGTTCACTCTTGTACGCAGTCGTTTGCTTTGTTGTATTTAGAGGTTATGGATCACACCCTTCATCACAAATAACTTTCTTGCACATGTATGTTACTTGTCACAGGAGCAGTCCATGTGCTAGGGTTTGGAAGGATCAAAGCAAATCCATAGGCACGGGTGGGAAAGTCACTCAAAGTGCATGTCCACTTGAGACTGAGTTGACATCTTCCTCACCCGGGATTCCTGCTGTTCTATATTCACATGTTCTCCACATTCTCCTCCACCCCTTGCAGCAAGGTAATAATGGGATTTTTCATTTGAGGGAGAGAGCCCCCTACTAATTATATTATGCCCTCCCACTATACCCACGATAATGAACCAGTGGATCTAACACTCAGAATCAACTCTCACAAATTCTGTTCTTCCAGCCTTTCTATATGGATTTTGAGTTTTAATTAGGATCATTAGGAACACAAAATTTCTCAAATCAAGAGTGAAAAATTCCACAAATCCAGGGACTTCTTATACATTATGAAATCAATTGCAAGGGTCAAAAAAGAAATTTTCCTTTACAATATTTATTAAAAAATTTAATAATCATTTAATAAAACTGTGCTTGTTTTCAATATCTACTCCCGGCAAGCCATTAAGACATAATCACACCATATATATATATATATATATATATATATATATATATATATATCAACAACATGAAGGAAGATATTTTATAGAGTTTAGAACTAATATCCACTCCACTGGCTTTCATTTTCTAATATACTAAATCTTTGCCTATAAGTATTTACATTTTTCAGGTATTAATAAAATTTAAAAAGCAGTCACTGCTAGAATGGAAACCTCCAAGTGTAAACATTGTAATAGTTGCGCACCCAATAATAACATATAAACAAGATAAAGAACATTTACAAATAAAACTTTCAAGGTCTAGAAGTAAGAATATTAAAGTAATATTAACCAGGCCTGTCGATCTTGAAACTTCTATGTAAATGTCAATGATACTGTGATGCTACAGTACATAAGGATTTCTTATACACACTCCAAATATACAAAACAGGGCTGTAGTTTACATCAATTAAAGAACTTTTGTAAAATAAAAAAGAGAAAACTAGAAAAATGGACAAGTAGAGTATTACTACTAGTAAAGAGAGAAATGCAAATTAGAATAGCAATACTCTACCTGCAGTAATAGGTTATAGTACTCCGTGAAATTTAATGCACAGACACCTCAATTGTATGACTCTACAATTCTATCCCTGAGTATGCACGCCATCCAGAAAATAACTCTTGCTTAGGTTCATAATGGGGTATGTATAAGGATGCTTCAACATTGTGTGTGTGTGTGTATGTGTGTGTGTGTGTGTGGTGTGTGTATATGCACGTGGCCATGCTTGTGTACGAGTGGAAGCAATCTAAGGATCCATCCGTAGGGAGATGAGTAAGTAAATGTGTGGATAGGCAGAAGCAATAAGCTAGAAATACATAGAGGAAGAGGAAATCTTAAAACTTATTGCTGAGTGAATAAAGTAAAACAAACAGAAAGAATGCAGAAAAGTAAAAGCAAGAACAGTAGTATGATAGGTATTACATAAAAGTAAAAATCACAATATACACCTACAGATCTTTTTAAGTATTCTTACACATCTTGCAAATTCACTTTTTAAAAAAGGTCTATTTTTTTACTTTAGAGAGAGAGCGTGAGTGTAAGAGCTAGTGGGGGGAGAGTCAGAGGGAGAGAATCTTCAAGCAGACTCCCCACTGAATGTAGCGCCTGACACAGGGCTCAATCTCATAACCCCAAGATCATAATCTGAGCCAAACCAAGTGTCAGATGCTTAACCAACTCAGCCACCCAGGCGCCATACAACAAATTCACTTTTAATGGGAATACATACCTAATAGGAAGAGGAAAAGGGGGGAAAAAAGATGAGGATAATGGAGAAAAAATAAAAGCAAAATAAAACAGCAATAGACCTTGAAGAAATGCGCTATGATGAGGTGTCATGAGCTGAAGGATTCAACTTGCTTCTTTGCATCTGAGGTTATACAAGAGAAAGAAATGGAGGAGGAGGAAAGAAGAGGCAGATGAAAGAAAAGAAATGATCAAGCAAACATATTAATCTTAGTCTTCCTGAATTACTGAGGATGTAGTTTTAGATAAGTTTGTAAACTCAAAGTAAAGTGAAGTCAGTGTTCTCAGAGCATCCCCAACACTAGCACATTCAGAGAGGTTGGAAGTGGTCAGCTTACTTTATGCTTTGCACAAAGACTCTGCTGGTTTTCATTCATCAAATGCTCCTTACATTCTGGCAATGATACTCTCAGATTTTATTAATTCGGGAATTGTTTTTCTAATAAGGCTATTTGTGTGATGACATGCCCATGTCGCTTTGAATATATTTGGTGAACTATTAGAATCTTAAAAGAGTACATTGGGTATATTGTGTTTGATTAGAAAAAGTGCCACTGATTGCCCTACAGCTAAACTCTTTATTAATTTGTACCATGCAATTTCTAGTTTGAAATTCATAGGCATTTAGAAAATTAATCCTTTACAGAGAGAGGATAATTCAGGTGGTGAACTTAGTAGAAGGAAGGCCTTTTGGGTATTTGCTTTGGACACATTATCCCCAGCAGACCTGAATGAAGAGCACTCTCCGAACCATTTGCTGCAGAAATCCTTTCGGAAAGGCAAGTTCAGACGTTGGCCTTCATCAGCTTATGGAGGGTGAATAAATTTTGCATTTACATAATGTTTTGCATTTTAGTCTTAAGGTGTGCTACATTGTACACTTGGTTCAAGTGGGCAGAAGTATATAATCTCGGGCGCTGGGGCAAAGCAACCCATGGTTCTAAGCACATTACAAACATGCACACATGCAAATAAAAAAGCCCCCATTCTTCCTCAGTGGTAGAAATCAGTGTTGACAGGAAAATCTTTCACCAAGAAGCCAATTGTGATATCACAAGCATATGATTAGAGGTAAATTTTCTGCCAGCTAGCTATGTAGAAACTTCAAGCTGAATTACCTTCTTGGTGATTTCCGTCCGATTCTCAGAGGAGTTTCATGGCATAAATATCAAAGTGCAGAATTGAGTTGAGAGCATAAGTACGTGAATAAAAACTGGTTTCCATAGAAAAGGGAGTGGGGTGATTAACTCATATCAAATAACATTATTTGATAGTTCTATATTTCTTGCGCATGACTCAAGAGACCAAAAAAATTCACAGAAAAAATTATAGAATCAGTGTATATGCAGCTGGAAACATTGTTCAATAGGGTAATTATCTCTAAAAAATTTTTTCAGATGATGAACAGGTAATACTTTGGAACTCAATCTTTAGTATAATGTCGTATATACTACATACATTTATGTGTATACCTACAAACTAATTTTTCAGAATACACCACAATAACCAAGAGCAATACTCCATACATACCCACGTATAGATGTGTGTATGTGCATATGTATGCATGCCGGATGGTTCTCCGTAAAATAAAAGCATAAATGTTAGTGAAACATTAATTTAACAAACAGATATATCTTCAAATTTGCAAGGAATCTATCCTCAGTTGTCTAAAAAAAAGTAAAAACTCTCAGGTACATTTTTAAAATAAAGTTTTGTATTATATTACCATTGTCCATGGTGACAGAAATTCTTAGGAAAATTAATGGATGGCACTTTACAATATTGCTTCTCAAGTTTGTAATTTCTCCTTTTCTGTCAATATATTCTAAAACAAATGATGAAGAAGCTGATTTTGTGGCCGATGGTCATAGTACTCATGAAGCTGTTAGCAATTCAAAACCCTCTCCTGAGCGGAGGAGATTGGCCAAGGATGTCGATTTCCTTTGTTTTGTTGCTGTTTTCAGAAGAAGAATTGTATCTTAAAAATAACAGCAAAAATTAAAAATATAAAAATAAAATAAAACAACAATAATGACAATTCCTAATGAGAACGTATGCTGGAGACTGTGGAAGTATAAGGTAATAATTTGAACATAGTTAGGCAGTTGATTGACACGACTTGGGACATAAAACATTCAAGGTGTGTCTGTGTGTGTTTTGACTATTTACTCATTAATAATAGTTTCTGGCCTGCATATAACTTCCCAGCCTTCAGCTTAGTTTACATCTGTTTTATCTGCGTATAGGATGGAGGATCCGGATTTCTTCCTGATAATGAGGTAACAGCCAAGTATGACAAACTAAGTCCCTGCCAATCTTCACGTCTAACACTTGGTTTTGTGATACTTTTTTAATCTGTGCTTTAAAATCAACTAATATAGTCAACTAATAATATGTTCTATGATTTTTCTAAATAGGTATCCTGGGGAAAGGGTCAGTTTTAGAAATAGGTAGATTATAGATGAGGACACGCTTAGGCCTTAGGGCCATAGCACATCTGTGGCCAATTCTGAACAAATTTCTACGGCCTTTCAGCCATAGCCTCTGCACTATGCTGGCAGGTTTGTAAACATCTTTAAACTAACGAAGTGGGTGAGAGGGGTGGGGAACAGTGATATAGTAGCAACCAGATTGACAGGAACACCACATTATTATCTTTTATTCCTGATTTTTTTTTGTTAAAAATGCACATATTATTAATTTTCATAGCACGTATAGAAGAACAAAAGGAATGATTTAAATGTCTATTACCACCTATTATCTGGGACTACATTAAGGAGGTGCTGGTCAGCTTGGCTTCATTTGTCCTCCAGACGCTACAGAGATGTGAGGCCAGGCCAATTGGGGTTAAAGCAGGCAGGGAACTGGTACAGCTGGGGATCATTAAGAGTGATCAAGGGCCAGCCAGAAGAAAAAGTCAGCTGAAAACAAGGCTGAACGGTCTTCCAGGCAGAGCGGGAGAGTCGTGTGCACTCAGGAAACAGCCTAACCCCATCCAGCGAACTTTGTTGATTTAATTAGATTTTGTTTAAAATTCCAAAGTAGGAGCAGCTTGGTCAGCTTTGATGCAAAAATTGGCAGGGGAAACTATCGTTAATTTTCAAAAGTAATATTATTGGGGCATTTAAGCAATGTTAAAAATCTTTGTCATGGTTAAAAAAAATGCAGTACAGCACACAAGTATCTTCTTGCTGATAAAATATTATCATCTTTCCTTGAGCAATTAATTGATAGATTGTGGATTATATTACATGCCTGTTCATTTATGTGCTTTTAATTTATTGGCTTTCCTCCTGTCTCTGTCTCACATTTCTGTTCCCTCATAGTACTTTCTGGATGGCTTTCCAAATAAATAATTTGCATTCAAATCCTTGTCTTGGAGTCTATTTGGTAAACTAAATCAAGACATAGAAATCCTAGTAAGTACTTATATTTGATCTTTACCTCACAGGGATGTTTTGAGGATCACATCTAGTAATACATGCAAAAAATCATTTTTAAATGTAAAGTGATATAAGTGGAAGTTACTCAAAGACCCCCAAATTTATCTTTGAACCTATTGTAATTTGCAGAATGATCAAAATAGAGAAGGAGTTTAATAAACGTCTGTGGGAAAATGATAGAACTATGAAAATGATAGAACTACTTACTTGGCCATGTGAAATATTTTTAGAACTAAAATCTATTTTGCTGTTCTCATGGTCACACACACATGGGCAATGCTGCCACGGAGTTCTTGCTGCTTGCTTCTGTGCTTCTCTGAGAGAAAGGGTATGACACCAAACTAGGAGAGGGAAGGCAATGGATGGCACAAATAATATCAGCTAAAACTAGATCCTTGCCTATTCAAATCTTTGCCAACAAAAACATAGCTCTGAGGAAGATAAACAAATTCTGAGTCCCTAGAGACCAAGGCTAGGTTAAAACTAAGATGATGAAGGAGAAGGATTCAGTTCACTCCCCGTATTTTCCATTGTCTTTTTTTTATGGAGTCCTAGAAATTTCATCCCTTCTAGAATTTTGCCTGTTTAAGCATAGCTGACCGCAGTAGTTCGCAAAGTGTGGTCCTCAACCACAAGTATTAATATTATTTGAGAGCTGCTAGAAGTGGAAATTCCTTTTTAAAAAAAATTCATTATTTATGTATATTACAAAATGATCACCACAAGAAGTCCAGTTAACATCCGTCACCATACAGAGTTACAAGTTTTTTTCTTGTAAGAACTTTCAAGATCCACTCTTCTAGCTACGTTCACATATACAAGACAGCACTGTTAACTACAGTCGCCATGCTGTGCATTGCATCTCCGTGACTTACTCATTTTAGAGATGGAATTTGTACCTTTGAATCTCCTTCACTCGTTCCCCAATCCACTGCCTCACACAGCTACCAAGCTGTTCTCTTATCCATGAGCTTGTTTTGTCTTTAGATTTCACATATAAGTGAGATCATATGATATGTTATATTTCATTTAACTTAGCATAATGTCCTCAAGGTCTACCCATGTTGTCATAATAGGCAAGATTTCATTCTTTTTTATGACTGAAAAATATTCATATATAAACATATATCTATACATATATAATTCTATTTCTCACATCTTCTTTATCTATTTAACCATCAGTGGTCATTTAGGTTGCTTCCATGTCTAAGATATTTTAAGTGAATGTGGGGATACATATATCTTTTCAAATTAGTGTTTTCATTTTTTGGGTGAATACACGGAAGTGGAATGCTGGGTCATATAGTAATTCTATTTTCAATTTTTTTCGAGGAACCACCATAGTGTTTTCCACAGTAACCACAGCAATTTACATTCCAACCAACAGTGCACAAGTGTTCCCTTTTCTCCACATCCTTGCTAACACTTATTCTTGCTTGTCTTTTTTGTAAAAACCATTCTAAGATGTGTAAGCTGAGATCCCATTGTATTTTGATTTGCATTTCTCTGATGATTAGTGATGTTGAATATCTTTCATTAATCTGTTGCCTATTCCCCTTCTTTGGAATGATGTCTAGCTAGATCCTCTACCCATTAAAAAAATCAGATTGTTATATTTTTTGCTACTGAGTTGTAGGAGTTCTTCATACACTTTAAATATTTTACCCCTTATTAGATATATGATTTGAAAATATTTTCTCCCATCCAATACGTTGCCTTTGCATTTTTTTGATGGCTTCCTGTGCTGCGAAAAAGCAAAATTCTTGAGCCTCTCCATACACCTACTAAATCAGAAGCTCTGGACTCAGGGTCCAATAATGTGTATTTTAACAAACATTCCAAGTGATTCTGACAATTAAAGTTTGAACCTATAGTAATCTCTTTGTATCAACTAAGAATGCCTCTGGTTTAAACTGAAAGTTCTGGAACTTATCTAGCCTTCTAAATTTCTGTTGTACCAAAGCTTGCCTATTTATGGCTTTAGAGTATCTGAAATTGAGGATCTGAGTTACATTATCCAAGTGTCTAAGTGCAGAGCAATAAAATGAAGCTCGAAGGATTTCTAGTAATAAGACATTGGGAACCACTGGGTCCTGCCTAACCCAGTGAGGGTAAGGGAGAGCAGAAGTCTATGCACATCTCCCAAGGATAGCAAAGCTAAGCTGGTGGTGGGAAAAGAGGTGTCTCTCCCAAATTCTCTCTGCAGTGCTGTTTGGATGGGGAAAGAAAGGTCTTGCTTATGCATAGCTTCTTTCCCCAGACCATCTCGAGACTTAAGTGTATCATTTCCTTGGGAAAGAACATCACTTATATTATTCTTGATATTGGTTATATCTCTTGGTAAAGACCCTGGCGTGACCTCTGTGAATGGTCACCTCCAACATTCTTATAAATATTGGCTCTTAGATAAGTAGCAATGTTTATTTTATTTGGAAAGTACATGCAAACTGGGTATAATGGCACTTTATCTGTATTTACAAATATGTTTGTTAGTATGTTTAAACTCAGCATTTCCATGGAAATTTACAGTTTATGATTTAGGAAGCCTTAGAATCAATGATCTACCATTTAGCCAAATCTTCTTCTTTTTTTCTAAATTTGACCATTATAATTCCCACTATTTCCAAATATTGATGATAGTATATTCTCCCTTTGAGAATTTTCCGTTAAAAAAGAAAAAAGAAAGAAAACTAGGGACGCCTGGGTGGCTCAGCGGTTGAGCGTCTGCCTTCGGCTCGGGGTGTGATTCTGGGTCCAAGAGGTCCTCCCCTGCGAGGAGCCTGCTTCTCCCTCTGCCTATGTCTCTGCCTCTCTGTGTCTCTCATGAATAAATAAAGAAAAATCTAAAAAAAAAACTATTGAATTTGTAAAACTATTGTTGAGATCTAAGGAAATTGATTAGGTTCCAATTAGCTCCTTTATCAAAAGGAAAGTTATTTTTATGATGGAAAGGTTGAGAATATTTTCATGCCTGAGAGGAGGAGATGCCCACTGGCATTCAAATCCATATAACTTAAACTCAATAGAAAATCTGAAATATTCTGCTTATACATCAATTGTTTTTCACATAATAAAGGAATTGAGGAGTTTAATAAATCGATAATAAATTGGTTTCACTAGGAAAAGTGTTTAGCATTTATTGTGTTTTAAAGTGAAGAAGACATACTTAATGTCTGATTTCTTTAGGAGATCCAGGGAATTTGAAATATTGTATGTGTGTCTGTTAATGTAGAAGGTGGCTAGGTATGTGCTTATGTATTTGTATATATGAGTGCACTCTACATGCCCATATTTCAGATATCTAATAATTATTAAAAAGAGAATCTTGTAAGAAGAGTAATTCCAGGACATGATTGATGTAGATGAAATCTTAAGACTTGATAAATGATGG